>NC_133661.1:65228759-65580067 GCF_037893015.1 Macrotis lagotis | reverse complement strand
ATTATCAGGAAAAGAGCTTTGACTTCATTTTTAAAGCATTCCTACAGGAAAATTGCCCAGGTATCCTAGAAGCAGAGGGCAACATAGAAATTGAGAGAATCCACTGATGCCCTGGAAAGAAATCCCAAAAAACCTACCCCAGGAATATTAAAGCTAAGTTCCCGAACTCCCATGTCAAAGAGAAAATATTACAAGCAGTCAGAAGGACAGAATTCAAATATGGGGGAGCTGCAGTCAGGATAACACAGAACTTAGAAACAATTAAATTAAGGGCTCATAGTGCTTGGAATATAATATTGCAGAAGGCAAAAGAGCTTGGAATGCAACCGAGTATCATCTACTCTGAAAAACTGAACATCCTTTTCCAGGGGAAAAGATGAACTTTCAATGAACCAGGGGAATTTCAATTGTTCCTCTTGAAACAACCAGGACTGAACAGAAAGTTTGATCTTCAAATACATGACTCAGGTGAAGCATAGAGAGTAGAGGAGAAGAGTAAATTATGAGGGACTTAATGATAATGAACTGCATGTATTCCTGCATAGAAAAATGATGTTGATAATACTCATATGAAACTTCTCATTTAATAGAGCAGGTAGAAGGAACTTATATAGATGAAGCACAGGAGAGAGCTGAATTTAAAGATATATTGTAAAACTGGAGTCAATGGCTAAAAGGGAAATGTAATGGGAGTAAGAGAAAGGAGAGGTGGAAGAGGATAAGATATTTCATATAATAAGATTTTTTTATTACAATGAGCTATTGCAATAATATAGAAGGCAGGAAGGCGAGTTGGAATGAGGGAAAACTTTGCTCTCATCAGAGCTGGCTCTGAGAGGAAACAGCATATATACTCAATGGGGTATAGACATCTAGAGTAAAAAGTAAAGAAGGGGGGCAAGGGGCAGGGGTAAGGGGAAGATGTGAGTGATGGAGGAAAGGGTGGACGGTAGGGGAGAGTTGTCAGATATAAAACATATTACTTTTTACTTCATACAAGGGACTGGGATTTGATGGCCTGTCCAGGGCCACAGGGCCTAGTGGTTGCTGGGCCTTAGGGGTGGTATGTGGGCTCGGGGCCTCTTGACCCCAGAGCTGGTGATTAGTTTGCTCTGCCACTCAGCTACCCTACAGCACATTTAAGAAGAGGGACAGAGTGAGAGATAAATTATAATATATATTAATGGGCAGGTATAAATGGAGGGAGTTGATCAGAAATGACAACCATGGAAAAATATGGAATAACTTTTGTGATGGACTTATCATAAAGCAAATGATCTACCTGCAATAGAGCTGGTGGTATTGGAACACAGACTGAAGCAAATTTTTAAAATTATTTTATTCTTATTTTTTCTCTCTCCTTTACTTTATTGTTCATGAGGTTCTATATTTTGGGGAGGGAGGCAGTATTATGTTTACTCTTAAACAAGAATATTTTAGTAATGTATGAAAAAGGCATCATTTGTACAAAAAATAAAAAATAAATATAGTAGTTTAAAAATAAATAAAATAATGATTAAGAGCATTTTTCATATGATTATACATAACTTTAATTTCTTCATTTGTGACTGTCTATTAATATCCTATAACCATTTATGAATTGGAAAATTACTTGCAACCTTATAAATATGATGAAGTTCTCTATATATTTAAAAATGAGACTTTTATCAGAACTCCCAGTTGTGAAGATTTGTTTCCCAACTTTCTCTTACTTTGGCAGCATAGATTTTTTTCCTGCAAAATCTTTTTAATTTAATATAGTCAAAATAATTCATTTTGTTAATTATAAAGTACCCAATTTCTTGTTTGATCAGAAATTTATCCACTTTCCATAGATAATATGGATAGTTAATTTCTTGGTCCATTAGTTTATCTATGGTGTCACCCTTTATATCTAAATCCTGTACCCATTTTGAACTTATTTTGGTATATGTTGTGAGCTGTGAGTCTATGCCTAGTTTTTGCCATGCCATTTTCAAATGTTTCCCCATAATTTTTTTTAAATAGTGTCACAAGCTTATGTCTTTGGGTATATCAAACAGTAGATTGCTGTAGTCATTTACTGTGGTTTCTTTTTTTAACCTATCCTAATTCATTGATTCATTACTCTATTTCTTAACCAGTATCAGGCAGTTTTGATGACTCCCATTTTATAGTATAGTTTTTAGATCTGGTATAGCTAGGCCATTTTACATTTTTTTTCTCTCATCAGTTCCCTTGCTATTCTTGACCTTTTGTTATTCAAGATGAATTGTTTATCAGATTCTAAAGGATTTTGTTTTGTTTGTTTTGTTTTGTTTTTCTTCCTCTGCATAGGGATAGTATTGTCCATAGCTGTTCTAATACAGTTGTCCTAGCTCTTTGAACTGTTTAGAGGAGCTGCTTACTTATGGATTGATCATCTCACACTGTTCTCTTGGTTCTGCTCCCTTTGATTAGCATGAGATTCTATAACTCATTCCATGCCTCTCTAGAGACTAATTAATTATGGTTTCTTATAGAGCAATATTATTCCATAGTGTTCATGTACCATAACTTATTTAACCATTCCTCAATTGATGGGCATCCCCTCAATTTCCAATACTTTAACACTACAAAAAGAGCTACTATGAATATATTGGAACATGTAGGACTTTTTTTTCCTTTTTTTATGAGCTTAAAATTGGAATTTGGTGGTCAGGGGGTATGAATAGTTTTATTGCTCTTTGGGCACAATTCCATATTGCTCTCCAGAATGATTGGATCAGTAACAATTCCAACAGTACATAACCTCTTCACTACTGCTTATTTTCCCTTTTTGTCATGCCCTCCAATCTGAATGGTGTGAGGTGATACCTCAGAGTTGGTTTAATTTGCATTTTTCTAATCAATAATGATTTGTAGTATTTTTATATGATTATATATATATATGTAATTTCTTCATTTGAATATGATCTATTCATATCCTTTGACCACTTATCAATTAAGGAATGAATTGCAACCTTATAAATTTGATGCAATTCTATATATATTTTTGAAAAGAGGAAAAGAGACCTTTATCAGAACTCATAGCTGTGAAGATTGTTTCTCAGCTCTCTATTTTTTCTTTTAATTTTGGCAGCATTAATTTTGTTAGTGCAAAACTTTTTAATTATGATATAGTTTTGTACTTTATAATGTACTCAATTATGTGTTTGTTCATAAATTGGTCCCTTTTCCATAGATCAGATAGGTAAAAGTATTTCTTGGTCTAGGAATTTGCCTATGGTATCACCCTTTAAATCTGAATCCTGTATCCATTTTGACCTTATTTTGGCATAGGGGGTGAGGTGTGGGCCTGCGCCTAGTTTTTCCCTTACTATTTTCCAGTATTCCTACTAAATTTTATCAAATAATGAGCTCTTAATCTATGAGTTAATGTCTTTGGGTTTGTCAAACAGTAGTTACTGAAGTCATTTACTAGTTTCTTTAGAACCTATCCCAATCCACTGATCCATTACTCTATTTCTTAACCAGTACCAGGCAGTTTCCATGACTGTTGCTTTACAGAATAGTTGTAGATCTGGTAGAGCTAGACCACCTTCCATTCCATTTTTATCAGTTCTATTGCTTATTCTTGACAATTTTTTGGTCCAGTTGAATTTTGTTGCTATTTTTTAATAGCTCAGTAAAATAGTTATTTGATATTTTGATTGACATGACATTGAGTAAGTAATTTAATTTGGGGAGAATTGTAATTTTTATTATATGAGCTCAACCTAACCATAGGCAATTATCTAGATCTGACTTTATTTGAGTGAGAAGAACTGTATAATTGTATTCATGTAAAGCTATCATTTCTAGCATAATATTGAATAATAGGGGGGTGGAGCCAAGATGGCGACAGGAGAGGACCTTCTCTCATTTGCTCTGGAGCAAAACTTATAAACTAAGGACTATAACTACATTTTCGAGAGACAGAAACCACAGGGGGATCCAGTGTGGGAATTCTCCAACCCAGGTAACCTGGAAAAGAGCGGAAAGGCTCCGCACCACAAGATGGGGGAGTAGCCTACCAGAGGGTTGACATGCTAGAGGGAAGGAACTTCAACCTCCCAGAGGCAGCCCCAGGGTGCTGGGAGACACAGGTCACAGCAGCAGGGGAAGTTTCCTGACCTATAATCTGGGGAAGAGCAAGCACAACTTTAGGGAACAGAGGGGGGCCTCTGCCAGAGTGAGCACGTAAAGCCTAGCCCTAAGGGCACACAGCCAGCAGTGTGGCCATGGCAGCCCAGATCCAGGAACCAGAAGCATGTGGAGCAGGTAAACAGGAGGCAGCTAAGCCTAGGCAGGGTAGTAAAGAGAGACTGCCGAGCTCTGTTCTCTGCCCTTGGAACAGGACTCTGGGGCTCTGACCACATTGAAATCCTGATCGCAGTCTAGTCCCCCCCATAAAACAGCAGGGCCCCCCCACTTCAGCCCCATGGCAGAGGGGGGCACTTATGGCTTATGGTTATTCACAGACCAGGAAAGAGGACAGAGCATCACACACTGAGATCCTTATGGGGGTGGCCCAAAAGGTCAAGAAGCACCCCAAAATCAGGCTCAGGCTGGGAAAATGAGTAATCAGAGAAAAAAGAGGAACACCATTGAGAAATACTTTGCCTGTGATCCCAAGAAGTATCACAAAACTCAATCTGAAGATGAGGAGGTACAAACTTCTGAATCTAAAGACTCCAAGAAAAACAGAAATTTGGCTCAGGCCATGACAGAGCTCAAAAAAACTTCTAAAATCAAGTGAGGGAGATAGAGGAAAAATTAGGAAAAGAAATGAGACAGATGTAGGAAAAACATGAAAATGAAGTCAGCAGTTTAGCCAAGGAGATCCATAAAAATGCTGAAAAAACTAACATGTTGAAAGCCAGCATAGGTCAAATGGATAAAACAGTGCAAAACTTTATTGAAGAGATGAATGCTTTAAAAAACAGAATTGGCCATATGGAAAAAGAGATAAGAAAGCTCTCTGAGGAAAACAAAACCTTCAGACAAAGAATAGAAATCAGGGAGATTGCTGATTTTATGATAAATCAGGACTCAATACTTCAAAACCAAAAGAATGAAAAAAATAGAAGAAAATGTGCAATATCTCATTGAAAAAAGAACTGATAAAGAAAACAAATTTAGGAAAGATAATTTAAAAATTATTGGAATACCTGAAAGTCATGACCAGGAAAAGAGCCTTGACACCATTTTCAAGGAATTATTACAGGAAAATTGCCTTGATATCCTAGAAGCAGAGGGCAAAATTGAAATGGAGAAAATCCACCTATCTCCCTGAGAAATAGATCCCAAAAAAACAACCCCAAGGAATATTATAGTCTAGTTCAAGAACTCCCAAGTCAAAGAGAAAATATTACAATCAGCCAGAAGTACATAATTCAAATATTGTGGAGTTGCAGTCAGGATCACACAGGACTTAGCAACAATGACATTAAAAGCTAATAGGGCTTGGAATATAATATTCTAGAAGGCAAAAGAGCTTAGAATGCAACTGAAAATCAAATACCCAGCAAAACTGAATATCCTCTTCCAGGGAAAAAGATGGACTTTCAATGAACCAGGGGAATTTCAAATGTTCTTGTTGGAATGGCCAGAGATGAACAGAATGTTTGATCTTCAAATACAGGACTCAGGTGAAGCATAGAGAGTGGAGGAGAAGAGGAAAATATGAGGAACTTAATGATGATGAACTGCATGTATTCCTGTATAGAAAAATGATACTGCTAATACTCATATGAACCTTCTCATTTAATAGAGCAGGTAGAAGGAACTTTTATAGATGAAGCACAGGAGAAAACTGAATTTGAAGATATATTGTAAAAATGGAGTCAATAGGTAAAAGGGCTATGTAATGGGAAGAAGAAAAAGGAGAGGAGGAATAGGCTAAGATATTTCATATAATAAGATTTTTCTTTATTACAATGAGCTATTTCAATGATATAGAAGGGGGGGAAGGTGAGGGAGAATGAGGGAATCTTTGCTCTAATCAGAGGTGCCTAGGAGAGGAAACAGCATGTATAGACATCTGTAGGTAAGAACGAAAGAAGGAGGACAGGGGGAAGTGGGGGAATGTGAGTGACAGAGGCGAGGATGGACCATGGGGGTAGAGTAGTCAGATATAACACATTTTCTTTTTTTCTTTTTGCAAGGGGCTGGCATTGGATGGCCTGTCCAGGACCATAGGGCTGGGTGGATGCTGGGTAGGGGGTGGTATGTGGGTTCAGGCCCTCTTGGCCACAGGGCTGGTGATCTGTCTGCTGTGCCACTCAACTACCCTACAGAAGAGACAGAGTGAAATGAGAGAGAAAATATAGGTCATGGTAGTAGAGAAGTATGAATGGAGGGAGTTGTGATCAGCAACGGCAACAGTGGAAAAATATGGAAGTAACTTTTGAGATGTACTTATCCTAAAAAATGTGATACACCCATGACAGAGCTGGTGGTGTTGGAACACAGACTGAAGCACATTTTTTATTATTATTATTTTCTGGTGGGGGGGCGGTGTTGCAGGGCAAATGGACTGGGTGGCCTGCCTGGGGCCGCACAGCTGGATGATTGTTGGGTGTCTGAGGCCAGATTTGGAACTGCATGCTCCTGGATCAAGGGCCAGTGATCTGTCTGCCACCCAGCTGCCCCTACTATTATTATTACTACTTTATTTTATTTTAGGTCTTTTGTTTTGGTTTTTGTAGGGCAATGGGGTTGGGGTGGCTTGCATGGGGTCACAAAGCTGGGTGATTGTTGGGTGTCTGGGACCAGATTTGGGCTTCGGTGCTACTGGCTCCAGGGCCAGTGCTCCGTCCTCTATGCCACTTGGCCATAGCTACAATTATTATTATTATTATTATTATTATAATTTTAGCTTTTTCTCTCCCCTTTACTTTATCACTTTTGCAGGTCTACATTTTCTTGGGGAGAGGGGTATTATGTTTATTCTTAAACAAGAATATTTTAGTAATGTATTAAAAACAGTATTTGTACAAAATAAGAATAAAGAAATTAAAATAAATTAATATTAAAATAAAAAATGAATAATAGTCATGATAAAGGGGACCTTTGTTCCACCCCTGTTCTTATTGGAAATGTTTCTAGCTAATCTCTATTATATATCATGCTTGTTGCTAGTTGTTTTGCTTTTTTTTGCTCTTTTTTTTTAGGTTTTTGCAAGGCAATGGGGTTAAATGGTTTGTCCAAGACCACACAGCTAGGTAATTATTAAGTGTCTGAGGCTGGATTTGAACTCAGGTACTCCTGACTTCAGGGCAGGTGCTCTCTCCACTGTGCCACCTAGCTGCCCCTGTTGCTGGTTTGAGATAGATACTGTTTATCATTTTAAGGAATATTCCAATTATTCCTCTCTTCTCTAATTATTTTAATAGGAATGGATGCTGTATTTTGACTGAAAAAGTGTGTAGTGATATAATCAAAATATTTCTGTTAGGGGTTTTTTATTGTTATAGTCAATTGTGCTGAATTTTTCCTAATATCAAGCCAACTCTGTTCTCCTAGCACAAATCCTTCTTGATCAAATTGTATTATAGTAATGATAACATGGGATAATCACTTTGCTAATATTTTCATTAAAATTTTTGCATTCATAATCATTAGGAAAATTGGTCTAAAATTTTCTCTTTTTTGTTTTGAATTTTCTGTCTGTTTTGAATTCTTGTTTCAGGTATCAGCATCATATTGGTTTCATAGAAGGAATTTGATGGGGTTCCTTCTTCACTTTTTTAAAAAATTATTTTATAAAGAATTGGAAAGAATTGTTTCTTAAATGTTTGGTAGAGTTCACCTGTGAATCTATCTGACCCTGGAAATTTTTTTTCTTTGAGAGTTCATTGTTTGGTTGTTGAATTTTTTTTTTGAGATGGAGTTCTTTAAATATGTTATTTCATTTTCTTTTAATCTGGGCAGTTTCAATTTCTTTAACCATTCATCCATTTCCCTGGGATTACCAAAATTTTTGGCATACTGTTGGGCAAATTAATTTCAAATTGTTACTTTGGAACTCATTGGTGATGAATTCACCTTTTTCATTTTTGATGCTTGTAATTTGGTTTTCTTTTTGTCTTTTTTATATTAACTTAGGATTTATCTATTTTTCATAAAACCAACTCTTGGTTTTGTTTATTAGTTTAATAATTTTATTGTTTTGATTTTAGAAATTTAATCTTTAATTTTAAAAATTCCTAGCTTGATTTCAATTGCAGATTTTCAGTTTGTTCTTATTCTAGCTTTTTAATTCCATGCTCAGTTTATTGATTTCCTCTTTCAAAGTTTTATTTATGTAAGAAATTAGACATTTAATATTTCCCTAATAAGTTCTTTGGCTGTATCCCATAAATTTAGTATGTTGTTTTGTTATTGGACTTTTTCTTGTATAAAATCATTATTTCTTTCTATGAATTAGTTTCCAATTAGTTTTAGATCTATATTGCCATGTTCCTTTATGTGATTTTTATTGTGTTATGATCTGAAAAGGATGCATTCAATATTTCTGCCTTTCTGTATTTGATAATGAATTTTTTATGCCCTATACATGGTCAATATTTGTGTTAGTGTCATGGACACAGAAATGAAGATATATTCCTTTCTATCCCCATATAATTTTTTGCCAGAGTTCTATCACATCTAGGCTTTCTAACATTCTATTCACCTCCTTAACTTCCTTCTTGCTTATATTATGTTTAGATATATATAATTCTGAGAGAGGGAGGTTGAAATCTCTGACCAGTAGAGTTTTGATGTCTGTGTCTTCCTGTACTTCATTTAGCTTCTCTTCAGAGAATTTGGATTCTATGCTGCTTGCTGAACACATATTTAGTCTTAAAATTGCTTCATTGTCTATGGTGCATCCAAATAGGATATGGTCTCCTTCCTGAACACTTTTAATGAGATCTATTTTTTGCAACTGCTTTGGCTGAGATGAGAATAGCTACCCCTGTTTTGTTTTCCTCTTCAGCTGAAGCATAATGTATTCTCCTCCAATCTTTTACTTTTACTCCATATGTATCTCTTTGTTTATAATGTGCTTCTCGTAAGCAGTATATTATTGAATTCTGGCTTTTAATCCACTTTGCTGTCTGCTTCTTTTTTAATGGGAGAGTCCATCCCATTAACATTGACAGCTATAATCACAAACTCTTTATTGCCCTCCATGTTATCTCTTCTCTCTTTGTATTTTTCTCCTCTTTTCACCTATCCCTATTCCCCAATATTTTGCTTCTGAATAACTCTTCCCTCACTGTGTTTCCCCCTTATATCAGCACCCTTCTTTTTCATTCACCTTTCCCTATACCTCTTCTTCCTTCCCTCCCTCCTTTCAGTCCCTTCTTCTCTCCCCTCTTTCCACTCAAAATATTTGAAAGGTAAGATAAATTTCTAACCTCAACTGAGTGTATGTGTTTATCCCTCTTTGACTCAAATCTGATGAAAGTTAGATTCAGGCAGTTCTCACTTCCTCCCTTCTTTCCCCCATTACAATATTTCCTTTGTACGATTTCATGTGAAGAAAATTACTCATTCAATCTCCCCTTTCCTTCTGACTTTTTATGGTCTCCATAGTTTTTTTTTTCCTTTTTTAAAATCATTCCATCAAAGTTATAGACATACCATGAATGTCTGTACTTTTAACCTAAGTATATTCCTTCTAATAGAGTTATAGTTCTCAAGAGTTTTAAGATTCTTCCTCCCAGGAAAGGTTGTAACCAGTTTAATCTTATTGGATAGCAGTCTTTATCTTTTCTCCAGTTTACCTTTTCATATATCTCTTGAATATCCTATTTGAAGATTAAATTTTCTGTTTAGCTCTGGTCTTTTCATTAGAAAAGTTTGAAAGTCATCTATTTCATTAAATATCCATCTTTTTCCCTAAAAGAGACTTCTCAGTTTTGCTGAATAGTTGATTCTTGGTTGTAATCCAAGTTCCTTTGCTCTTTGGAGTATCATATTCCAGGTCCATTATTCCTTTAATTTTTATGAAGTCTGGTCCTATGAAATCATGTCTGTATTCCTTGGTATTTCAATTGCTTCTTTCTGGCTATTTGCAGGAATTTCTTCTTGATCTGACAATTCTTGAGTTTGACCAGTTTGCTTTCAGGATCGCTTTCAGGGATTGTTTTCAGGAGGTGACTCATGAATTCTTTTATTGACTATTTTGCCCCCTGGTTCCAGGATAGCTGCCCAGTTCTCCTTAACTATATCCTGATAAAGGGATTCCAGTTCTTTTCTTTATCAAGGTTTCTAAGTAGGTTTAGAATTCTTAAATGTTCTCTCCTGAATTTATTTTCCGGGTAAGTTGTTTTACCAATTAAGTATTTTACATTTTCTTCTCTGTTTTTTTCCATTTTTTAATTTTTTTTAAAGAAATTCTTGGTGTCTCATGAAGTCATTAGCTTACACTAATTCCAATGTATTTTTCAGAGAGATATTTTCTCCATTTTGCTCTATCCTCTCCTTTTCCATTTTGGTCAATTTTGGTTGTGATCCTTTTCTATTTTTCTTATTTTGTTTTTGAGGGAAACATTTTATTTTTATGTTAGTTCAAGTATATTTTTAAAGGATTGGTTTTCTTCTGTCATTTTTTATTGCAAGATGCTAACTTTCTCTTGTATGACATTTCCCAATTTTTCCATTAGTTTTTTTAACTGCTTTCTGGTCTCTTCTGAGAAATTTCCTCTGAAGTTTCACATATAGAAAGCACCCCTGCTGTCCTCTTTTTCTGATCTTGTAAACTTATCTCCAAGGTAACTTTCAATAGATCCTTCTTTGTACTGACTTTTTTCATTTTACAATGTTAGTTTTCCTTAGTTTCTTATGTTGGGGAAAAGATTAATTCCCAGACTTTTAGCATTAAGAACTCTATAAGCTTTGTTCATTGGAGATAAAATCTCACATTAAGATTTAAAGTTACTCAGTGAATCAACCAGAAAGGAAATACAGAAGTTTTGTCCTAGATTGTTTGTTTTTGGGGTGTCAGTGGCCCACTCGCTAGACCTGGGCCTGGATTTGGACTGCCCTCATGCAACCTAATCACTGAGCTAGCCTGTCAGATCCGGAACCAACCAGAATGTCTCTCTGTATAGTCAGAACTGGGAAAATCTGTTGCCCACACCTGGGCCTTAGGGAAAGGTGTGTACACTTGGCACTGTTTCTGTGTTTGTATTGGAGAATGCCAGTCCCTGCCATAGGTATGCAGAGAGCTCTTCTAGCAACACTGGGGGCTAGGGTTTGGGTTGTCAAGACCAGCCACGCTGGCCAAATATATTTCCTGGATAGCTATGCTGGAGCTATCCCAAGCCTCATGATTTAGCTTTTTCAGTCTGTCCACTGCACACATGGGAAAGGCTTCCACTTCCAAAGCTGTACTTGTCAAGAGCAGTACTCTGTTTTACCCAGATTCCCATGGATTGGTTCTCTGTTCCCTGCCCTGGACATACCTATACACCCGCATGACAGACCTTGCTAAAAATCCTTCTGTACTTTTGTGAATTCTGTCAATTCAAAATTTGTAAAGAGGCTTGATTCATTTTGGTTCTGTGGAAAAGCCAGGAGAGCTTAAAAGAGTGCTTGACTGGAAGTCTGAGATTTGCTTTTCAAATATATAAATTCTTCCACTGTAAGCAATGAATATTAAGATTCCTTCATTGTAAGCAAGCAAATAATGTTATTGGGTCAGCAGAAGATAAATATTTAGTTTCCTAAATGTTTAATGGTTTTGCTAAAATGAAGATAGTCATTCTCCATCATAAGGAACATTGGAATAAAGAAAGAAGCAACAAGATACACTGGTCCTAGAATCTGGAACTTATGACTTCCTGATTGCAGGTCCAGCACTCTATGCTCTGTATCACCAAATTCTCTTAATTCTAAGTTTAGACTTAAATATACTACTTTTGATTCCTTAATAAATTTCATTTTATCTCTTGCTGCAATGCTTTTTAAAAAATTATGCCTGACTAGTAAGCTATCTTTGCTTGTATCTAACTCTTAGAACCTTCTTCCATAGATGCCAGAAGAAATGGCCAAGGGAAGATGGGCAATACTAGAAATTAGGAATTTGTTATGACAAGATACAATTGGAAATAGTCCCATACCAACGTCCTCTATGCAAAGATGAAGGAATTATGACTAGCAAGTTTGCGGAAGATCACCAAACTCATCAGTGGTAGAAACAGTGGTGAACTCAGGTCAGGTGATTCCAAGTTCATTGATATTTTCATGCTACCTCATAATAAGCATTTTGACTATAATTCATAATAAGAGTGCATCAATTGCTGACTGCTTGAACAAATTGTAGTTAATGAAGATAAGGAATGTAATAATATTTCCCCTTTTAAGAAATATGAGTAATTAAGAGGAAATATGGGGAATGCATGAAATAATTGAGGAAAGCCTGAAGAACTTCTAAAAAATGACCATTATAAATTATGATATATTATGATACAGTAAATGATAGAATATATTATAACAAAGTTGATATAATATGATACAATATGAGTAATACAATTCAGTATTATATAATATATGAAATAATATGCATATGATACTATATATTTAATATTAATTTAATATTAATACAATGGAAAAATGATTATAATCTTTATGAGAATAAAACTAGAGGACATCAGATTAAGCATTGTTTTAAGAGAGAAATCTTTGGGTTCCTACTATTTTTTTAAGTCTTTGCAAAGCGATGGGCTTAAGTGGCTTGCCCAAGGCCACATAGCTAAATAATTATTAAGTGTCTGAGACCAGATTTGAACTCAGGTACTTCTGACTCCAGGACCAGTGCTCTATCCACTGTGCCACCTAGCCACCCCAGATTCCTACTTCTAAGGACATACTATAGGATCTACCAAAGTTATTATTCAAGTGACATGCTATACATGAAGTCCTTTATGAATTTTATTATTTTAGGACAAATTTTGATCCTGCATAATTCTTTTTATAAAAAAACATTTTTCCAACTATGAGAAAAGGAATTAATTTTTATTGTTTATATTACAATTAATAATTTAATAAGAGTATTAGAATGAAAGCTCACCTTTTGAAGATTCAACAAAAACATTCAACATTCTAGCAGCAAAAAAAGTAGGAATGACATATACTATATACTTTGGTAATATTTAATTAAAAAAGAGATTATTTTAAATTTTAAAATTTATGTCAGTGAATTCTCCATTTAAGTAATTATGGTTGACCCAATTTTCAGAAATATAGCTTTTTTTGAATTTCAGTGATCTTCAGGAGAATTTATTTCTAGAATGAATATGTACAATCTATCTCTCAGTTTTTAATGGATGGTGATGATATAATTATAAAGATGATTGATGATGATGGTGATTATTTTTAAGACTAAAATTAACAGTACATTAATAAAATGCATATATTGGGATTATGTTTTATATAGAAATGGAAAAATATGTCTTCCATGCTATATCTCCTATATGATTTTTTTCTCAATAGTTGAAGTCATAGCTCCACATAATAAATGTGCTTTCTGCTGATGAGCCTGAGCCAAACCATCTGAGGGTTTCATCACTGCCAATAGTCTTATCATTCATTTGGCTAGGAATAGAGGTGATTAAACTTCAGGATTTTCTAATTTTTATTTTCAAATCCTCTATTAGTCTGTTTAATTACTCAAAACTCACAGTGCTACTGATTGAATCTATATAGTTGGTCAAAATTATTTCCTCAATTTTCTAAATTTCTAAATATTTAGAGAAATTAAACAAACTGTAAAAATCATTCATGTGATATATTTTCAGGATATAAATGCATTGTGAATCAAAGATAGTTTATTTATGAATATTCAGAAATGAGAATTTTCTAAACTCTGACAAAATTGCTTTCTCCATCCAAGAACAAATGATATGTCATGTTTTCTAACACATTTTTGGCTGTTTCTAAGTAGCTTATATACTCATGCTTTTGTTATAGGTAAAATAACTAAAATGGCATTTGAAATCTTAGAAATTTTTTAGAACAGGTTAATTTTCTAAGCAAGAACGAAAATAATGTTGCTCTAATTGTTCTAATAATCATTCCTCAATCTTATATACAGAAGCTAGATATGAATTCAGTTGCATATATAACTTTATGATAATAATCAAATTAATAACAGATGATTATGAAATTTCAGTCATCTTGAGGAAATGATTTATGAATTTTTTCCATTGTGCAATTTTCAGCACTTTTTTAGTTCTCTCAAAGACACATATGGAGCATATATATATATATACACACTCAATATCTGTGTATATATGTATGTATGCAATGAATCAATTAAAGAAGCTAAATGGTGCGATGAATGCAATTTTGGACCTGGAGTAAGGAAGATTCATTTTCTTGAGTTCAAATCAAAATATTTACTGGCTGTATGTCCTGCTAAGTTGCTTAACACTGTTTACTTTGTTTTCTCATCTTTAAATGTGCTAGAGAAGGAAATTGCAAACCATTTCATTATCTTTGCCAAGATACACCTGATTGGAATCATGAAGAGTCACACAAGACTGAAATAACTGAGCAAGAGCAACAAATTTATGTGTGAATATAGGCAATAAGCTTACCCAAAGACTTATGAGTCAAGTTAAACCAGATCCCTTTAATTTTGTCTTTTTCATGGATTCCTCTCTAGGGTGTAGCAATGTGACCAACATTTATTGCAATTTTTCTACCTCTATATGGAAAATGTTCATTATATTCAGAATCAAGTAAGTCATTATGCGCAGTGTCCCGTCAGAGAAAGAAAAGATGTTGGGCTACTTTGTGTGCTTGGAATCATAGAATATTGGAAGTCATCTAGTCATCTTATCTGATACATATATTCATTGTATATTCCCCCAATAAGTTATCATCCTGCTTTTCCTTGAACAGTTCCATAATGAGAAACTCACTATCTTGCCAAGTACTGGGGTAGGGGGGCTTTTTTCTTAAATATATATACATATATGTATATATATATATATATATATATATATACACATATATATATATATATATATATATATATATTTGCATTTTCTGTATAATTGGTTTCCTTTATAATCCTTTGAATTTTATTCTACATCTTTTAAAGGTTATTTAGGGCAGGTAATTGTATGCTGCAACACATTGCTACATGTCTCACACACACAGAGACACACACACACACACACAAACACACAAACACACAAACAGACGCAGTCAGAGTCGAAGATTCCTTAGCTTAGACTTCTATTCCATATCAGCAACTAAAGGGCAATGGGAGAATTTGATGTTGTTCAATTGGTTGCCAGGTACGAAATGAAGCTCAGAAAGCCATAATTGCCTCAGTTTCTAGGATGAGGGGACCAGGGAAAGTGGACCTTGTGTATGGAGAATCACATCTAAGGGTAAAGTCAAGATGAATGGAAAAGGGAAGACAATTGGTTTAAATTTGGAATTTTACTCTGAGCAGCAAAATTGAAAAGAAATATAGAAACTGTTTAGCCTAGCCATTCAACTGTAATAAGCATCTTATATTATACGTATTCTATTTCTCAATTCTCATTAAAACGATTTGTGATTGAGAGTGGTTAAGACTGTGATGTCACTTTTAGGAATAAAAGGGTTTTTTTTTAATAGTCACTGACTAAATAGGAAGTTCCAAATATCAAGAGCAGGTATCTGTTGAACATAGCTACCTCAAATTCACTTTGTCAAACTTGTTCATTGAAGTATCTTCTTTCCAAAGTTATCCCAGAAATTTCAAACAAGACATCTCTCATTGTGCATATTGGAAAGAAGCAACTATAGAGATTCCCATTTCCTAGAATTAATGAAGACAGGACCATCTGCCTTTATTTCACTTTTGATGCCCCTACCCCTCAAATTTGTAATATGTCATAACCAGCACACTGTCTTTGAATTCCTCTGTACCTACTGGCAAAAGCAGTAATAATATTGCAGTAATAGACATTTTTGACTGAAAGCTCTATGAATATAATTACAATATTTTAATAAAGTATGTATTTCCCCTTTCCTTATACAGTACTAATCAAATATCAGGCACTTAATGATCATTTTTGGATCAAAAAAGATGAGCATTTTGTAACAGAAGTGAATCCACTTTTTTATTATTATTATTTTTATTTTTTAGCAAGGCAATGGGGTTAAGTAACTTGCCCAAGGACATACAGCTAGGCAATTATTAAGTCTCTGAGGTTGGATTTGAGCTCAGATCCTCTTGATTCCAGGGATGGTGTTCTTTCCACTGCACCACCCAGGTGCCCCAATGAATACACTTTCTATATCATTTGTAATATATTTTGCACAAAGTTTGAAGTTCCTTTAGGTATTGAATTTCACATTACCTTTATTTCTCTTTAATCAGAATTCCATTCTGTAGTTGGGAGGAACATTAACTTAATTCCCAACCCAGGAGATAACTACCTTCTACAATATTTCAAGGAACATATCATTCATTCTATACTTTAATACATTGAATGACAGGGAATTAACTTTTTTGCATTTCATTACATTTGCAGATGGCTTTAAGTATTTATAATATTAAAAATAATCTATCTCAAAAATAATTTATCTTCTAGAAAATTATATTATTGGATCTTATTTTGGTTTACCTTTGCTAACAGAATGACTTTTAATATCTCAACAAGCAAATGTTCTCAAGATGTAAGTACAACTTTCATGATACCCAATCCTTCTAACTTATCCACATAAATATCCAAATTAATATTTTTATTTCTCTCCTGTCTTAACTTTGGGCTCTTCCCCTGCAAACCCAGGCTATGGATCTTTTCCATCATATTATCCCGATCCAGGTGTCCCTAGCATTTCTGCCTATCTGAACATCATGATAGGGGCACTCCAGTCATTAGCATCTGATCAATGGATTTATAAACTTATCTTGCCTGGAAAGAAGGTCTCTATAGCTCTTCTCAGTTATTTCTATATCACATTACCCAGTGCACACACATCTCTCAGTTTCTAGGTGTTCTTTCAATGTTGTCTTCCTCTTATTAATATAAAGCTGTGGGCAGAGACTGTCTTACTCTCATGTCTTTGTATTTCCAATTATTATCACAATCTCTGACAATATATAGTAAATCCTTAATAAAATTATACTCACTCAATTTGTACATTAATCTGTCTGTCTGTCTGTCTATCTATCTATATAAAACTATATATCTATCTATCTACATCTAATCTATTATCTCTTTGATTTTGAATTTGGACAATTCAAATAAACAAACATTTATTAAACATCATATATTAAAGGTCAAACTATGCTTTGAGATGATTTGAAGTCCATTCAAACACCTCTTCTTATTTTATTTCAGTTCACTATTATATTTTTTAAATCATCGTTCTAGATGTGACTCAAAATGTATAGCATATAGTGTCATCTCATTGATTCTCATATGGAAGAGATTATGATTAATTATATATTCCCTTAGAGAAGAAGTTACAGTATATGCATGTTAGTGATTCAAAAGAGCGCCTTTGGGTGGAGTCATGTATAAAAGGGAAAATACTCATGTTTTTAATTTATTATTTCATCTTTTATGATCTTTTTGATCTTTCATTTCAATTCAACAAAATGGTTTAGTTGCTTACTATAACTAAGTGGCAGTGAAGAAAGATAAAACATGAATAATGCCCTCAAAGATTTCAGAATCTAGTGAAGGTAGCGATATGTATCATGTGAGTGTTGTTATTAAATTTATAGAGTAACATTCATAGTAGCGCTTTTTATGATAGTAAAGAATAAAAATGAAAGTGGATTCCCATCATGGGGAATGTTTAAACAAGAGGTGATACTGATTGTAATGGAATATTACTGCACTAATAAGAAATAATGAATATAGACAGATTTGAAAAAGACAAAAAAATTGATGGAAAGTAAAATTAGTCAAGCCAGACAGAATTTATTCCAATGTAACAATAGCAACCGTAAAACAACAAAAACTGAATTTTGTGAAATTATGAAGAGCCTGATCATCTTCAAGCAACAGAGACAAAAAGATACTTCTCATGGATCTTTTACAGAGACAACAAATCATGGCTTTGAAATATTTCATAGATCATAAGATCTTTTTTCAATATGAAGAATTTTTTGTGGCTTCCCTTCCTTTCTCTTTCTGTCTGTCTTCTCTGTCTCTTCTTTCTCTCCTTCATTTATACTCGGCGTTTTAGAAGAAAAATGTCTATGAGAGGGGAAATAGGTCAGGTGAAACCTTAAATTTTGTATGTTTTGCCTTTGTTTTTGTTTTTGTGAGACAATGGGGTTAAGTGACTTACCCAAAGTCACACAGCTAGTAAGTATCAACCTCTGAAGCCAGATTACATTAAGTTTTGGAAAATACAATAATAATTCTGAGGAGAGATTAAATTAAAATATTTCCATTTTGACAAAAAATAATTAAACACATATCCTGTGTAAGAAATTTTACCACACTTAAGAGATATAGATATTTGGGGATATGAGATTGCAGGTAAACAAAGGCCAGTAGCAAGATATTTAGATTTTTTGATTCATCAGCATAGAGATGTTGATGATTTTCTTTGGCAAATGATGGGATCATATGATCAAGTAATATACAGGGAGAAGAGAGCCCAGTATGGAACCCTGAGATATGCCTGTAATGAGGATATAGCCAAGAAGATTAGGGAAGAGTCATTAAATAAATTTTAGAACAACCAAAGGATAATAGTACTCTGAAAATCTGGAAAGAAAAGATCATTAAGGTTGAGAGAATTATCAACAGTGTCAATAACTGCAAAGATATCAAAAACAATGAGTACTGAGAAAAAATCCATTTCCTTGTGAAAAATATTGATATGACTAAAATACATGATTAGTACCAAATTTTGTACTTTTTAATAGGTGGTGAAATGGTAGGATATAAAAAATTCAGAACTAAAAATAAAAAATCCAACAGAAAAGAAAAAGAGAAAACAATATTTGAGAAAACTATGGCTTTGTTGATAGGGATTAGGAAAATGTTGGTATTCTCAAAAGGAATAGAAAAGGATTAAAAAGTGTCCTTAGAAATTCAACTCTCTTGTTCAACTTTTGTAGACTTCTTACATTGGATCAGTTCTATTTTTCCAATACTACCAAAATACCAGACTCCCTGATCTCAGTTAACTGATTGTACTTATTGATTTGGTTCTTCCCAGACAAGATAGAATATTGGACAATGGATCTAACATCAGTTCATTAATAAGTTTTGAGGAACAGACTTTTTTTTTTAAAGAAAGATGATGTTCAATGTTCTTTGTTACCACATCTGACAAGCAGAGGAGTTTAGGCATGAAATCCAAAAGAAATCCACAAATGAAAAACCTGGAGGACAGCAAAAGGTGACTTAATGTAAATATATTCTCCATGACTTCGAACTAGTATTGCTTTACACTATGAATATTAAAATAAATTTGTTGTAGGTAGAGAACCAACTTGGACCCTGTTGTGGTATAATTTGCAATATATTTTGGAGAAATTTGAGTTCAATTTCTTTATGTCCCTCCATTTTTCCTTTGCTGTCTGGCTTATTGGGTAATGTTCAAAGCTATAAACTGCCTACCATCTGAGACCCAGAAATGTCATAATGGCAAATGTAACTCGTTTCTTAACATCTTCTTCTTTTTCAAGAGATATTTTAGTTATTAATGATCCTTGACCCTAAAAAAATTTTTGAACTGATTTGAAATGATTTATTATATTAGTGAGTGTTACAGGCAAATGGGAGAAAAAAAGGCTGACATAGCTTTTAAAAGAATAAAAGGGAATAAACATATTTTTGTAAAAGTAATAAAATTGCAAAAGAAATTCAAAATACACATCATTGGACCCATTCATAATGATAATGATGGAATGAATAGGGGCAGCTAGGTGGTGTAGCGGATAGAGCACTGTCCCTGAGTCAAAAGGACTTGAGTTCAAATCTGGCCTCAGATACCTAAGTTACTTAACACCATGGGCTTGCAAAAAGTCAAAAAAAGTGGAATTAATAATAGCTCTAAAATAGATGATTAACAGCTTTTAAAATTATAGCTTAAATTAATAAATGTCAACATTATATGAATTGCAAAAATGCTAAATGATAAAGTTAGAACTAATAAAAAGATATATATGTATATTTATATCTATATGATATATTGTTGTGCTGAACATATAACTAAAAGTTCTAGGTTCAAAACCCAGTTCCATTATTTACTAAATGTGAAATTTTCAATAAAATTCTCACCTATCTTGGTTTGAATATTTTATAAAAAAATGGAAGTATTCAACATGCCTTATTTAGCTGAAGTAAGAAAAGAATGATGTAATAATTTATATACATACATATATATATATACATTTTGCTAATTACAAGAAGTAATAGAAATAAAGAATAAAGATCCTTAATATTATTTGGAACTAATAAAAAAACTGCTATGAATATGAAACATGTGCAAGTTTTCCCATTTTTTATTTTTCTGGGTATAGCCCTAGAATTGGAACTGCTGGGACAAAAGGAATCAACGGTTTTTATTGCTCTTTGGCATAATTCCATATTGCTTTCCAGAAATGTTGGATCCATTCACAACTCCCAGCAATGCAATAATGTCCCGATCCTCCCACAACCTCTCCAACATTGATCATTTTCCCTTTTTATTAGTGCAAAACCTTTTAAATTTAATATAGTCAAAATCATTCATTTTGCAATTTACAAAGTACTCTATTTCTTGTTTGGTTATGCATTTTCCCCCTTTCCACAGATCTGATAAAGTTTTTCTTGGTCTATTAATCTATCCATAGCGCCACCCTTTATGTGTAAATCCTGTTGCCATTTTGACCCTATTTTTGTATTGGATGTGAGATGTTGGTCTCTGCCTAGCTTTTGCCATACTATTTTCCAGGTACATAGAAATTTTGTAACTTAAAAATATACATAGGCATATAGAAGAATGTTGAAAAACTTTCATAACAAGTATTTGTAAAAATAAAATATCAATAAAAAATAAAAAAAAGAATTGTGACCCAGAAGACATTGCCCCAAAACATACAGTATTCTATCAATGCTAGAACAGAGATTTATTGTATTCTTTTACTCAGCAATAGCTTAATCCCCTCTCCATCTTTGGTCTGAGAGCTGCTCAAGGCACTTCTGTGGCTGTTGTTTTTTTTAAGTTTTTTTTTTTTTTTTTTTTTTTTTTTTTTTTTGCAGGGCAGCGGGGTTAAGTTTCTTTCCCAAGGCCACAAAGCTACATAATTATTATGTGTGTGAGGGTGGATTTGAACTCAGATACTCCTGACTCCAGGGCCAGAGTTCTATCCACAGTGTGACCTAGCCACCCCAGTGGCTGTTTTGTCAACTCTAATTCCTACACTTGATTTTGCTGTTGCTTATGAGCTAGATAAGCCCCAACCCTGTATCATAGACCTCTTCTTCCAATTTCCTAAGTTATCTTTGACTGGAAAAGTGTCTCAACCTAATATTTTGTTTAATTCATTACTTCAGAATTCTATTTCAGACAATAATTTAAAGTTTTTGTATGAGAATTGTAAAATATTTCAAATGTACTGCTCCCTCTACTCCACCACGTTGGTTCTTTTTTTTTTTTTTTTAGATTTTTTTTTGCAAGGCAATGGGGTTAAGTGGCTTGCCCAAGACCACACAGCTAGGTAATTAAGTGTCTGAGGTCGGACTTGAACTCAGGTACTCCTGACTCCAGGGCCAATGCTCTATCCACTTCGCCACCTACTTGCCCCTAACATGTTGGTTCTAACAGACAGAAATTTCACTGAAAAAATAAAAAAAAATGTAAGCTCTATATGAGGAAGCATTTGGATATTCTGGACACACACAAAAAAAACTAAAATGATCTCCAACTACCTTTTGAGAGAAAAAGATTTAAGGAATAAGCAAGTGATAATTACTCTTCACTTCACCCTGATCATGCTATATAAGGCATATTATAGTGACTTCTGTTCATTACAAATTGAGAAGGACATTAATAACTTGAAAATCATCCATGTCAGAGAATGAGTGGTTGAAAAATCAAAGAAGTTTAGACATGATATTAAAATATTCATTGGGGACTTAAGAGTTGTCTTCACTTGGAGGATTGCTATGTGGAAGAAAGACGAAACTTTGATGGATTATTAAAGGAGAAATAGTTGAAAGTTACAAAGATCCAAGTATAGACTAGGTAAGTTATAATACATCTGAGTTAGAAATGTCCTTGAGTGAAATGTGTGCTTTATGAAATCATTAGTTTCCTATGATTGGATTATTTAAGTAAAATGGTGCATTGCTATTTTTTTGGTATACTATATAGAGAATTAATTGTCATGTATGGATTGTACTAGATGTCTGTGAAAATCCATTTAAACTCTAAAAGTCTGAGATTCTATCATATCATAAAACAGATAATGGTATAAGTTTTGTTATTTTAATATTAAATGAACAGTAACTTGAAAATAGCCACACAGTATTGAATTTTAATTAGGACTGAAAATGGGAAAATAAAAAAATGCACAATTAAGACTATTTTAAGCTACAAAAACAGTTTGTTTTTAAGGGAAGAGAGGGAGTTGCAGAAGAAAATACAGACAATGCTAGGGAAATGTAATTACTTTATTGCTAGAAACCCAAATAGATATGATTTCAAACAGAAAGGAATAATGTGATGATATAATTTTTAAATCTTTGTAAGATAATCAGTAATATTTCTACTTGTAGTCTAACTTTATTGTACATAGTAACACTCATTGACAATCAAGTGCAATGCACAATGCAGTATTTCTTCTGAGATTCTTATCCTATAATAGGCCATAAGTCTGCTTTTTCTATGCCTAAGCATATTTCCTTTGCACTACATTAAAATTGATTTTAATTAGCAATATCACAGAATCTTAGTATTACAAGAGACCTCACAGCCCACTAATTCACAGTCAAACTTGTATTATAACTTAATATTGTTATCCAGTCTTCAAGACTGAAAATGAGGAGAGGAGTTATGCAAGGAGGACCAACTTTCTGTCTTAAACTTGTGTAGAATAAAAATCCACTTAAAATAGAGAGACTCCTCTAAACAAAAAAGAAAGTTTATTTTGGCTTTTCTCAAGAAAATGGCACACTCTAAGTCTCACGAAGTTAGGAGCTGCCTCAAACTGCAGTCAAGCAAGATTATATGGCCGAATGCAATCCCCTACTCCTTCCTTTTATCCCTCTCTGGCAACTCATTGGTTAGTCCTCAGAGTTACATTCTACTTGTGAAAATCTACCCCAGCAACAAAGAAAAGAATGAAAGGTTTTCATAAAACATTACCTCACCATCCAGATGGTGAGAATAACCTTCAGTATTATGAGCATTTTATTGAAGTAAGAGTCTGCTTATCATCAAACAAGAGGGGTCTTACGAACTTTGTTGGAATGCAAGGTTTTTCTCATGGGAACAGTCTACTCTTCTCCCAGGTAAGATATTTTTATCATCAAACAGGTGACTAACTAAAAATGAAAGATCTCTCTGGAAATAGTCCACTATTTCTCCCGCAACAGAATCAGGAGGGAGCCTTGCTTGAAATGCTTGATCTCTCTCCCTCTTTCTTCAAACAATAATCTAAGAGTAATAGTCTGCCTTTGTTTTAATGATTTTAATCCTGAGAGGACTTCACTAGGAATATTAACCCTTAAGAGGAAATATCCCACTCAGACTGTGCATAGGTTTTATTAGTGGGAAATTGTTTCTTATATCCAACTACTATCTATCACTCTTTTACTTCCCTTCTTTGTTTTGCTTTTGCATTTTGGAGAAAATTAAAACAAATATAATCTGGTATCTCATGAGCTGATCACATAATTAAAGGTAACTCCATTGTTTCCCTATAAATCTTCTCTTTTCTAGGTCAATATCTCTCTTATCCTTCAACCAGTCCTCCTAGGAAATTGATCTTTTAGCTACAAATACTTGAATTTTTCTTCATTCCAATAAATTCAGTATTTCATAATTAGGTGAATTGAATCTTTTAATAACAAATTATTATTCAGTATACTCCATATTCAACACAGAGATTAATTCAAATAATATGAAATCCCTTTTATCTTGTTGCTATTCAATAAAACTGCAGAGACCAGTAGTAGGGAGATGTTGAACTGTCAGTATTAGGTGTGTTTTTGCTTATTATCATTGCTACAAGAAAAGTAGGGGTGGTTTCTCAGTGAAGATTTTTTTGTATCAAGTTAAACAAGGCAACTTTTAAAATTTCAATTAAGTCAGAGAAATTGTAAAAACAAATAAAAGTAAGCAGAGATATCAACCATTTTCCAGGTATGTTATTTGGGGATGGTGGTCTTAAATAATTATTTAGATTAAAGCAGCAAAATAACTTAATTTCTCTGATTAGATTAAGACAACTGAGACCAATGTATTGGTCAATTATTTTTTAATCATACTTTTTTATTTTATGATTACAATCTTACAAGCATTAATAGAAATGAGCAGCATGTAAAGTAAAATTCATCTTGCAAAACACAAATGTAAAAAAAATTATGAGAGACATCTTATAAGGAAGGAAATCTTTAATAAGGACATCTTTAATAAGAATAAGACACAGAGTTACAATTAAATAGGTAAAAAGTAGGAAGGCAGTAAAAAGAACTTGGAGATGTTTATCTAATGTGACTTCTGAAATTTCTGTAATCTAAATTTGGAAGCTCTTTGCAAGGCTGTATAGAGCAATTCAGCTTTGCCATCTTAGTATGTATGATTTTTCCCTGTCCTCCCTTAAAATCAATTGTAAGGGGACTATCAGCAGTATGGAAGGTCTTCCTCATATTTTTCTGACTTCAGAGAGTGAATGGTTATTTAAAATGCCCCTTAGTATGTGACCAGCACATCATTTTTCTTTTACTGGTATGCATTTCTCAAATAATTCATTGTGCTCAAATTTTTGGTGACATTTTAAATTTGTTTTATTTGCAAATATGTTTATATCTTCCTCCTCTCTGTTGACCATTATTTATTTATTGGAGACCATTGTATTTCAGGTCTTGTAGTACTGTCTTATAAGAAGAATGAGCCAGTTAAGGGGAAATAGTAAAGTATTTGAATGAATTATTTGCCTGGCTTATTATTATTATTTTAATGAAAAGAAATTAGAATGAGGAAATATCCTCTCCCAATGAATATTACTAATATTCAACTTATTGTTATATATTAGCCTGGGAAATAAGTGGTTTCATAACATACTCCAACTCCTTCACCTAGCATATTCAGGCATGCAACCTAAATTCCTTCATTGTTACCTAGCTTCAATACAGGTTTTCTGTTCAAAATTGTGAGCTAAGCATTTCAGTTTTAGAGTTGGATTACACACCCATACATATATTTCCATAATACATTTGTTTCTTTGCCATAGGTCTTGTGTGAGATAAGAATCCACTTAAAAGTATATAGAGATTCCTCTGAGCAAAAAGGAAAGTTTATTTTTGGCTTTTCTTGAGAAAAGGACAAACACCAAAATCTCACAAGGGTAGTGAAGATCAAGGAGATGCCCCAAGGTGACAGTCAAGCAAGATTATATGGCCTAGCACGATTCCCTCCTCCCTAGCCCCCTCTCTTCCAACCTGATTGGTTAAGGTTTTCAGAGTTACAATCTTTACGGGATAAATCTACCCTGCAACAAAGAGAAGAATAAAAGGTTTTCATAAAATATTACCTCACCATCCAGATGGCAAGGGTATCAGAAGATTTCTAGTGACTTTCTGTTAATGTCTCAGTATGCAAGGTCTTCTAATGGACTATTACTAGCACTTATCAAATAAGAAAAGACAGGGTATTGTTCTCACAGTCCATTATCAAACAGGTGGCTAACTAAGAAAGCAAGGTCTCTTCTCTGGAAGTATTCCACTATTTCCTTCCCGAACAGAATCAATAGTCCACTGTTTCACTCCCTAGCAGAATCGGAAGGGTGTCTGATTGGGAATGCAAGGCCTCTCTCCCTCTTTTCTTCTAAGACTAGTCTAAGGGTAATAGTCAGTCTTTATTTTAATGATTTTTAACCCTGAGAAGACTTCACTAGGAATGTTAACTCTTAAGAGGGTAATATGCCACTCAGTCTGAAAGACATTAATAATATAAAGTCAAAGAATGTTTAAAATATCCATTGATGGTTTCTAATTTCAGTTTTGAGGAGCTAAAATATGCTAGTTACAGTAATAATACATGTGGAGTGCTACTTATGTTTGAGAACTGGAAACCACTTTCAGTGATTTCAAACAAGCATTTCTTGATCATATGTTCCCAACAAACTACCAGTGAACAAGATTAATGTATATTTGGAATATATTTAACAAAATAAATATAAATACAACAAAAATATGGTGAATGTTAATATGTGATTATCAAAAGCCATATGTAGTTTGCAGGTATTTTTTTTTTATTGAGCAGTAGCAGCTAGGTGGCATAATAAAAAGAACATTGGCTTTGGAGTCAGTAGAAGGATAGTTTGAATCCACCCTCAGACACTTGACACTTAGCTAGCTTGGTGACTTTGGGAAAATCACTTAACTCTAATCGTACACTTCCAAGGTCATCTACAATGGTCCTGATCTCTATTGGCCAACTGGATCCAGATGGCTCTGGAGCAGAAAATGCGGCTGGTAACTTAGCTCAGCAGTTTCTCCCTCAGATTCAGCTCAGGTGCTTGTCATGGCATCACCTCCCTGATATCATGATGTTCTTCTTCAAGAAATGAAGGATAAACATTCATTTTATGAATTAACAAAAGAAATTTTGAGTTCCAAATTTTCTTACTTCCTTACTTTTTCACTTCCCTTGCTAGAGAAATCACAGACCAAAAACATCAAGAAAAATAAAGAAAAAATTTTTTTTAAGTTTCCTTCAATCTGTATTCAGACTCCATCAGGTCTTTCATGAGACATGAATAGAATTTTTCATCATAAATTCAACAGCATACACTTTTATCATTGTATTGCTTAAAAAAACTAAATCATTCACATGTGATCATCATACATTATTCCTGTTACTATTCACAATTTTGTACTGATTCTGTTCAATTCATTTTGCATCAGTTAATATACATTGGCTTGATTTTTTTATAAAACTATGCTGTGAATCATTTTTATGGCAAAAATAGTATTCCATCACAATCATAAACCACATCTTGTTCATCCATTCTCCAATTGCTGACAGGCTTTCCCCAATTTCCAATATTTTTTCACCACTAAAAGATATATTATAAATATTTTTATACATAGAGGTTCTTTTGCCTTATTTTTCTGGTATTCTTATTTATGGTTTAATGTCATTCTGCCCCCATTTGTATTTCAGTTTAACACTGCTACTCCAGTTAAAACTTTTGATTTTACAATAAAACCAAGACAGATTATATAATTTGTCATAAGTCCCACAGGTCCCATGTAGCCGAGATGGAATTCAAACCTAGAATTTCTGATTAAAGCAACAGAGATCTTTCTATACACTATATAGGGTGGGACTTCTTTTTCAAACTTCCTTCTTCAAACACTGATATCAGTATAAAAATTAATGTAGAGAGTCAGAAGCTTTAATTTCTGAAAAAATGAAATACATATCAAGTTATTTTGAATTTTAAGCTATGTAGAATTCCTAAAATATAAAACAAAAGTCTCAGCTGAAGAATAATGAGCAAAAACTATTATATGAATTCCATTTCTGCTATACGGTACTCCTTACCACTATGTAAGTATACCCTGTGTCTCTCACTCTGAACCAATATTCATTCCTTCCTTCAATCACTGGCTATTAAAATACCGTGTATTTTTCTGATTTCTCCTCAAATAGTATCACTTTGATAATGTTCTCTCCCTTTCTTGTATGCCCTTAAAGTTCAATTGTCATTTATCTTTTATTGTATTTTTATTAAAGTCATTCAGACACAGTTTCATAAGGAGTACAACCATAATTTGGTGCATTGATCAGGACTCACGAGCTTTTCTTTTTTTAAACCGGGAAATAAAATGCTGAATTTTATATAAATATACACAAAAATATATGTATCATGATTTATCCATTTATTCATATAAATATGGTGTTCTAATAATTATTCTTAGTCATTCCCTTCTCTTTCCCAAGGGAGAACATAAACACTACTCATCTGCCCAAAACTTAGAAGAGGATAAAATAGAAATATCTGTTTTCTAAAAATTTTGCCATTTCATGCCTATTCTTAACAGTAGGAGAAGCTGAATGTCTTTTGGTAAATTTTTCAGGTCCTTGAGAGCTGTTATATTGGCATCTCATGGATCATATAGTTCATTTTAATGATGTAAAATGTAGGCATCGACTTTTGCATTAATGACCCCTATAAATTTGGATGGTGGGATCTAAGCCCACTATTATAGATTGGTAAATTAATTCTTTTCTAATGCTGCAAATGCTGTTCTATTTATCAAGAGTACGCAAATCCAATATTTCTCTGGTTAGAAATTCAACCTCAGAAATAACAGGACTTTTAGATTTAAGCTCAGGAGTAAATCTACCAGCACAGGTCTATAAAAAGAGGCCTCCAAATCTCCAAAGGACTTTGGAAACTGTTTTATTTTTATTAACTTATGATGCAATATTTATAAAAATTTCACCAGTTGAAATTAACTGCTTTCTAATGAAATGCTATTCCTTTCCTGAGGTTTAAACAATATCAAAATAAAATCACTTTCCTTCACCCCCTTTTAAGTGAGTCATTGCTCTCTGAATGATTCTGCTAAAATAATGGCTTAAAAATAAGCTATGATAGCCATTTGGACAAAATTATAATCAGTAAGAGTGAAATAGTCAATTAAGTGATGTGTGTATATATATATATATATATATATATATATATATATATATACAGTTAGAACATATACAGCTAAATATATATATATATATATACACAGATAGAAACATATGTATGCACATATAAATAAATAGTATATCATATATAAGCTAACATAATTTATGAATACATTTATTACAAAATGTTATATATATGTAAAATTATTTTTTAAAGTTTTAAGTACTGCTATATATAGTTTCCACAAATATTTAAGCATTTTTCTTTTTAATGTCTGGAAACACAAAAGAACACGATTAAATGGTTTAACCTCACCCAAGACAAAGGAAATGTCTCCTTTAACTTAAAACTAGATCACCTAATGCTTTTATGCAGCGTAAAGAAAGAAAAGACTGACATTGATTTTTTTCTTCAAGTAAAATGTGAAATAACAAATTAAATGGGTTAGCAGCAATCCAATTGTGACCCATAATAAATTTATTCAAATTGGATCCAAATATACTTGAACTCAGCTAACTAATATCACCATTTAATAGAGTATATTTTCATTCTACATAAAGTAGATTAAAAATATTAAATCATTTCAAAATTGATTTTAAAAAGTATCCAATAATTAGTACCTTCCCTCTCAGGCTTTGGTTTTTCTTATTTGGTTATAGTAAATCAATGAAGATCAGATAAATCAAGGGTTAGGCATATTTAAAACTGATAAGTTAAATTGAATCTACAAAACTAAGAATAGCATATATTGGTTCTTTTAAAATATTCATAAAATAAGACAATTTCTTTTATATTAGCTGTCTGTTAAATTTTGCTCGATCAGAAACTTAAATACATCACAGGGAAATTCTCAAGGCAATGAATTCTCTTCTGTCAATCTCCCAAATGAAGCTACATCTATTTTAATTCTGTATTTCAGATCTTCCAAATACAAAGCAATAGCTTGTCATAAAAGATTCCTGTGCAGGTAGCTGAAATTGTCTTCTATATGTAAGTATCTATATGTTCGTGGTAATTTGTGAGACAAAAATTTAGCTTTTTGTTTTCCTCAGAAACTTTATAAAGGAAATCATGATCACTATGAAAGTTTTCCAAATGTCTTTTTATTTTAAATTACTTTCTTGATTTTAATAATCAATTGGCTATAGCACTTAGTAACATTTTGATTTAAGAATAATCTCTTAAGTAAGGGCAAATATATTTATACATATATATGTAAAACAATATGATATAGATTTATTTTTTTGTGTGTGAAGTCACACATGAGTGCAGAAACACAAGTGCATGTGTATATAGCTCCTCATTTCCTTGGTGTAGTCAAAAAATGGGGAACCAATAAAACTGCTTTTCTACCCCCCACCATACCTAGGAAATAAAGTGCTGGCTGTAAGAAAAAGTTGAAATTAGGAAGAAAGCAAAGCAATGCATAATTATTTTATAATTTAATATTTAATTCCCCTTGTAAGAAAATATTATTAATATTTGTGAAATGAAATGAGTGAAAAATAATTAATGAAAAAGATTTATGTTTACTGTGTATTAAGTACTAAATGTTGAAGATACCAATAAATAAAATGAGTTGGCAGTTCCTGCCTTCAGGGAACTAATGTTCTTTTTTTTCCTTGGGATTAAGTGGCTTGCCCAAGGCCACACAGCTAAGTAATTATTAAATGTCTGAGGCTGGATTTGAATTTAGGTACTCCTGACTCCAGGGCCAGTGCACTATCCACTGCACCACTTAGCCATCCCTAAGGGAGCTGAAGTTTAAATGGGAGAAGAAAACCTTCATGGTTACAGAATGGATAAACGAAGGATTTTTTTTTGACTTTTAAAATCCGAGGTATGGTGAATGGAACCATAGAAATCTCTATTAAGACACTTGTCCTAGAAGCAAAGCTAGAATTTCTGAAGCTAGCAAGCTCTTGGAAGGGAAAAGGAGAATAAATGAATAACAAGAACATAGTTGACTGGCACTTATATATAAATACACATATAAGATACAAATAATATGCTTTAATATAATACTAAATACATAAGTAATACAACATGTTATGATATTACTATGAATTATGGCACTACAACTTATTTTTTATTATACCAATAATTTAAAAATACATTAAATGTAGAAAATATAATATATACAAATATAAAATAATTGTCTTATAACATCCATATCATGTTGCAATATAATATAACATATTACATTATATCATGTGATATATGATCTCATATAATTATGCTATTCTTGTTATACATTATGAATATTATATATATATATATCTTTACATAGTTATTTATATACACTCAACATTCAGGATGGAGAGGAACTTAGATTGTGAGTTTAGGGGTTTTAGAAACATAAAATAATTAATACTCACAGGGCATGGTCTTTGAGAATTATAGTCAAATATTAAATCATCAAATAACATTTCATAATGAAAATATACTCAAACATAAAAATTTAAACATGATGAAAATGGGAGTCCATTCAATATATAAAATTCATTAACATGGAATCAATGTAATTGAGGTTTCAGCCCTCCTAAATTGATCACTTATGCTTTCATGGAATTGTCAATTAATGGTGTAAGTATTTTGCTTCTTTGTTTCTAAATAATCCATTTAGGGTGAATTCATGCCGTGGATCTCAAAATTTTTAAGCACAGAACTAAAAATTAGGCTCCCATTTTCTTATTCTTTGTGGTATTCTATTATGGCAAATAAATAAAACAATAAAACTAATTTTAATTATCAAGTAAAAAGATGAAGGCTCAAACTAAATGAGTTGAGAAAGTCTACTGGAATATTGTTATTGTCTCTTTGTAATTACAAATCATTCAGCTTCTTTAAAAATGTAGATATTATATCATTTAGTACATATTTGTTTCAAAAACTATACTCTGAGAGAATGACCTATTTTACTTGTCGGTAACACCTAAAGCAACAGTTTAAGATTCTGTCCTGAATGCTGAGTGTCTATAAATAAATGTATGTGTATATGCAGACAAACATAATAATATGCTGATTCAATATAACATGTACTATAATGAAATATAACATAGAATTATATCTAAATGCAAAATTTAACAATATGCTCATATGTACATTTATACAAACATTTTTGTATATATGTATAAATGCATTCTATTTAAATACATACATATATATTCATGTGTGTGTATATATATATATATGTGCATATATATATATATATGCACATATATATATATATAATATTGTGTCACAAAGCTTTCCTGTCTCAGAACTAGCTAAATCTAAACAAAAATTAAATAATAAAGAAGTTAAGAAAGTGAATACAATGTGGAGAGAAAAAATTAGATATTATAGCACTCAGGAGAAAACTGAATGGGAATAGAAATAAATACACATTTTTGCCAGTGGTATATAACACCTGTACAAACCTTGGGCAATTATTATGACATTAAGACCTCACAACAAAATAAAGAAGAGCAGAAATGGGAAATTCATATTTCTTATCATACTGCAAAAATTATATTCAATGGGAAATAGATTGAATTTAACTGGAAATTAATACTAAAAAATAAGTGAGTCAAAGAGCAAATCTTAGAAATAATCAATTATTTTTTCAAAGAAAATATCAACAATGAGATAATATACCAAAATGTATGGGATGCAACTAAAATGACTCTTGGGAAAAATTATAGCTCTAAATGCTTACATCCAAAGATAAAGAGCAGATCAATGTACAGGGAATACAACTTAAAAAAACCTAGGAAAAAACAAATTAAAAATACACAATGAAGTCTCAACTGCAAAATTCTTTTTTTGTCTTTTTTAAAATTAATTTTTGTTAAAGATATTATTTGAGTTTTACAATTTTCCCCCAATCTTAGTTTCCTCCGCCCACCTCCCCCAAGGAAATCAATCTGTCAGTCTTTACTTTGTTTCCATGTTGTACCCAAATTGGGTGAGATGAGAGAGAAATCATATCCTTAAAGAAGACAAGAGAAGTCTAAGAGGTAACAAGATCAGACAAAAAGATATCTGTTTTTTTTTTCTAAATTAAAGGGAATAGTCCCTGAACTTTGTTCAAACTCCACCTCTCCTTATCTGGATACAGATGGTACTCTCCTTTGCCGACAGCCCAAAATTGTTCCAGATTGTTGCACTGATGGAATGAGTGAGCCCTTCAAGTTTGAACATAACTCCCATGTTGCTGTTAGAGTGTACCGTGTTTTTCTGGTTCTGCTCCTCTCACTCAGCATCATTCAAATCCCTCCAGGCTTCCCTGAAATCCCATCCTGGTTTCTAATAGAACAATAGTGTTCCATGACATACATATACCACAGTTTGCTAAACCATTCCCCAATTGAAGGACATTTGCTGGATTTCCAATTCTTTGCCACCACAAACAGGATTGCTATAAAAATTTTTGTACAAGTAATGTTTTTACCCTTTTTCCTCTTCTCTTCAGGGTGTAGACCCAGTAGTGGTACTGCTGGGTCAAAGGGTATGCACATTTTTGTTGCCCTTTGGGCATAGTTCCAAATAGCTTTCCAGAAGGGTTGGATGAGTTCACAGCTCCACCAACAGTGTAATAGTGTCCCAGATTTCCCACATCCCTTCCAACAATGATCATTATCCTTTCTGGTCATATTGGACAATCTGAGAGGTGTGAGATGGTACCTCAGTGAAGTTTTAATTTGCATTTCTCTAATAATTAATGATTTAGAGCATTTTTTCATATGGCTATTAATTGCTTTGATCTCCTCATCTGTAAATTGTCTTTGCATATCCTTTGACCATTTGTCAATGGGGGAATGGCTTTTTGTTTTAAAAATATGACTAAGTTCTCCGTATATTTTAGAAATGAGTGCTTTGTCAGAATCATTAGTTGTAAAAATTGTTAGGGCTAAGCCACCTTATTTTGTGCTTTTTTCCATTAAGCTCCTGGCAATTCTTGACTTTTTATTTCTCCGTATGAATTTACTTACAATTTTTTCTAACTCATTAAAGTAATTTTTTTTGAATTTTGATTGGTAGGGCACTAAACAGATATTTTAGTTTTGGTAGAATTGTCATTTTTATTATATTAGCTCTACCTATCCATGAGCAGTTGATATTTGCCCAGTTATTTAAATCTGATTTAATTTGTGTGAGAAGTGTTTTATACTTGTTTTCAAAAAGATTCTGAGTCTGTCTTGGCAAATAGACTCCCAAGTATTTTATATTGTCTGAAGTTACTTTGAATGGGATTTCTCTTTCTAGCTATTCCTGCTGTACCTTGCTAGACGTATAAAGAAAAGTTGAGGATTTCTGAGGGTTCATTTCATAACCTGCAACTTTGCTAAAATTGTTAATTGTTTCCAGTAGTTTTTTGGATGATTTCTTGGGATTCTCATCATGCCATCTGCAAAGAGTGAGAGTTTTGTCTCTTCCTTCCCAATTCTAATTCCTTCAATTACTTTTTCTTCTCTAATTGCTGATGCTAACATTCCTAATACAATATTGAATAATAGTGGTGATAATGGGCACCATTGTTTTACCCCTGATCTTATTAGGAATGCCTCTAGCCTCTCCCCATTGATAATGCTTGTTGATGGTTTCAGATAAATACTGCTAATTATTTGAAGGAACAGTCTATTTATTCCTATACTCTATAGTGTTTTTCATAGGAATGGATGCTGTATTTTGTCAAAAGTGTTTTCATCATCTATTGATATGATCATATGATTTCTGATAGGTTTGTTGTTGATATAACTGAGTATACTAACAGTTTTCCTAATATTGAATGAACCCTGCATTCCTGGAATAAAGCCTACTTGATGATAATGTATTATCCTAGTGATAACTTGTTGTAATCATTTTGCTAAGATTTTATTTAGGATTTTTGCATCTATATTCATCAGAGAAATGTGTCTATAACTTTCTTTCTCTGTTTTAACTCTTCCTGGTTTAGGTAACAGCACCATATTGGTTTCATAGAAAGCGTTAGGCAGAGTTACATCTTTCCCTATTTTTTCACAAAGTTTATATATATTTGGAACTAAATGTTCCTTAAATGTGTGGTAGATTTCACTTGTGAATCCATCAGGCCCTGGAGATTTTTTTTAGGGAGTTCAATAATGGCTTGTTGAATTTCTTTTTTCTGAAATAGGGTTGTTTAGGCATTTAATCTCTTCTCTATTTAACCTGAGCAACTTATATTTTTGTAAATATTCATCAATTTCACTTAGATTATCAAATTCATTGGCATAGACTTGGGCAAAATAATTTCAAATTATTATTTTGATTTCCTCCTCATTGGTGGTGAGTTCACCTTTTTCATTTATAATACTAGCAATTTGGTTTTCTTCTTTCTTTTTTTAATCAAATTGACCAGAGGTTTATCAATTTTATTGGTTTTTTCATAATACCAACTTTTGGTTTTATTTATTAATTCAATAGTTTTTTTGCTCTCGATTTTATTAATTTCTCATTTAATTTTTAGAATTTCTAATTGGGAATTTAATTGGGTATTTTTGATTTGTTCTTTCTTTAATTTTTTTAGTTGCATGTTTAGTTCATTAATTTCCTCTTTCTCCAACTTATTTACGTAAGCATTTAGAGCTATATTATATCCCTTGAGAGTCGCTTTGAATGAATGCCATGTTTTAGTATGTTGTTTCATTATTACCATTATCTAGGATAAAATGGTTAATTCTTACTATGATCTGATTTTTGATCCAATCATTTTTTGAAATGAGGTTATTCAGCTTCCAATTTGTTCTGGGTCTATATCTCCTTGGTCCAGTGTTGCATATGACTTTTATTGCATTATGATCTGAGAAAGATGTATTTACTATTTCTGCCTTTCTGCAGTTGATAATTGGGTTTTTATGTCCTAGTACATGGTCAATTTTTGTATAAGTCCCATGTACTGCAGATAAAAAGGTATATTCCTTTCTATCCCCATCCAGTTACCTCCATATGTCTACCATAACTAATTTTTCTAACAATCTATTTACCTCCTTAACTTCTTTTTTTATTTATTTTATGATTCAATTTATCTAGATCTGATAGAGGGAAGTTGAGGTCTCCCACTAGTAGAGTTTTGTTGTCTATGTCTTCCTGTAGTTCTTCCAGCTTCTCCTCTATGAATTTGGGTGCAGTCCCACTGGGTGCATATATATTCATTATTGAAATGACTTTATTGTCTATGGTACCTTTTAGGAGGATAAAGTTTCCTTCCTTATCTCTTTTAATGCTATCTATTTTTGCTGTTGCTTTTTTCTGAGAAAAGGATTGCTATCTCTGCTTTTTTTACTTCAGCTGAAGTAAAATATATTTTGCTCCAACCTTTTACCTTTACTCTATATGTATCTCTCTGCTTCAAATGAGTTTCTTGTAATCAGCATATTGTAGGATTCTGGTTTTTAATCCACTCTGCTATTTGCTTATGTTTTAAGGGAGAGTTCATCCCATTCACATTCAAGGTTATGATTACTAATTGTTTATTGCCCTCTGTGCTATCTTCCCTCTGTTTATGTTTTCCCACCCTCCCCCCCCTTTGTCTATATCCCCAGTAATTTGTTCCTGAATACCACCCCTTTCAGTGTGTTTGCCTGCCTATATCACACCCTCCCCTTTTTTTCCCCTTTCCCTTTTCCCTTTTTTCTTCCCTTCCTTTGGTTATTTCCCCTTTTCCCCCACTCCCCTTCCCTTTCTCTGCCCCTCCCTTTTCCCCTTTTAATACTTGAAAGGTTAGATATTTTATAAGTTAACTGAGTATGTGTAGCTTGACTTTAACCCAAGTCTGATGCAAAGAAGATTCAGGTGTTTCTCCTCTGCTCCCTTCTTCCCCTCTATTACCATAGGTTATTTGTACCTCTTAGTGTAATGACATTTAACCCATTCAATCCCCTCCCTCCTCCTGTCTCTTTCCTGTCCCCCTTTTTAGGGAGGTAGTGCTTTTTTAGATCATTCTAAGTCATAGAAAATTCTGAGTGTCTGTCCCTTCTAGTTCAGTATATTCTATCGAATAGAGTCAAAATTCCTGAGAGTTATTAGAGTCTTTCTCCCATGTGGGGTTAAAGCCAGCTACATCCCATTAGATAGCAGTCTCATGGATAGGCCATGAATGTTCATCATTTCTGGCTAGGTGTATTCTCTCTGTTAGAGTTACATTTCTAAGGATTTATGATTATCTTTTTCCCCCATCCTGTGATATAGCCAATTTCAACTTACTGGATTGCATTGTTTTTCCTTTTACCCCCCCCTTTTTTAACTTTTTGATGTGTCTCTTGAAACTCCTGTTTGATTTCCAAATTTTCTGTTTAGCTGTGGTCTTTTCATCAGAAATTTATGGAATTCTTCAATTTTGTTAAATGTCCATCTTTGTCCCTGGAAGAGAAGGCTCAGCTTTGTGGGGAAGTAGATTCTTGGCTGCATTCCCATCTCCCTAGCTCTTCAAAATATCTCATTCCAGGCCCCCCCCATCCCTTAATGTTGATGCAGCCAGTTCCTGCGTGATACTTACTGTGGCTCCTTGATATTTAAATTGTTTCTTTCTGGCTGCTTGCAGAATTGTCTCTTTTATCTGATAGTTCTGGAGTTTGGCCAGAACATTCCTTGGTGTTTTCATTTTAGGAGGTTTTTCTGGTGGGGATCGATGTACTCTCTCAATAACTACCTTGCCCTCTGATTCCATGCTGTCAGCGCAGTTTTCTATTACTAGATCCTGTAATATTAAATTCGGGCTTTTTTTCTCTTCAATGTTTTCAGGAAGTCCTATAATTTTCAGGTTGCCCCTCCTCGATCTATTCTTGATGTCAGTGGTTTTGTTGATGAGGTATTTTACATTTGCTTCTATTTTTTCTACTTTTTGATTTTGTTTAACTGACTCTTGCTGTCCCATGGAGTCATTAGTTTCAGTAGAATCCATTTTTTGGGTGGGGGAGGAGTTTTCTTTTTTTTTTAATTTTTATTAAAGATATTATTTGAGTTCTACACTTTCCCCCAATCTTGCTTCCCTCCCCCCACCCCCCACCCCACAGATAGCACTCAGTCAGTCTTTACTTTGTTTCCATGTTGTACCTCGATCCAAATTGGGTGTGATGAGAGAGAAATCATATCCTTAAAGAGAACAGAATTCTCAGAGGTAACCAGATTAAACCATAAGACATCTTGGGTTTTTTTTTCCGAATTAAAGGGAATAGTCCTTGTACTTTGTTCATACTCCACAGATCCTTATCTGGAGACAAATGGTACTCTCCTTTGCAGACAGCCAAAAATTGTTCCCAATTGTTGCGCTGATGGAATGAGCAGATCCTTCAAGGTTGAACATCACTCCCATGTGGCTGTTAGGGTGTACAGTGTTTTTCTGGTTCTGCTCATCTCACTCAGCATCAGTTCATACAAATCCCTCCAGGTTTCCCTGAAATCCTGTCCTGGTTTCTAATAGAACAATAGTGTTCCATGACATACCTATACCACAGTTTGCTAAACCATTCCCCAATTGAAGGACATTTACTGGATTTCCAATACTTTGCCACCACAAACAGGGGTGCTATAAAAATTTTTGTACAAGTAAAGTTTTTACCCTTTTTCCTCATCTCTTCAGGGTGTAGACCCAGTAGTGGTACTGCTGGGTCAAAGGGTATGCACATTTTTGTTGCCCTTTGGGCATAGTTCCAAATAGCTTTCCAGAAGGGTTGGATGAGTTCACAGCTCCATCAACAGTGTAATAGTGTCCCAGATTTCCCACATCCCTTCCAACAATAATCATTATCCTTCCTGGTCATACTGGACAATCTGAGAGGTGTGAGGTGGTACCTCAGTGAAGTTTTAATTTGCATTTCTCTAGTAATTAATGATTTAGAGCATTTTTTCATATGGCTATGAATTGCTTTGATCTCATCTGTAAATTGCCTATGCATATCTTTTGACCATTTGTCTACTGTGGAATGGCTTTTTGTTTTAAATATATGACTCAGTTCTCTGTATATTTTAGAAATGAGTGTTTTGTCAGAATCATTAGTTGTAAAGATTATTTCCCAATTTACTACTTTTCTTTTGATCTTGATTACATTGGTTTTATCTGTGCAAAACCTTTTTAATTTAATGTAATCAAAATCATCTAATTGGTTTTTAGTGATGTTCTCCAACTCTTCCTTAGTCATAAACTATTGCCCTTTCCATAGATCTGACAGGTAGACTAGTCCTTGATCTTCTAATTTGCTTATAGTATTGTTTTTTGTCTATGTCCTGTTTGGATCTTATCTTGGTAAAGGGTGTGAGGTGTTGGTCTAATCTAAGTTATTTCCATTCTAACTTCCAATTATTCCAGCAGTTTTTATCAAAGAGGGAATTTTTATCCCTGTGGCCTGACTCTTTGGGTTTATCAAACAGCAGATTATTATAATCCTCTCCTGCTTTTACACCTAGTCTATTCCACTGGTCCACCACTCTGTTTCTTAGCCAATACCAAACAGTTTTGATGACTGATGCTTTATAATATAATTTTAGATCGGGTAGTGCTAAGCCACCTTTGTTTGCATTTTTTTTTTCATTAAGCTCCTGGCAATTCTTGACTTTTTATTTCTCCGTATGAATTTACTTACAATTTTTTCTAACTCATTAAAGTAATTTTTTGGAATTTTGATTGGTAGGGCACTAAACAGATAGTTTAGTTTTGGTAGACTTGTCGTTTTTATTATATTAGCTCTACCTATTCATGAGCAGTTGATATTTGCCCAGTTATTTAAATCTGATTTAATTTGTTTGAGAAGTGTTTTACAATTGTTTTCAAAAAGATTTTGAGTCTGTCTTGGCAAATAGACTCCCAAGTATTTTACACTTTCTGAGGTTACTTTGAATGGAATTTCTCTTTCTAGTTCTTCCTGCTGTTTCTTGCTAGTCATATATAGGAAAGTTGAGGATTTATGGGGGTTTATTTTATAACCTGCAACTTTGCTAAAATTGCTAATTGTTTCCAGTAGTTTTTTGGATGATTTCTTGGGATTCTCTAGGTACACCATCATGTCATCTGCGAATAGTGAGAGTTTTGTCTCTTCCTTCCCAATTCTAATTCCTTTAATTTCTTTTTCTTCTCTAATTGCTGATGCTAACATTTCTAATACAATATTGAATAATAGTGGTGATAAGGCGCACCCTTGTTTAACCCCTGATCTTATTGGGAATGCCTCTAGCCTCTCCCCATTGAGTATAATGCTTGTTGATGGTTTCAGATAGATACTGCTAGTTATTTTAAGGAACAGTCCATTTATTCCTACACTCTCTAGTGTTTTTAATAGGAATGGATGCTGTATTTTGTCAAAGGCTTTTTCAGCATCTTTTGATAAGATCATATGGTTTCTGATAGGTTTGTTATTGAGATAATTGAGTATGATAACAGTTTTCCTAATATTGAACCAACCCTGCATTCCTGGAATAAATCCTACTTGCTCATAATGTATTATCCTAGTGATGACTTGTTGTAGTCATTTTACTAAGATTTTATTTAGGATTTTTGTATCTATATTCATCAGGGAAATAGGTCTATAATGTTCTTTCTCTGTTTTAACTCTTCCTGGTTTAGGTAGCAGTACCATATTGGTTTCATAGAAAGAGTTAGGCAGAGTTCCACCTTTCCCTATTTTTCCGAAGAGTTTATATAGAATTGGAAGCAATTGTTCCCTAAATGTTTGGTAGAATTCACTTGTGAATCCAACAGGCCCTGGAGATTTTTTTTAGGGAGTTCAATAATGGCTTGTTGAAATTCTTTTTTGGAGATAGGGTTGTTCAGGTATTTAATCTCTTCTTCATTTAACCTGGGCAACTTATATTTTTGTATATATTCATCCATTTCACGTAGATTATCAAATTTATTGGCATAAAGTTGGGCAAAATAATTTCGAAATATTACTTTAATTTCCTCCTCATTGGTGGTGGGTTCACCTTTTTCATTTATAATACTAGCGATTTGAATTTCTTCTTTCTTTTTTTAATCAAATTGACCAGAGGTTTATCAATTTTATTGGTTTTTTCATAATACCAACTTTTGGTTTTATTTATTAATTCAATAGTTTTTTTGCTTGCAATTTTATTAATTTCTCCTTTGATTTTTAAAATTTCTAATTTGGTTTTTGATTGGGGATTTTTGATTTGTTCTTTCTCTAATTTTTTTTAGTTGCATGTTATTTCATTGATTTCCTCTTTCTCCAATTTATTATATAAGCATTTAGAGCTATAATATATCCCCTGAGAGTTTCTTTGAATGAATCCCATAGGTTTTGGTATGTCGTTTCATTATTATAATTATCAAGGATAAAATGGTTAATTCTTTCTATAATTTGTTTTTTGATCCACTCATTTTTTAAAGATGAGGTTATTCAGTTTCCAATTTGCTCTGGGTCTATATCTCCTTGGCCCAGTATTGCATATGACTTTTATTGCATTGTGATCTGAGAAAAATGCATTCACTATTTCTGCCTTTCTGCAGTTGATCATTAGGTTTTTATGTCCTAGTACATGGTCAATTTTTGTATAAGTCCCATGTACTGCAGATAAAAAGGTATATTCCTTTCTATCCCCATCCAGTTACCTCCATATGTCTACCATATCTAATTTTTCTAACAATCTATGTACCTCCCTAATTTCTTTCTTGTTTGTTTTATGATTTGATTTATCTAGATCTGATAGAGGGAGGTTGAGGTCTCCTATTAGTAGAGTTTTGCTGTCTATGTCTTCCTGTAATTCTTTCAACTTCTCCTCTAAGAATTTGGGTGCTGTCTCACTGGGTGCATATATATTCAATATTGAAATGACTTTATTGTCTATGGTACCTTTTAAGAGGATAAAGTTTCCTTCCTTATCTCTTTTAACGCTATCTATTTTTGCAGCTACTTTGTCTGAAATAAGGATTGCTACCCCTACTGTTTTTACTTCAGCTGAAGCAAAATATATTTTGCTCCAACCTTTTATTTTTACTCAATCTGTATCTCTGCTTCAAATGAGTTTCTTGTAAGCAGCATATTGTAGGATTCTGGTTTTTAATCCACTCTGCTATTTGCTTATGTTTTAAGGGAGAGTTCATCCCATTCACATTCAAGGTTATGATTACTAATTCTTTAGTGCCCTCTGTGCTATCTTCCCTCTGTTTGTATTTTCCCCCTTTCCCTCCCCTTTTATCCATATTCCCCAGTATTTTGTTTTTGAATACCACCCCCTTCAGTGTGTTTGCCCTCCTATATCACACCCTCCCTTTTCTTTCCCCTTTCCCTGTTCCCTTCCCTTCCTTTTGTTATTTCCCCTTATTTCCTCCACTCCCCTTCCCTTTCTCTGTCCCCCCTCCCCATTTCCCCTTTTACTTCTTGAAAGGTTAGATGTTTTATAACTTAACTGAGTATGTGTAGGTTGACTTTAAGCCAAGTCTGATGAGAAGAAGATTCAGGTGTTTCTACTCTACTCCCTTCTTCCTCTCTATTACCATAGGTTTTTTGTACCTCTTAGTGTAATGAGATTTGTCCCATTCAATCCCCTCCCTCCTCCCGTCGCTTTCCTGTCCCCCTTTTTAGGGAGGTAGTGTATTTTTTTTTGGATCATTCTATCTAAGTCATAGAAAATTCTGAGCATCTGTCCCTTCTAGTTCAGTATATTCTGTTGAATGGAGTCCAAATTCCTGAGAGTTATTAGAGTCTTTCTCCCCAGTGGAGTTAAAGCCAGTTACATCAGATTAGATATCAGTCTCCTCGATAGGTCATGGATGTCCAGCATTTCTGAACTAGGTATATTCTCTCTGTTAGACTTACATTTCTCAGGATTCTCAGGATTTATGAGAGTCTCTACCCCCCCATGCTGGGATATAGCCAGTTTCAACTTGCTGGATTGCATTTTTTTCCTTTTACCACCCCCCCCTTTTTTTTTTACCTTTTTATGTGTCTCTTGAACCTCCTGTTTGATATCCAAATTTTCTGTTTAGCTCTGGTCTTTTCATCAGAAATTTTTGGAATTCTTCCATTTCGTTAAATATCCATCTTTGTCCCTGGAAGAGAAGGCTCAGCTTTGCAGGGAAGTAGATTCTTGGCTGCATTCCAAGCTCCCATGCTCTTCAAAATATCTCGTTCCAGGCCCTTTGATCCCTTAAAGTTGATGCAGCCAGGTCCTGTGTGATCCTTATTGTGGCTCCTTGATATTTAAATTGTTTCTTTCTGGCTGCTTGCAGGATTTTCTCTTTTATCTGATAGTTCTGGAGTTTGGCTACAACATTCCTTGGTGTTTTCCTTTTAGGATCTTCTTCTGGTGGGGATCGATGTACTCTTTCAATAACTACTTTGTCCTCCGATTCCATGATGTCAGGGCAGTTTTCCATCACTAGATCCTGTAATATTAAGTCCAGGCTTTTTTTCTCTTCAATATTTTCAGGAAGTCCTATAATTTTCAGCTTGCCCCTCCTCAATCTATTCTTGAGGTCAGTGTTTTTCTTGATAAGGTATTTCACATTTGCTTCTATTTTTTTCTATTTTTTGATTTTGTTTAACTGACTCTTGCTATCTCGTGGAGTCATTAATTTCTGTAGCCTCCATTAGTTTTTGGGGGGAGGAGTTTTCATCATTAACCTTTTCAAATTGGCCAACTCTGCTTTTGAAAGAGCTTTCCATTTGACCAATAGAGGTTTTGAGACAATTAATTTGTTTTTGTATTTGCTCAGAGAATTGTTCTCATTTTGTAATTGTCCAATTATACTTTTTAAGGTTTTGTTTTCTTGTTGCAAGGTATTAATTGTCTCCCCCAAATTTTTCAGTTGATTTTTAAACTCCTTACTTATTTCTTCAAGGAAGTCTTTAAGTGCTGGAGACCAGATTGTATTCTCCTCAGGTGTTCCATGTCTCTCTGGGTTGGGTTCTTTCCCTTCCAGGAATTTTTCTATGGATCCACCTTGTGCTGACCCTTCTTCATTATGCTAAGACCTTGAGTTGGGTGGGGCTGGTTCACCTGGGCTTGGGATAGCTAAAGGCTTTACTGAGTGCAGTTTCTCTGGCTGTCCAGTAGGAGGTGCTTGTTGCCCTCTCTGGGATGTCTGTGACCTTGGTTGTGAGGCCTTCTCCCTTTGCTTGAGGGAGGGAATTGGAGCTATTCAATTCTTTTGCCTTCAATCAATGGTGGGCTTTACCCTGGCCTGAGGTGATTCCTCACCTGGGCTGGTTCTTTTTCTCACACACCTGGGCCTGAGGCAGAAATAATTTGCATTTGTTTGGGAGGAGGCCTCAGTGCAATGGAGGCATGGGCTCAGAGTTTCTCAGACCAGAGGAGCCCAGGATTGGTGTCTGCAGCTGTCCTGCACTAGACCTCTCCCTGCAGCCCCTTCCCCAAGCTCCAGGGGGACAGCACCAACATCAGTGCCTCTGCTTCCCCGTGGACCCAAGCCCCCTTTGTCCAGCCCCACCACTGATCTACCAGGTCTGGCTCTCAGGCCCTCAGACTCCCGGTTCCAATTCAGCTGTTGGTCTGGCTAATCTTAACTAGGAGCTCAGACTCACCTGCCAGTACTCAGCCAAGGCTGCTGCGGGAGACAAATCCTGAGCTATATTTTTCTCTCCTGGCTTTTCTTTCTGGGTTTCCTGGTTTGGATTTCTTTTAAGAGGTTTGTTTCATGTGATAGATGGGGAAGAGATCAGGAGACTTTAGAACTGTGCCTGTCCTCTCTCCGCCATCTTGGCTGGAAGTCCGGGAGGAGTTTTCTTAATTAACTTTTTGCAACTCCTTTTCCAATTGGTCAATTCTAGTTTTCAAAGATCTTTCCATTTGGCCAATTGGGGTTTTGAGAGTATTAATTTCTTTTTGCATTTGCTCATTTGAGGATCTGAGAGATTTATTCTCCTTTTGTATTTGTCCAATTGTACATTCTAAGGTTTTGTTTTCTTGTTGCAAGGTATTAATTGTCTCTCCCAAATTTTTAAGCTCCTTTCTTATTTCTTCAAGGAAGTCTTTCTGTGCTGAAGACCAGATTGTATTCTCCTCAGAGCTTCCAGATCTCTCTGAATTAGGGTCATTCCCTTCCAAGAATTTTTCTATAGATCCACCTTTCCACTGACCTTTCTTCATTTTGCTAAGACCTGAGTTGGGGAGGGCATGGTTCACAGTGGCTTGGGATCTCTAAAGGCTTTACTCACTGAGTACAGTTTCTCTGGCTGGCCAGTAGGAGGTTTTGGTGGCTTTCTCTGGAGTGTCTGTTTCCTGATTGAGGCCTTCTCCCTTTGCTTGAAGGAAGGAGTTGGAGCTATTGCATTCCTTTGCCTTCACTCAATGGTGGGCTTTACCCTGGCCTGAGGTCCTTCACTTTCAATTGTCAGCTGGGCTGGTTCTTCTGCTCACACACCTGGGCCTGAGGCAGAAGTAGTTTGCATTTGTTTGCTCTGGTAGGAGGTCTGAGCTGCAACATGACTCTTGAGTTCCTCAGACCAGAGGACCCCAGGGATGGTGTCCCCAGCTCTCCTGCACCAGAACCCTCCCCCCAGCCCTGTCTGCAAGTTCCCAGTGGATAGCACCAACACCAGTGTCTCTGCTTCCTAGCTGACTCAAGCCCCTGCCATCTAGCCCCTGCCATCTAGCAGGTCTGACTCTCTGGTCCTCAGACTCCTGGTTCCAATTCAGCTCTTAATCTCCCTGATTGGGGCTGATCCTCCCTCTGAGCCAAGACTCATCCAGGAGCATTTGGCCAAAGCTTCTGCTAGAGACAAATCCTGAGGTAGATGTTCTTTCTCCTGGCTTTTCTTTCTGGGTTTTGTGGGTCGGATTTCTTTTAAGAGATTTGTTTCATGTGATAGATGGGGAAGAGATCAGGAGACTTTAAAACTGTGCCTATCTTCTCTCCGCCATCTTGGCCAGAACCTCAAATACAAAATTCTAAAAAAAGTTAAAAAATGATTAATAAGATGCACACATTTTAAGTAAAGTATAAATGAAAGATTTAAAGAAAAATATTAAAAAGGTCATAGATTATGACAAGACATACCAGCAATGCAGGCTATTGCAATATTGGAAAAAATTTCAAAATATTCATCTAAGCATTTATGCATTTGTTCATTTATTTATTACCCTCCCCTGTTACATTCAATAACAAGTTTCAACATTCACTTCCAAAATCTTGAGTTCCAAATCCTTTCCCTTCCACCCACCAAATTTCCCCTTCATTGAGACATCAAGTTAGTTTCGATAGGTTAAAAATATGAAACATTTGGAAATCAATGAAAAACATAACTATAATGGTCATGTTGTAAAAATAAATATAACCTATTCCCCCATCAAAAAATAAATAAACCTCAAGAAAAATAAAGTTAAACAGCATGCTTTTTTCTTATTCAGACACCATCAGCTCTTTTTTGGGATAGAGAGTTAAGTATTCTTTATCACAAGTCATTCAGAGTTCTCTTGGGTCACAGCAATGCTGAGAAAAGGTAGGTCATTCATAGCTCATCATCCTGCATTTTTGCTATTACTTTGTATTTAGTAGATTTCCCATTGCATCTGCTTATGTAAGTTGTGATGTTGTTAGTCTTTTTTCTTTCTTTCTTTCTTTCTTTCTTTCTTTCTTCCTTTCTTTCTTTCTTTCTTTTACTGAGAGCATTCTGTTCTTCATTTCCCATAACAGTACAGCATTTCATCACTATGACACAATACAATTTGATTAGCCATTTCCCAGTCACTTGACATTCACTGAATCTCCACCTCCCTACTACTTGAAAAAAAAAAGCTGCTTTAAATATCCTTATAGATATTTTTCAATATTTTATCTCTTCTGGAATATAGACATAATAGTGGCAGTCCTATACCAAAGGGTAGTATATATGATTTTATAGCCTTTTGGGCATAGTTACAAATTGCTCTACAGAATTGTAAAGCAGCTCCTCCAACAGTGTATCAATGTGTCAATTTTCCTACATCCCTTCCAATTTTTGCCATTTTCTCCTTTTGTGCTATTAGCTGATTCAATGGGTATGTAATATTACCTTAGAATAATTCCAACCTACCTTTTTCTACAAATAGTAAATTAGGACATTTTTAAAATATGATTTGAACAGATTAGTTTGATAACCTTATCTGAATACTGTTCATATCTCTTGATCATTTATGAATTTGGGCTGGCTGTTATTTTTTCATAAATCTGACTCAATTCTTTATGTATGAGAAATGAGTTCTTTATCAGTTAAAATTGTTTTGATAATTTTCCCACAGTTGCTATTGCTAACTATATTTACCTCCTTCTTATCCCCCAACCCCATTATCTTTCTCTCCTTTCACAATGTCCCTCCTCAAATGACTTTGCATCTGACAACCCCCCCACAATCTTGCACCACTTATATTATCAACACATCCCCTCATCCAACCACTTTATCCTATTTCTTTTCTCTTTCACATTTATCTAGGGTCAGAGAGATTTCTATAACAAATGAGTGTATATGTTTTTCCTGCTCTGAGCCAATTCTGATGAGTTTAAAGCTCATTCACTTCCCACTCACCCAGAAATTGTATGAACACAATTATAAAGCTCTAATCACAGCATAAATTTGGATATGTTTTCTCATTATTATTATTTTCTTGGATATAATTATTGATTATTTCTTTTATTTGGTGTTTGATCCAACCATTATTTGAAATAAAGTTATTTCATTTCCAATTAGTTTTTGTTTCATCCTTCTTTGACCCTTTATTACAAATAATTTGTATTGCCTCATGATCTGAGAAATGTGTATTTATTATTTCTGCCTTTCTGCATTTGATTTTAACATTTTTGTGATCCAGTATGGTCAATCTTCATGAAGGTGCAATGTACTGTTGAGAAAAATGGTATGTTCTTTTCTTTCCTCCATTATATTTTCTGCAGAGATCTGTCATATCTAAGTTTTCTAAGATTTCATTCACATTCTTAACTTCCTTCTTGTTTATTTCATTGTTAGTTTTATCTAGTTCTGAGAGAGGGAGTTTGAGGTTCACCCATTATTAAAGTTTTCCTATCTATTTGTCCATGTACATCACTCAACTTCTCCTTTAGGAATCTGGAAGCTATCCCACTAGGTGCATATATATTTAGTAATGATACAGCTTCATTTCCAAAGATGCCTTTTATGAAGATGTTCTCATTTAATGGGATTGATTTTTGCTTTTACTTTTTCTGACATTAGAATAGCTAACCCAAATTATATTTACTTCCCTGAGATATAATACATTTTCCCCCAACCTTTTACCTTTACCCCATGTGTATTTTTCTGCTTCAACTTTGTTACTTGAAAATAACATATTGAAGGATTCTTGTTTTTAATACATTCTACTATCTGTTTCCATTTTATCAGACAGTTTATCCCATTCACATTTACAGTTATTACTAATTCTGTAATTACCACTATGCTTTCCTTCTCCATTTATATTCATCTCTTTCTTTTTCTCTTATACCTCCTCACCAAAATTTTACTACCTGTCCCCTTTGATTTATCTTCTAAAAATTTAAATTTTCAGTTTATTTTCACTTATACTTCCCTTCCCTTTTATCAGTACCTTCTTATGTCATCTTTCCCTTTCCTAGTCCTTCCCTCTTCCCTGTAGATTAAATTAGATTTTCAAACCCAAGTGTGAATATATTTTATTCCCTCAGTGGGCTAAATCTATTGAATAGTATTCACATAGCATTCACATTCTCACATCTTTCCCACTGAAATTATAAATCTGTGTGCTTCTTCCCTTGGTGCTCTAATAGTATTATTCAGGTATCCTTAATCACAGTTCTTGATTGCTTAATAAGAGCCTATTATCAAGATATCATCACAGTTTGTTTACTTGATTATTTAATAAGCAAAATTGACTCAGATTGCACCAAAATATAATTATAATTTTTATATTCCCCCCTTACAAGTATCTTTCAAGTACACACAATCCTCTTCACAAGCCACAGTGTCCTCTAAAGCCATATCATTTCTCGAACTCTTTGTGCCCTGCCCCCCCCACCTTTTTCCTTTACCACTTTCCCTCTGCACCTCCCACTCAAGGTACTTAACATCGTGTTAAGTGAAGCATCCTGATCTAATTAGCTGAAAGTATCTTGAAGATCTCTAAGTACTGGGAGACACTGGAACTCTCACTGAGAACCTTACAAATGATTATAAGTAATAGAGACACTGCCTCAGGTCCTTGCAGCTTATGACGTCCTATTTAAACAAGCTTTTTAGCACCTTGGGATTAAATCCAATTATAGTGTAATGAGATACTTAAGTGAGAATTAACTCTCCTGTTTTTTTTTTTCCCCTGGGGATTTTATCTCAAACATAGTGATGTGATCTTGGACCTCTTCAATTGAGAGGCAAGACCCAATTAAACCAAATCCTTTTGGTTCACTCTCTTCAATTATATTCTACCTTCTAGTTATCCTTACTGAAGTAAAGTTCCAATGCATTAAACCTTTTATATTTTCCCTTTTAGAGACCAACATCTGTTTAGAATAGTTTTGATTTTTCAATCCACTTTTTTCAATTGCCTTTTTTATTTAAATCTTCAATCATGTATTTGGCGATTGAATTCTCTGTTCAGTTGTGTTCTTTGCGTCAGGAAATTCTGGAAGTCTTGTATTTCATTGAACAGCCATCTTTTCCCATGATGATTTATGCTGATTTTTGCAGAGCAGTACATCCTGGGTTAAAAATCCCAGTTCCTTACCTCTCTGAAATATGTTATTCCAGTTCTTTTGATCCATCAGTGTTGAAGCTTCTAGGTCCTATGTTAATCTGATTGTGTTCCCTTTGTATTTGAATCATTTTCTTTCTGCTGTTTTCAATATTCTCTTTTATTTGAGGATTATGGAATTTGGCTATTACAGTCACTGGAATTTTTATCCTGGGGTGTCTTTCTTGAGGGGATCTATGGATTCTTCAAATAATTATACTGTTATCTTGTTCTAGTAGATTGCAGCAGTTTCCCCCTTATAATTTCCTTCATGATATTTTTCAGGTACTTTTATTGGTTCAGACTTTATAGCAGTCCAGTGATTCGTAGATTGTCTCTTGTGGATCTGTTTTCCAGGTCAATCATTTTCTTTAGAAGGTACTTTACATGTTCTACAACTTTTTTTAAACTGTATATTTTGTTTGATGGAATCTTGTAGTCTTGTAGGTTGGTTCGTTTCTAATGGTGCAGTTCTAATTTTTAGGATTTTATTTTCTTCAATTACCTTTTTTGTTTCTTTTTTTAAAGGTGTTGAATTCTCAGGTCAACTTTTCACAGTTGTTTAACTGCATGACTCTCATTTCTTTTTCCATTTTTCTTCTTCCTCTTTTCTTTGGTTTTTTAAATTATTTTTTAAGCTTTGGTGATTGGTGGGTCCAATAACCAACTTTAGACCCAGAACTTTTGCCTGGGATAATCGAGTTCTGATGAGTCCTGGTCAGGCTGGAGAATGAGTTCCAGCACAGAGGCTTGCAGAGCACAGCTAGACAATGACCCAGGGCTGGGGGTCTAAACTCCATAATTTCAGCAGAGCTCTCTTCCCAGAATAAACAATAACCACACTCCACTCCCCCAGGCTCAGGTGTGGGGAGCAGAACTCCATTAGATGAAGGGTAGATTACCTTCCCCAGGTCCCAGTCCATGTTTCAAAGACAATTCAGACCCTGCTGCCACTTCCCTTCCTCAATACATGGAGATCCAGGGAGAGGGCCTCAAACACTCCAGACTGAGCAACAAACACTCATGACCCACATGGAGCTACTAAATCAAGTGAACAAAGCCTCCAGGGTATGCAGAAGCAAACCCCTGAGAGCCTGCCTCTCCTCCAAAACAAGATCCTAGGAAAATGAAGACATGCCAGCAGAAAGTAGGGCCAATTGAGAATTATTTTGAAAGTACAGATTCTAACCCAAAGAAAACTAGAATTTATGAGTAGAATATGAAATGGTCTTCAGCCTAGAAAGACTTCCTTGAAGAAATCAGGACGGACTTTAAACATCAATTGGCATAATTTGGGAAAGAAACTCAAGAGAAAATTAACACATTACAAGAAAAAAATTAAAATCATGTAACAAGAAAACAAATCCTTGGAAAATACAATTGAACAAGAAAAAATGAGAATAATTAGCTCCTCTATTGGCCAAATGCAAAAAAGAAAATAATTCTATCAAAATTACACTTGGGCAATGGAAACCTCCTTCAAAAATAGAATTTACCAATGGGAAAATGAGTTGCAAAAGGTAAATGACAGAATTTCTGATCTAGAAAAAAATGTAATCTGTGGAGGCTAATGACTTCTTGAGACAACACGATTCTTTTAAACAAAACCAAATGAGCAAAAAAAAAATAGAAGAATATATAAATAACTCATTAGCAAAACCACCGATCTTGAGAATCAATCGAGGAGAGACAACCTAAGAATTATTTATCTTCCTGAAAACGTTGAAGAGAAAAAAAAAGCCTGGGCTTTAATATTACAGGATTCAGTGATGGAAAACTTCCTTGATATGAGGGAATTAGAGGGAAAAATAGTTATTGAAAGAATACATCTATCCCTTTTGGAAAGGGATCCTAAAATGAAAACGCCAAAGAATGTTGTGGCCAAGTTCCAGAGCAATCAGATAAAAGAGAAAATCCTGCAAGTAGCCAGAAAGAAATGATTTAGATACTAAGGAACAACAGTAAGGATTACACAGAACCTGGCTGCATCAACATTAAGGGACCGAAGGACCTGGAATGAGATATTCTGAAGAGCAAGGGAGCTTGGAATTCAGTCAAAAAAAACCCACTATCTAGCAAATTTGAGCTTTCTCTTCCAGGGGAAAAGATGGACATTTAATGAAATGGGAGACTTTCTACATTTCCTGATGAGATACCAGAATAAGTAAAAAATCTGGATATCAAACAGGAGGCAGAAGAGACACATGAAAAGGCAAAAAATACCCCTACCTGGGGAGAAAAATTCTCATAACTCTTAAGAATTGTAACTCTATTAGAAAGATTATACTTAGGCAGAAGTGAAGGACACTCATGACTTTTTTGTGACTCAGATATAATGATTTAAAACAATACCTCCTTAAAAGGGGTGAGCAGGAAGGAGATGGGAGGATGGAGGAGACTGAATGGGGTAAATTTCATTACATTAAGAGCTATAAAGCACATACTGCAATAGAGAGGAAGAATGGATGTGAGAACCACCTGAATCTCACTCTCATCAGATTTGGCTTAAAGTTAACATACACACACTCAGTTAAGTTAAGAAACTTATCTTACCTTTCAAGTATTAAAAGGGGAAAAGGAGAGGGGAGACAGGGAAAGGGAGAAAAAAAGGAATTAACAAAAGGAAGGAACGTAGGAAGGAGAAAAGGTAAAGGAGAAAGAAAGGAGGAGAGCAGTTGGAATAGGGAAAACACACTGAAGATGGTGGTATTGAGAAACAAAATATTGGAGAATATGGATGCAGTGCACAAAAGGGGAAAAAGAGAGACAGAAGGAAGATAGCATGGAGGGCAATAAAGAGTTAGTAATTACAACTTTGAATGTGAATAGGATGAACTCTCCCTTAAAAGAAACTCATTTGAACCAAACAGATACTAGGAGAGTAAAAGTAAAAGATTGGAGCAAAATATATTTTGCTTCAGTTGATGTGAAATAATCAAGGGTAGCAACCTTTATCTCAGGAAGAAGCATTTGCAAATATAGATAGCATTAATAGAGATAAGGAAGGAAATTATATCATCCTAAAAGGTAACATAAAGAGTAAAATAATTTCAATACTGAATACATATGCAGCAAATAGTATAGCATCCAAATTCTTAGAGAAGTTGAAGGAGTTACAGGAATATATAGACTGCTCTACTAGAGGGAGACCTCATCAGGCCCCTCTTAGATTTAAATATATCTGATCATAAAAAAAACAAGAAGGAAATTAAGGAGGTAAACAGATTTTTAAAAACCTAGATATGATAGACTTATGGAGAAAATTGAATGGGGATAGAAAGGAATAGACATTTTTTTTCCTGCAATACATGGCACTTAAACAAAAATTGAATAGGCCATAAAAAACTAATGATCAATTGTAGCAAAGCAGAAATAGTGAATACATCTTAGATTATATTGCAATAAAAATAATATGCAATATTGGACCAGGGAGATATAAACCCAAAATTAATTGGAAACTAATCAAATTCATTTTATATAATGAGTGAATCAAGCAACAAATTATAGAAAGAATTAATTATTTCATCCTAGATAATGACAATAATGATGTAACATACCAAAACCTATGGGATGCTCTCAGGGTGGCTGCAAGGTAGTATATTATATCTTTAAATTCTTACATGAATAAATTAGAGAGAGAGAGGGAATCCATGAACTAAATATGCAACTACAAAAAAATTAGAGAAAGAACAAATTAAAAACTCCCAAATAATACCAAATTAGAAATGCTAAAAATTAAAGGAGAAATTAATAAAATCAAAAACAAGAAAACTATTGAACTAATAAATAAAACCAAGAGCAGGTTTTATTTAAAAAAAGTAATAAAATTGATAAACTTCTGGTCAATTTGATTAAATAAAAAGAAAGAACAAAACCTAATTGCTAGTGTCATAAATGAAAAAGTTGAACTCACCATCAATGAGGAGGAAATAAAAGGAATATTTCAGAATTATTTTGCCTAACTAAATGCCAATAAATTTGACAATCTAAGTGAAATGGACAAATATTGACAAAAATATAAGCTACCCAGGTTAAATGAAGAAGAGATTAAATACCTAAACAACCCTATGTCAGAAAAAAAGAAATTCAACAAGCTATCATTGAACTCCCTAAGAAAAAAATCTCCAGGGTTTGATGGATTCACAAATGAATTCTATCAAACATTTAAGGAACAATTGAATGCAATGCTATATAAAGTCTTTGGAAAAAATAGGGGAAGCTGGAACTCTGACTAACTCTTTCTATGACACCAATATGGTGCTGACACCTACACCAGGAAGATTTAAATTAGAGAAAGAAAATTATAGAACTATCTCCCTGATGAACACAGCTGCAAAAATATTAAATAAAATCTTAGTAAAATGATTAAAACAAGTTATCAATTGGATAATAAATTTTGACCAAGTAGGATTTATCCCAGGAATGCAGGATTGGTTCATTATTAGGAAAACTATTAGTATACTTAATTATATCAACAACCAAACTATCAGAAAGTATATGATTATATCAATAGATGCTGATAAAGGTTTTGACAAAACACCGCACCCATTCCTATTAAAAACATGAGAGAATGTATAAATAAATGGACTGTTCCTTAGAATAATAAGCAGTATCTATCTGAAGCCATCAAGAAGCCTTATATTCAATGGGGAGAGGCTAGAGGCATTCCCAATAATATCAGGGGTGAAACAAGGATACCCATTATCACTGCTACTATTCAATATCTTATTGGAAATGTTAGCTTCAGCAGTTAGAGAAGAAAAAGAAATTGAAGGAATTAGAATTGGGACAGAAGAGACAAAAATCTCATTCTTTGCAGATGACATGATCGTATGCCTAGAGAATCCCAAGAAATCATCCATAAAGCTACTTGAAACAATTGGCAATTTTAGCAAAGTTGCAGGAAATAAAATAAACCTGCATACTAGAAAGAAAAATCTCATTAAAAGTAACCTCTGACAGTATAAAATATCTTGGAGTCTATTTGCCAACACAGACTTAAAAACTTTTTGAAAACAATTGCAAACCACTTCCTACACTAATTAAATCAAATTTAAATAACTGAGCTAACATCAACTGCTTGTGGATTGGTTGAGTTAGTATAATAAAAATGACAATTCTACCAAAAGTAAACTACCTGTTTAGTGAAATTACTTTAATGACTTAGAAAAAGTTTTAAGTAAAGTCACATGGAGAAATAAAAAGTCAAGAATTTCCATGGATTCAATGGAAAAAAGTACAAAAGAAGGTGGCTTAAGCCTACCTGATCTAAAATTATATTATAAAGCATCAGTCATCAAAACTGTCTGGTATTGGCTAAGAAACAGAGTGGTGGATCAGTGGAATATACTAGGTGCAATAGCAGGAAACAATTATAGCAATCTACTGTTTGATAAATCCATAGAGTCCAGCTATTGGGATAAAAACTCCCTCTTTGATAAAATCTGCTGAGAAAGTTGGAATTCAGTATTGAAGAAACTTAGATTAGACCAACACCTCACACCCTATACAAATATATGATACAAATGGATACAAGATTATGACATACAAAATAATACTATAAGCAAACTAGAAGATCAAGGACTAGTTTACCTGTCAGATCTATGGAAAGGGAAACAGTTTATGACTAAGGCTGAGGTGGAAAACATCACTAAAAACAAACTAGATGATGTTGGTTACATTAAATTAAAACATTTTTGCACAGACAAAACCACTGTAACCAAGATCACAAGAAATGTAGTAAACTGGGAAACAAATTTTTGCAATTAGTATTTCTGACAAAGGACTTATTTCTAAAATATACAGAGAACTGACCAACACCTCACACCCTATACAAATATATGATACAAATGGATACAAGATTATGACATACAAAATAATACTATAAGCAAACTAGAAGATCAAGGACTAGTTTACCTGTCAGATCTATGGAAAGGGAAACAGTTTATGACTAAGGCTGAGGTGGAAAACATCACTTAAAAACAAACTAGATGATGTTGGTTACATTAAATTAAAACATTTTTGCACAGACAAAACCACTGTAACCAAGATCACAAGAAATGTAGTAAACTGGGAAACAAATTTTTGCAATTAGTATTTCTGACAAAGGACTTATTTCTAAAATATACAGAGAACTGAGTCAATTTTTTTTAAAAAATCCATTCCCCAATTAATAAATGGTTAAAGGTTATGCAAAGGCAAATCACAGATGAAGAGATCAAAGCAATCCATAGTCATATGAAAAATCGTTCTAAATAATTACTTATTAGAGAAATGCAAATTAAAACATCTCTGAGAGACCACTTCATACTGCATAGACTGGCCAATATGACTAGAAAGGATAATGATCTTTGTTGGAATGGTTGTGGGAAAACTGGGACAGTATTACATTGTTGGTGGAGCTGTGAAGTCATCCAACCTTTCTGGAGAGGAATTTGGAACTATGTCCAAAGGGCAACACAAATGTATATACCCTTTGATCCAGCAATATCACTATTGGGTCTATATCCTGAAGAGGTATGAAAAAGGGTAAACACATCACTTGTACAAAAATATTCATAGCAGTCCTGTTTGTGGTGACAAAGAATTAGAAATCAAGTAAATGTCCTTCAGTTGGGGGATGGCTTAGCAAACTGTGGTGTATGTATGTCATAGAACACTATTGTTCCATCAGAAACCAAGAGGGATGTGAATTCAGGGATGCCTGGAGGGATTTGCTTGAACTGATGCTAAGCAATATGATCAGAACCAGAAAAACATTGTACACCCTAACAGCAACATGGGGGTGATGATCAACCTTAATGGACTTGCTCAGTCCATTAGTGCAACAATTAGGGCTATCTGTGATGAAACACACTATCTGAATCCAGAGAAAGAATAGTGGTTTTTGAACAAAGAACAACAACTATTTCCTTTAAATTTTTTAAAAGAATGTTATCTTATTCATTTTGCTATCTCTTATGCTTCCTTTTTCCTTGCTTAAGGATATGATCTCTCTCTCATCACATTCAACTTAGATTAATGTATACCACTGAAATAATGTAAAGACTAATAGACTGCCTTCTGTAGGGAGTGGGGTGAGGCAAACAAAATTAGGGGAAAAATTGTAAAATTCAAAATAAATAAAATCTTTCTTTTATTTAAAAAAGCAAAAATTACATGATCCATTGGATCACTTTTTGGAACTAAAATTAGTTAGATCTGTTACTTTAAGTATGATTTGAATTCACTTCAATTGACTGTTTTTCGGTGTTTCATTTTTGTAATTTTATTTAATTTCTTTGTTTGTTACAGTGATTTTATATTTGACCTATTGATTGTTTAGATGAGTATCTAAATTTATTTCTTATTGATATTCCAATTGCTAATAATATTTTATTTTTCTTTACTATAAACCATTTTTAATATTTATGACATTTTCCTAATAACAACAAATATTACTGACATAGTACATGAGTTCCTCCTTAAACCCCTCCAAATACCTTTGAGCAATGACTCTAAGCAAATACCAGAGGAACAGAGTCCAAAAAAAGAAAGAATGAAACAATTCTCCAGTCCAAGACAACTTAGAAGGTTGACCAGAAAGTGTTTTTCACCAGAATGAAAGAGGAGAGCCATCCACTACATATCAATAGAATCCCATCCTCTGAAAACCAGAAGCAGGCCTTGGGAAGTCATTGAGAGTGATGCAAGTAAGTCATGACAAAATGAATTGTGCCTTGGTAAAGAAAACAAAAATGTACTGAAGAAAATAACACCTGAAAAAATAGAGTGGCCAATTGATAAAGAGGTTCAAAATTCAATGAGAAGAATGACTTAAAAAGCATAATTGACAAATGGGAAAAAGGACTAAAAATTCATTGAGGGGGGAAAAAAACTCCTTAAAATGTGTAATTGATTAGATGAAAAAGAAAACACAAATTCTTACTAAAGAAAATCATTCCTTAAGATTTAGAATTGAGCAAATGGAAGCTAATTATTTTATGAGAAATCAATAAATAATCCAAAAGAATAAAAATAATCTTTGTGAAATATGTCACTGTACATATTTGGATAATAGATACAGGGGAGATAATTTAAACATTATTGAACTTCCCCAAATCCTTCCAAATGACTTTGAATAATTACTCTGTAAATACTCTAGAGTAGCAGAACACCCACAAAATGGAGTGAAACAATTTTCTAGACCCAAACAATTTAGAAGGAAAGGTCTGTCACACATGGTTGAGAGAGAAAAGTGGTAAAGCATAGGCAAATAGGTTGTTTTTTCTAGAGCACTCAGAAAAGAAATATCAAAGAGAACTTTGAAGGTCATAAGGACTGGTCTATCTCCCCAGGATGTTTCAGGATCAAAGGGCAATATAACTGTGCATACTCTCTGATCCAGTAACACCATACTCTGCCTGTATCATAAAAAGATCACAAAAATGGGGGAAAATATCCCAATGCACAAGGGGATGCCTATCAATTGGGGAATGGCTAAAAAAAGTTATATTAATATTATGTTCTGTGAGAAATCACAAGTGAGTACTTTGTAAAATCCTGGAAATACTTCCATAACCTGATGCTCAGTGAAGCGAGAAGAACAAGCAGAACTTTGTAAATGAACTAGCAGAATGGTGAAATGATCAAATATGATGCTCCTCTCAGTTGTTCACTGATTATGGACAATTCTAAACGACTAGCGATAGGAAATGCCATCCACAACAAGAGAAAAACAAAACAAAACTTGAAGTCTGAAAGCTTATAAAAGCAAACTAGGTTTAACTTTTAAACATTTTCTGTCTGTTTAATTTCTTTCTCAGAGTTCTTCTTTCCCCTTTTAGTTCTGATTCTTCTTTCACAACATGACTAATATGGAAATTTGTTCAACATGATTGTGCATGTTTAACGTAGTTACTCACTACCATGGAGAAAGCGTAGGAAAGGAAGGGTTGCAAAAAGGGTGGTACTGAAAAACTTACAAAAAGATGAATGCTAAATCAATCTTTCCTTGGAATTAAAAAAAACATAATATAAAAAAGTGAAGTATACTGTGTACATAGCAAAAGCAATATTGTAGCCAGATCAGCTATGAATGACTTAGTTTTTCTCAGCAATACAATGTCTCAAGACAACTTTGAAGGGTTTATGCAGAAATTCCATCCATCTTCAGAAAATGAATCTGTAGTTTTCAGAATACAGATTGGAGAACACTTTTATTCCCAATTCCTTGAGGTTTCTTTTTGGGGGAGTGACTATGTTTTCTTTCAACACATGATTACTATGGGAATGTTTAGCATCATTACACATTTATAGCTTATATCAAATTTCTTGCTTTCTTATTGGGGGACTTTGAGAAGAAAGGGAAAAAAATTGTACATAAAAGTTTTATAAATGAACATCAAAATTGTTTTTATTGGTAACTGGAGAAAACAAATGCTAAATAAAATTTAAAAACAAGGCAAATTCATTTCTGATTTTTTTTCAACTTTATATGCTTTTCCTTTTACAGTAATCTCTCCTTTACCTGATCCTCTTCTCAAATCATCATAAAAATTAAAAACTCTCTCATATTAAAGAAAACACTCAAACAAACAAAAAGTAATAGCACTGTAACCATATGTGGGAATGTGTGCATTTTCTTCCATAATTTACTCTAAAATTTGAGCCAAGAAGAATTTTTTACATTTAGTCTTCTCTTTTCCCTATTATACATAAAATTAATTTTAACATTATTTTTTAAAACTTTGAGATCCAAATTCTCTCCCTTCATTCCTCCTCACCCTACTCATCTCTTTAGGTTAGTCATATGCTATCAAGTATAACTCATTTCAACATTAAATTATATTGGAAAGGAAAACAGACAAAACTGAAGAAAAATACAGTAAGAACATATGCTTCAATCTGTGTTTAGACACCATTAGCCCTCCTTTCACTGAAACCAAATAGGATTTTTCAACATAAGACTGTCAAAGTTTTCTTGAATCATTATATTGCTCCAAATTACTAACTCACTCACAAATGATAATACTGTAATATTGCTATTATTTGTTTATAAATATTCCTTTGGGTTTTCAAATTGGTGTCCCATTCAGTAGATGATCCAGTTTATTATTTTGTCTTTTCTATCTTGTCAATCTAATAGGGTATGTGGTAGTAATCTCAGAATTATTTTAATTTCAATTTCTATCATCAAATGTTATTTCAAGCATGTTTCATATGAGTATAGATAGTTTTCATTACCTCATCTGAAAACTTTTATCAGTTTTGATCAGTTGATCATTTATCAGTTAAGAAATGGCTATTATTTTCATTTCATCTTTGAGAAATGAGACCTTTAGTTAGTTTTTGTGCTTCCTTTTCGAGTTGGTTAATTTCACTTTTAGATGAATTGTTTTACTTTTTCATTTGGTCAATTTCATATTTAAAGAAACTGATTTCTTTTTCCATTAGGTCAATTTTACTTTTAAAGGTGTTCTTTTCTTCAGTCATTTTTTCATAATTGTCCTGTATAACTCTCATTTGTTTTCTCCATTTTTTTCTTCCTCTCTTCTTTTATTTTTAAAATTCTTTTTCAGCTCTTTCCAGAGGTGATTTATAATTTGAGATCAGCTCATAAGCCCTTTAGAGACTTCACATGTAGTTATTTTGTAACAGCTTTCCACCTTCTGAGATGATATTTTATAGTCATTATTAGAATAATATCTATTTATGCTTAGCACTATTATTTTTATTCATTGTGATAATTGAACTCTGCTCCTGGGGCATAGGGGGGTACAGTCCAAGTTTCTTGTGCTGAAACTAAAGCTCTGGTCCCTGGTTTACCACTAGTCCTTGGCTTTTCCTATGGTGTGTCAGGTACTAGCAATTTGTTCCCTGCATTTGGGCTCAAACTGATTTTTTTCCAATCTTGCTTTTAGACCCTCACTGATGGCCTGCTGAATTGATGAGCTGCACTGTGGTTTCATAATCCTCTTCCCCTACTACAATCCTGTAGGATAAAATAGTTCCATATCCAATTGAGTGCATATGTTAATCCCTCTTTGAGTCAGTTCTAATGAAAGAAAGATTCACTACCTCCTTTATCTTCTCCTCCCCTGAATAAGTATTTTCTTTCTTTATTATGTAATATAATTTATTCCATACTCCCTTTCCTTTTCCCTTTCTCCCAGTACATTCTTTTATCACCCCTTAATTTATATATATATATATATATATATATATATATATATATATATATGTCTATTTTTGTATAAAACTCACACCAGTACCTTCTAGATTTATATATTTCTAACAGTGCTAATAATGCACTAACAAAAGTTCTTATGAGTTCTAAATATCTTCTTCCTTGGTAGGAAACAGTTTAACCTTATTAATTCTTTCATGATTTCTCTTTTTTATTTGCCTTTATATGTTTCTCTTCTATATTGTATTTGAAGGTCTCATTTTCTTTTCAATCAAAAATGCTTGGAAGTTCTCTATTTGATTGAATTTCCAATTTCTTCCCAGAATATTATATTCAGTTTTATTGGATAGGTGATTCTTGGTTGCAATTCTAGATTATTTGCACTCTAGAATATCATATTTCAAATACTTTACTTTGATCTTTTAGTGTAGGAGCTTGTAAATATTTTGTCAGCTTGACTGTAGCTCCATGATAGTTGAATTGTTTCTAGCTTCTTACAATATTTTCTCCTTGACATGGAAAATCCGAAATTTGGTTGTATCCTTTGGATTTTCAGATTGGTGTCTCATTCAGTAGATGATCCAGCGTATTATTGTGATTTCTATTTTACTCTCTGCTTCCAGAATAACAAGTCAGTTTTCTTTGCTAATTTGTAAAAGACGATTTCTCAGTTTGTTTTTTGTTGTTTGTTTGTTTGTTTTATCATGACTTTCATGTAGTCTAATTTTTTAAAATTATCTCTCCTGTATCTATTTTCCAAATTTTTTATTAGTCTGGTGACATATTTCAGAAATTTCTTTTTATTATTTTGTTCATTTTATTGTATTTATTCTTTATTTCATATGAAGTCATTACCTTTCATTTGCTCATTTCTAAATTTTAAGTAATTTTTATCTTCAGTTAGATTTTGAATTTCATTTCCTATTTGTCTAATTCTATTTTTAAGGAGTTTTTTCCACCTTCAGTGTACTTTTATGCTTCTTTTTTCTTTTTGGTCAATTCTGCTTTTCAATGCAGTATTCTTCTCATTTTGGGCCTACCATTTGATCTAGTCTGATTTTTTAAAGTTTTTTTTTTCTTAAATATTTGCTAAGTGTATTTGTGTGTGTGTGTGTGTTTGTGTGTGTGTGTGTGTGTGTGTGTGTGTGTGTGTGTGTGTGTGTGTAATGTCTATCTATGTGGGTCTCTCAGTCTTTCTTTTCTCCTTTACCAAATTGTTGAAACATGTTTTTATGATTTCCTTCCATCACTCTCATTTCTCCTCCCAATTTTTCCCATACTACTCTTGTTTAATTTTCGAAAGTTTTTGAACTCGTTCATGACCTGGGATCAATTCTTAGGTGTTTCTAATATAGATTTGTCTTTGTTATCTTCTTTGAGTGTCTGTTTTAATCTTCCTTGTTCTATGTCAGAAGTTTCCTTTTGTTGTTTGATAACTTTTCCAGTTTATTTATGAACTTTTAACTCTGTGTTAAAGTTATACACTGCTTCCAAGTTTGAAGATAAGCTATCTCACCTTTCAGGGGTTTTTGGCTTCAGTTTTCAAAGACACTTTAGATACTCTTATAATTTTAGTTCTCAAGGTGGTATAATCTAAGAATGTTTACTACTCTCCTAGCCTATTCCCCAGTCTCTGAGTTATGAAACATTCTTTTCTGTCTTGGAATTATGTCCCTGCTCCTTTGTGGATTGCAAGCTGTGATGTACTAGTGCTCCTCCTTACCATGAGACAGGAAAATATTTTTAATTATTTCTCTCTGGTGATTCTATTTATTATTTGTAATAATTATTAGGAGTCCAACTTTCTTTTTCCATGCTTTTAATTTACACTGCTTTATTTATTCATTGCAAAAAGTTTGTTTCCTGAATTTATTTTCCATTTCATTCATATATAATATATATATATATATATATATTAATCTCTTCTTTCTTTATATAAAACATTAAAATACCTCATGCCATGGTTTGAAAAATAATACTTTCATTGCAATCTAAGTATTAAAGTCTGCTGCAATTTCCTCAGGGTAAATGTTAATTTTTCAGTCTATTCCTCACCTTATTAAAAACAAATTTTTAGTTTTATTTAATAAAGATCAAACTGTCATTCTCATATGAGGAAGATGCTTCATATATCATCAAATTAATATTTGTTTGTTCATGAGCAAGTGACTTTTCTTTGTTTTAAATAAATAAAAATTTCAAGCATCAATAGAACTGAAAAGCTTTGACTATATAAAATGTGTGACTTAGATAAAATTGAATCTTTTTTCTTGGCAAGGCAAGGGGGTTAAGTGATTAGCCCAAGGTCACACAACTTAGTAATTATTAAGTGTCTGAGGTCAGGTTTTAACTCAGATATTCTTGACTGCAGGGCTGGTGCTCTATCCACTGCACTTCATGGTAGGCATTGTAAAACAGCATTGTCAAATAAGTTCCTGCCCTCAATAAGCTTGCATTCTATTGGAAGGAATGTGTGTCTAAGTAAGTATTGATAAAATATGTGAAATAATTTTCCAATTTGATAGGGAGATTATTATCAATCATGCAAGAATCAGGAAAGCAATATTTCAAGAGGCAGATGAGAAAATTATCTGAACTATAAGAATGAAAGGCAGCTTTTTCAAAATCCTGGAAACATTCCATGAAATATCATGAATTGCTGAGAAGCTGAAAGTTATTCATTAGCATTTGAACTATTTGGCCAGCACATTGGATTTGTTCTCTTTGAAGTAGACTTTGATCGTTTGGCAATTCAGCTTGAGTAAGAAGCTCAATGTCTTGTATCTTAATTTGACATGTAATCTTCAAAATCTTCCTAACACCATTTAAATGGAAGCAATTCAGCTTTCTTGCACAGTCATAGTAGACTGATATAGAACAATGAATTTGGCACAATGGTACCCTAGAACTTTAGGTTGGTAGGCAGAGCAATGCCTCTTCTCTCCCACAGTTTTCAGAAGCTGCCCAATTGCTGAACAAGTTTCGGGATTGCATGAATAAACCTTCTTATCTATGTGGACATCCCTAGAAAGTTTATTGCTAAGGTAAATAAACTTTCCCAGAGCATTCAGTATTTCTCCTTTTGCTACAATCAATGTTCCTAAGTATGGTTTGTGTGGTGTTGGCTAATGGAGAACCTCTGTTTAATTGAGGTTGATTTTAAAGTCAAAATTAGCATAAACAGCAGAGAATCAATCCATATTTTGTTGTCACAGTCTCAGAGGCTGCATTGAATGTGCAATCATCTGTGAACCAAAAATCATGAGCCATTCAGCCTCTACTTGGTCTTCATAGCCTTTTCAAGGTAAATCTTTTTCCATCAGTGAAGTAGCTGACCCTGATACTATTTCTGTCCTTGATGAAGGTGTCTGAAAACATCATGGTAAAAACAAAGTATCTTTTAAGAACGTAGTCCTGCTTCACTTCTTTGATTATTGGAAAAGTATGTGATTTCTTCCCTTTATTCAGAGTTTATGTAAGGATGCCATATTCCAATTGGCATACAATAATGAGGAATTTGTTTCATCAATCACATTTTCACCATTATCTTTCAGAGGTCATCATGATTGACAGTAACATAAGCCATGATCAGGAAAATGAATATTTTATACAGACCTGTCTTCATCTCTTAGAATTTCTCCTGGAGTTGTTGGAAAATAAACACTATGTCAAATATTATTCAGTCCTTTCTGAAGCCATACTAGTTCTCACATCATTGACCATCTTCAAAACTTTACCTAACCTCTCTAACATTATGTTAAATGTGATGCAAAACATCATTTAAATTAGCATTTCATTTAAAATTTCAAGCAATAAATAATCATTTATTAGAATCCTAATATATATTATATATAATATACCAGTAATTGATCTAATACAAAATTTATTTGTAGAATCTTATGAGATCATTGCTAAATTTATTTTTCATTTTCTTTGAAACTATTTGTTCTTATCTTTTGATTACCAATTAGGAAATTACTTAAAGTTTTATATTTTTGACAATTCTCCACGATTCTGTGTGTATATATATATATATATATATATATATATATATATGTATGTATACACTTTTCAACTGATAAATATTATGCATAGATTTTTAATTGGCAGTTTTCCTTTTCATGGTAGTTACATTGAATATTTTTCTTGGTAATGTCTTAAAAGAAAATGTAATTTAAATATAACCATCTTTAATGATTATTCATATCTTCTTTCATTTTAAATTCTTGCCATTGTGAATTTTGTGAGCTATCTATCTCTGTTTTCTTCTAAATTTAAAACTTATCAAATCTTTTGTTTTTAGATCATATATTATGTCATCCATTTCTTAAAAATTCTTTTTGTAGGGCACAAGCTCTGGAAAGATATAACAAAGTGATAAGACTTTGAGTATGGACTCAATACTGAATTGAATGCCTATGACTAGGGGATGGGCCTATTTGAAAATGGAAAAACTAATCCATACTGTGTCTGTTTAGTCATTCACTATTGGGATACTGAAACTCTTCAAAACATCATAAGTAGTAAAGTGCTTGTGGTCTCCATCAGTGGAGGTAAAAAATATCATTGAAATCAGGGTTATGAGGAAATTAAATACTAGTTTTGAGATCTACACCTTTTTCCTTTCTGAAATCTTTTTCTATTTTCAGCTTTTTGATCATCCTGTTTCCCTTTTCTCACACACACACACACACACACACACATATATATATATATATATATATATATATATATGTATATATATTTCTATATTCATAACTCTGGTAAGAATTTTATCTTAGTATACATTACAGAAGCTTGTTGACATTGTTAATTTATTCATTTTAAAATTTCTAAATTCTCTTCTATTATTTCTCAGTTAACTATGGTCTTCAAATATTCTTAACCCTATTTTTTATATTTTTACAGTTTGAATGCTATCTTTCCTTTTGAGGAAGAACAAAGAAAACTCAAAAACTATATTTGTGATTTTTTTCCTTTTCATCAGTTATATCATCCTTCCCAAAAAGGAGATATGACTCTTGTTTCTTTTTGCTTTGGAAAGAGTTGAAAAAATCAACACAACAACATTTTTGACTGTAATTTTTAATTCCCTTAAGCTTATGGTGCAGTAGAGCTTTTCTAAAACTATTCTGAGAGGCTTCTTTTATATTTATTGTACATTAACTTTTCACTAAAGGATGGTCTGCCCAATGGCTATTATGAGACCCAAGTAAACTGCACAGAAAAATTTTTACTCATCTTTTCTTAATTACCATCCTTTTTGTTGGAGAATCCCTCTGAAGAGGAGAAAGATAGATGTTTTGCATGATTCTTATGAGTTACTAATTCAACAATTCAAATATTCCCCTGTAGCCAACGATATAAATTACATAATTTCATTCAAATGTTCAGGACTCTGTCTTCCTGATAGTCTTAACTGGCATTGAAGTCAGTGTATACTTTCATCTTTTGTCACCTGCATAGGGTTGGGGGTTAATTTTACTTTACTTAGCCTTAGAAAGAAGATTAAATATAAGTTGCAAAAAAGAAAAAAAAATAGACTTGCTACAAGAAAAGTAATTTTTTTTTAAATGGAGCCTTCCAAAAGAATGGACTGCCTTAAACATAGATATCTCTTTGAAGGCACAAGATGAAGGATATTATGGCATATTTTGACTATGTTATATGATGGATATTTTTAAATATTAGTTTTAGATATACTCTGAGGTGCCTTCTATCTTTGAAACTCTTTGATGCTATGATTGATTCTGTAAAAGTCACATTTTCTATTCATTGAAATTAAAAAGTTATCTTGTCTTATGAGAGGTAATTTTTGCTTCCGTCATAGAAGCTCAACAGTAAAAATTTTCTAAAGTTTAAAGAAAACAAATATCCATTTCTTTTCTATAAAAGTCAGATGCTACATTTCCACTGGTTCTTAATGTTTTGTCCAAAAGCATTCACTATTTTCCATTCCCATTGCCCTTTGTAGTTCAGCATTCCTTGGCAAAAACTGATCCATTCAAACTCCCCTTATTTTCAACATTTAACACACAAAAGCAACAGCATGCTCTTTATGCTTTGTTGTAACTTTCTTAACTATACACACACACTCTTACTCCTCGAGGTTTATTACTACATTTTCACTCTGCTGCTTACCTTTGTCACTTTTCCTACTGTTTTCCTTTGACAGTTAGCTGTTTGTTGTTTAACTGTGGTTTTCAACATCCACCCAGGCACCCAATGCTGATAACCTAATTATCTCAAAGATGCCTCAGTTCCTAAATACAGTTTTGTAATACCCTCCAGCTCAAAGTATAGCTTGTATTTTTTCTAATTAAGATAGAATTTTAATGCCTATTTAGGATATTGTTTTAGATTATTAGTTTAATATTTTCTATGTATTCCTCAATATTTAGTGTATTCCTAAATAAGACATCCAGTTAATAACAATTTTAAGAAAATATATGGTTTTGTAATAAATTAGGGTGAGATATATAATTTTATGATGCATTTTCAATAGAAAAATATTGAATATTCACATTCCTCTAAAGGATTATTCAGGTTTTATATATATATATATATGTATATATATACATATATATATATATATATATATATATATATATATATATATATGGAAGTTGTATTTTTTTCTTTTTGCTATTGAACCCATTACTAAGAGATTTTTCAACCTGGCATTCCCAAATAATGTGAGCATGCAATATGTTTTCACCAAATACTACTTTGTTAAGTAACGATCAAAAGCATTGTATGGATTTCCAGTGAAAGCAAATTAAAACCCCACTATAGTAGCTTGGAATTCAGTACCTGTATCATATCTCCAATCTACCTTCCTATCAGTATTGCCTACTTTCTTTGTTTCAGTAAGATAAATCTACATTTTGTTCCATAACCATACTTTGAATTTTTCTTGGCCTTATTATTTGCTTACTCTATTGATTCTCTTTGAAATGCTCTTTCTGTCTATTGCACCTGCAAAGTTCATACAGATGCTTGCAGTTTCTATTAAATCTATGCCATTTAATCCATGAAATCTTCACTTTCTTCTCTGAACTATTATAGCACATCCTTTCATATATTTCCTTTTGTATACTTTTTCTTGTTTTTAGCAGAATCAGAATATGAAGATTTTACTTAGAGTTTTATAATTTTTCCCCCAATCTTAGTTCCCTCCCCCACCCCCCACAGAAGGCAATTTGCCTGTTTTTTGTATACTTTTAAATATGCAGGAAAAGGGACTAAAATATTTATGCCCCATGACCAAGAAATCCTACAATTAAACATTTATTAATTTTTACATTAGTCTATCTTAATCTAATTTTATATTATTTTCTGCATGTCTGTTATATATTTTTGTCATTGCAATTAGAGTACAACATCATTGAAGTCAGTGAATATGTCTCATTCTTCTTCATATCTGCCATATTGCCAAGAATATAACCTTGGAAAATATTTAGCACTGTATCAAAAGGATAGTAGCCAGCTATAAATTCTCAACAACAAAAACAAAAACAAAAAGATCCACCCAATATTCAGAAAGATATATAGATCGGTATCAATGATTCATAGGTGTCTTAGTAGCCTTGCCTAGGAAGATAGAAGACAAATGTTGAGTGTTGTTTTACAGATTGCCACTTGACTGCTCATAATAACAAATATTTGCATAAGGATTGATGGAATTATGGTTCTCAGGGTGAACAGAAGAAATAGTGGGAAAATGCAGGCATTATAATCATACTCATGAACAGCATTAGTTGATTTTTCCATAATAATCTTTTTTGATAACTGATGGTAATTATGCCTCCCCTTTTTTCTTACTGAAAAGTGATTTACTACCAAGCAATTCTATTTTTAATTGCAAAGATACTGGTTGGAAACTATTTGGAAGTATACTTCTAATACTTTCTAAATTTGAAATAAATTTCTTTGATTTGCTCAGAGCAATGTGATTCCCTAATTTTATGGGATGCTGCATAAATCTTGCATGATGTTCTTTATTAATGGAATCTCAGGGGATTAAGTGTTTGATGAAGAAGAGAAATAGAGGAGTAAAGGAATTCTGTATTTAATGTTCCTCACAGAACCCAACAAATATTTTAAAAGAAAGAGAACTTAGAAGGTCCAATCAAAGTAATCCAAAGATGTTGGTAATCATAATGCTAGGATATGCATTATTTGTGTTTAAGATGAATGTCTCACTTGAGTCACAGAAATAGAAAACAAAAGAACTCCTCAGAAAAATTTGTAGACTTCATCATGATATATAATCAGAGAAAATGAAGAAAAATGCTACTATTTGTAAGGGAGGGGTTCGCTTTCTATTTGAGAGACAAAAAGCATAGAAAGTATATAAATTTTGTTTAGTTGAACTAAGAAGGCTGTAAGAAAAGATTTATGAATCTTTGAATTTTCTGAAACCTATTAGTTAAAAAAACAGCAGCTAATTTTGCATAAAAATGTCTGAGTAAATCAGTTACTATGAAATATAATGTATGCACACATTATTACTAAAAATAGTTGAGGTAGATTTCAGGACTAGATATTCCATTAATAAATATAACAAAATGATTCACATTACATTTCTGTGTATAGCCTATGTTTTCAGTATTTTCACACAGTCTTTGTAAAAAATTTCAAGTATATTTTAATGGAAATTATACAAGGAATTACTGCTCTAAATCTTTACTGATTAGAGGAATGCAAATAAAAGCATCTCTGAGGTACCAGCTCACATCTCTCAGATTGGCCAATATGACCAGAAAGGCAAATGATCAATGCTGGAAGAGATATGAGAAATCTGGGACACTAATACACTGTTGGTAGAAATATGAACTCATCCAACCTTTCTGGAGAGTAATTTGGAATTATGCCCAAAGGATAATAAAGATGTGCATAGTACCACTACTGGGTCTATACCTTGAAGAGATCATGAAAAAGGGTAAAAACATCACTTGTACAAAAATATTCATAGCTGCTCTGTTTGTGGTGGCAAAGAATTGGAAATTGAGTGAATGTCCATCAATTGAGGATTGAACACTTTTTTTTTATTAGAAACCAGGACAGATGAGAATTCAGAGAAGCCTGGAAGTATTTACATGAATTAAAGCTGAGCAAGATGAGAAGAACCAGAAAAATATTGTACACAATAATAACAACATGGGGCTGATGATCAATTTTAATGGACTTAAACATTTCACAATGCAACAATAAGGGATAATTTGGGGGTATCTGTGATGGTGAATACCATAGGAAGTGGAGTTTGAACAAGGACCAAAGACTATTATTTCTAATTTTTAAAAAATCATTACCTTATTATGTAATTTTGCTGTCTTTTATAGGATATGATTTCTCTCTCACCACACTCAATTTGGATCAATGTATAGTATGGAAACAAAGTAAAGACTAGCAGACTCTGGGGGATGGGAGGAGGAAAGTGAGTTTAGGGGGAAATTGTAAAATTCAAAAACAGATAAATTAAGATGTAATTATACAAGGTTGATGGATTGATTATGAATATCTTGTGTCTAAGGAAGCCAGGAAATTGGGCATCCATCTTAATTCGTTCAAACACAAAAGTAAAGGCATGCAATGAACTGAAATATCAATAGCAACCCTCTTTATGGTGGTAAAGAGTTAGAAAGAAGGGAGTACTCAGGGACGGCTAGGTGGTACAGTGGATAAAGCACCGGCCCTGGAGTCAGGAGTACCTGAGTTCAAATCCAATCTCAGACACTTAATAATTACCTAGCTGTGTGGCCTTGGGCAAGCCACTGAACCCCATTGCCTTGGAAAAAAGAATCTAAAAAAAGGGAGTCCTCAGATATTGTGAAATGATCATTAAAAAACACCCTCTGGTATTTGAATATAGAAAAATAGTAAATAGTAAGAAATTATAAATACAAAGATTCCAGACACTTAGAGCTAGATAAGACTTTAGATGTCATCAAGGAGAACACTCATTTTACAAATAAGAAAACTGAGATCCAGAGATATTAAAAAATGCCCAATCTCAAATAAGAAATGAGAGAACTATAATTTGAACCCAGGTCATCTGATTCCAATTCTATTGTTTTTACCACTGAGCCATTTTAATCTTTAAGAGGGAAAAGGTGGGAACATTTGAGTCCTCCTTCCAGAGTCCCCACTCAAAGAAGAGTGGACATACTCTCTTGCAAGATTTCAATGTTTGCTTATTACAAGTCCAATATTCCTGTACAGTTGTTCCTTTTCATGGGTTGTCTTTCCAACATTAGTTTGTGATCTCTTAATGGACAAGGTGTATCTTCTCCCTTTCTCCTTATCCCAACACATAACTTGGCTACAAATAAAAGCTTCATGAATGAGATTTTGAACTTTACTAATTCTTTAGACTTTATCAAAGACCAGAAAGCTTGAGGTCATTTATGATTCCTCTCTTTGGTTCAATATCAAGTATTTTTCATCCAGATTTCCTCTCAATTCTTGCCCCTGGAAGTGCATCTTCATATTCTCTACATCTTAAATTACCACACTTAAATAAACCACTTTTCCCTCTCAGCTGCTTGCTCTACTCCCTCTCTCTATATCTTGCCAGCATTTCCTTAGATCTGTAGTGTATAAAACTGAACTGATAGAATGGGTGTCCTGGGCCACTATGCTGAAATTCTCCCATTCTGCTCTCCACACACATCACAAAGGCTTCCCCTCCCACTAACACATCTCTCAGGTTAGTCCCCTGCTTCATTCTGTGGCTGATGTGCTGGGCATGCCCATGATCACTGCCCACCATCCCGTCATGACAGACCTCCCTAGAAGATGTTCCCCTCTGCACTTTTGTACATTCTATATCATCTAAATCTGCGAAGAGACTTGATTCTTATAGATTCTGAGGGAAAGTCAAGAGAACTTAAAACAGTGCCTGGCTTCTCTCCACCATCTTGGCCAGAATTCTCTTCACACTTTCTGTACTTTGCCACCATTATTTAGCTGTAGTCTGACCCTTTAACTTCCCTCAGAGCCTGAGTATTCCTTTCCTTGGAACATCACTCCACCATTTTGACCTTCTTCTCGAACTAGTGAGTTTATTCTGTCATCTCTATTTTGAAAAAGATTCCAGGTCAGACGATCTTCATTCCCTTCCCAACTCTGTTCCTGACATTGCAGATTTTGTCACAATTCCCCAACATATACTTCTTCCTTTGGACTCCTCCATTCCAAATCGTCTTGTTTTTCAGTTTGCCTTTTTGTGTTATCTTCCCACCTCAGTAATCACAGGAATTATGTAATTTGGGTAATATGTTTATGCCTCGGGCACATAGCACATTGCCTGTCACATAGTGAATGATATCTAAATGCATATTGTGTTGGCTATCTTTATGTATAACAATCACCTGTGTTCATGCACTTATAAGTGATAAGAATTCTAGAAATTAGAAGATTCTATGCAGATGGATTGTGTTTAGCTCTAGTGTTTCCATCAGATATAGGTAAATATGAATAAACTGTAGGTAAATATAAATAATTCTGTAATAAAAGGTTTCTTCAATCAGAGAATCCTAGGATTGATTTAGCATGCCCTGTATTCTGTGGGTAGTGAAAGTGTAAGATGTGCCAAGAATAGAATTCTGAGTAAAATCAGCTGGAGTTATTGTCAATTGGGCTATATTACAGTGTTCAGCAGGTCATAGGTGTCTTTTGAATAATGAGTGTAAATTTCATTAAAACATTTTCAGCATCAAATAATAGAGTTTATATGTCCTCTACAAAAGCAGATAGCTTTCAGTCATATTTTTTCCTTGATAAAGAAAATATTTTTAAAAGGTTATTATAGGGGCAGCTAGGTGGCCTAGTGGATAAAACACCAGCCCTGGAATCAGGAGTACCTGGGTTCAAATCTGGTCTCAGACACTTAATAATTACCTAGCTGTGTGGCCTTGGGCAAGCCACTTAACCCTGTTTGCCTTGCAAAAAAAAAGGTTATTGTATCATAATTTTCAGTTTTGTTAAATGATTTAGCTAAAGTGGGGAAAATAACAAACAAAAAATAATTAAAAACATTAATAAATTTAGACATTGCATATTTCATTTAATTCATAAGTATCTGGTTCACTGTCATCCCCAAAAGATTTCCTAATTTTACTATGGTCATATAAATTTTCCCCCATTACAGTGGAAAGTTGATAAAATGTCTATGAGAAAAATTTAGTGCAGTTCACCATTATTAAGTATCTGAGGCTGGATTTGAACTCAGGTACTCCTGACTCCAGGGCCAGTGCTATATCCATTACCCCACCTAGCTGCCCCAAGACTCCAGAAATCTAATCTAAGGTATTATAAACACACATTCATTTGACAAACATTAAGTGACCACTATATGTTAAGTACTTCAACTATTTTTATGGCACCGTACTGAGAAGAGTATTGTTACCTCTCTATGTCTGGATCTTGAAGGCTGCATTTCACACATACCCTGAATGAATATAAATTCCCATATAAGAAAGTGAGCAAATTGAAAAGTCCATAATTCCAGTCCTTCCCTTATGCTAAATATCTCTCATTTGTCATCAACCCCAGGAAGTTCTGCTCTAGTAAATTGTGGAGCTCTTGCAAGGGTTAAAGGGATGATTTCTACACACAGGTATACTATGGGGGAATCTACTCTTTAGTGTCATGATATGATCATGATATCCTGGAGTTTGAAGGGAGAAAACTGGGTCTGTGGAAGTAGCATCTCAGAATTCTAATATATTTACTGTAGTGTGATAAATTATTAACTTTCCTTGCTTTGACGTTTCTGCAGTCTAATATGATTTGAGTTCAAATCGTATCCTTACTTGCTTACCAAATCGAAAAAAGAAAACCTGAGACAGAAATGAATTTAAACTCTTACTGAAATGCAGAATACTGAAAAAAAATAAAATTTGTTTTTGTAAGACTACTGAAAGTTATAAGGTTGAAGGTGATGTCCCTACTTTGGAAATTACTAAAAGGACCTTAGTTCAGCAAGCATTTATGTTAACTCAGAAATGCAGTAAGAAGCAAAGAGACATGACTTACAAACTTGGAAGTTGCCTCTCATTTTACCCCCAATCAACTAAGTCTAATATCTTTTCCTAATGAAGGTAAGCCAGTTGTATTAATCAGGTCAATAATTCTAAGACTGACAGAAAATGGTTGGTATTTCTACTTACTAATATAGTATTGCATGTACTTTCTTCTTTGGTGCCAGTGTTAAAGGTTTTTTGTTGGTTTGTTTGTTTTTAAATAATAACCCACCTAGAAGCCCACAAATTTGGTAGTTATTGCAAACACTATTTTCTTTTACCAGAAACAATAACCAAGGATTAGATACAAAAGAAGTCACCACTTTTGTCAAAGTAGAAAGATTGAGATGAATCATGGACCAAACAGAATAATCTAAACATGGATAATTATCAAGGAGTTGGCAGGAACACATTTTGCTTGTCTCATGACAGGAATGTCAATTGATAGGAACTCCCAGGGCCAAAGGGGCAGAAAAGAATGAAGAGCATCTATTGGATCTTAGATCAAGGATCTTGTCACTTTCCAGTATTGAAGTTTCCAAGTCTCAAGTTTCCAAGCCTCTCCCTAAATTATAGAAAATCAGAACTAGGCTTTGTAGTATGCCAGAGGTCCCAGAAAGGACTCCCTTTGAAAGACTTCAACCATAGAATTCCTGATATTGACATTTTTTTTACAAGGACAAAGTTCTTCATTTTTCAATAAAAGAAGAGAATAAATTGCAAATTCTTTCTTAAAGAGAAATGTAATCCTTTTAATTCATAGTAAGTTATAAAGGCTTGATCTCACACAAAAGCTCCAAAGGAGATATTTCTATTCAGGTCAGTCTAAGAATACTGGGAGATCAGAGTTTTCTTAGGGAAAAGTATGAAAAAGTAGGGGGAACAAAAATAGACTTGATTATTTTTGCCTTTACAAGAAATAAAGGATAGATGATTTTCTGAATATTTCCCATCTTTCACCACTTCACACAAACATTTTTCTGTATTAATACTGGTTATTTTACAGTGAGAATTCACAATGTATACTCAAGGCATTGTTCCACTCTTCCCATGAACACTTCAATTTCTTAGCATAGTGTTATTGTTTTTGCATCTCAAGTCAAAATTTGCATCTTTTTGTAATTTCTTACTGTTACTATGTCTTTATCTTTTAGGTTCCAAACAAAAAGTTAATTTTTATTGTATATAAAAGTCATAATAGACTTGAAGACTTCTTTCATGTTCCCTCTAGGCTTTTTTCTTCAGATGAAATACCCCTTCAGTTGGTTTTCATATCAAATAAATTCAAGGACCATGCTTGTTGCTTTCTTCTAGACAATCTCAAACTTCAGTTGTGACAATACAATCCACAAAATACAATGCCATCAACTTCCAGTTTTTTTGTAACTACAAAAAGAGCAGCTATATTTTTTAGCATTTGATTCTTTTACCCTTTTCGATGATCTCTTTGAGATACAGACCAAGTAATCGGTCTACTGGATCAAAGTGTATGCACAGTTTGCTTGCCTTTTGGGCATAGTTCCAAATTGCTTACCCGAATAGTTGGATCAGTTCATAATTCCACCAGCATTGAATTAATGTCCCAGTTTAACCACATTCTCTCCAACATTGATCAGTTTCATTTTTTTGTCATTTTTCCTAACTGATGCTCACTTCAGTAACACATATGCTAAAATTGGAATTATACAGAGAAGATTAATATGGACCCTGTACAAGGATGATACTCAAATTTGTGAAGCATTTTAGCTAATCTGATAGGTATGAGCTGGTACTTCAGGGTCATTTAATTTGCATTTCTGTAATCAATAATGATTGGGAGCATTTTTTGTTATGACTATAGATAACTCTTATTTCTTCACCTGAAAATTAACTATTCATATCCTTTGGCCATTTATCAATTGTGGAATTACTTTTATTCTTATGAATTTGACTGGTTTGTATACATTTTAGAAATGAGTTCTTTATCAGAAATGCTAGCTCTGAAATTTGTTTCCCAGCTTCCTGCATTTCTTTTGATCTTGGTTATAATGGTTTTGTTTTCTCAAACGTTTCCAATTTAATGTATTAAAAATTGTCCAATTTATATTTCATAGTGTTCTCTATCTTTTATTTGGTTACAACTCCTCTTCTCTGTAGATATGACAATTAAACGATTCCTTACTATTCTATTTGGTTTTTGGTTTCACCCTTTATGACTGAATCATGTTCTCGATTCAACCATACCTTGGTGTGGAGTGTGAAGTATTGGTCTATGCCTAGTTTATGAAATGCTATTTTCAAATTTTCCAAGCAATTTTTGCCAGGGGTTCTTATCCAGGAAACCATTCTCTTTGTGTTTATCAAACAGTAGGTCACTATAGTAATTTTCTACTGTTTCTGTTATGCTTAGTCTGTTCCCCTGATTTACCTCTTTATTTCTTAACCAGTACAAGACAGTTTTTATGACTCATTTAATAATATAGTGTTGGATCTGGAATGACTCAGTAAACTTCCTTTGCATTTTTTCCCCTTAATTCCCCTGAAATTCTTGATCTTTTGTTTCTCTGGAACCTCCTCTGGATGAATTTTGTTACTACCTTCATAAATTCTTTTATTGACAATCTGATTGGTATGGTACTAATTAAGCAATTTAATTTAAAAAGAATTGTTATTTTCTTTTATTATTTTAGCTTGCCCTATCCAAGAGTAATTGACATTTTTTTTTCAGTTGTTGGGATGTAAATTTTTGTGAAATGTGTTTTCTAATTGTATTCATATAGTTTTGGGGTTTGTCTTGGCTGGTAGACTCCTAAGTATTTTACACTTTCTATAGTTGCTTTAAATGGAATTTATCTTTCTAAAAAACTACCGTGTCTTGTTGATAATATATATAGTAATGCTGAAAAACTGATGATTTTGATGGGTTTATTTTGGTTCTTCCATTTTCAAGTAGTTTTTATTGATTTACAAGTGTTCTCTAAGTATAATATTCTATCATCTGCAAAGAATGAAAATTTCGTTCCCATTGCCAATTCTAATTACTTTTATTGCTTTTTCTTGACTTTTTGCTAAAGCTGTCATTTCTAACATAATATTAAATAATGGTGATAATGAGCATCTTTTATCACCCTTAAACTTACAAGGAATGCTTATAACTTATCCCCATTACATATAATGCTTGCTCATGATTTTAAATAGATACTACTAATTTTAAGGAAAACTATATTTGTTTGGATGCCCTAATACTTTTACTAGTAATAGTTATTGTAATTTGTCAAAAAACATTCAACAACTATTGGAAAATTGTAATTTCTGTTAGATTTCAAACTGATATAGACAAACTCATTGTTTTCCTAATATGGAAAATTCCTGCATTGCTGATATAAATTCTAATTGTGCTCTCTATCCATCTAAATCATGCTAATTATCTATTTTATTGTTGTATTTTCATAGAACCAATTTTAAGATTATTTTAGTACAATAATTTCTTACTTTCAATTTACTCTCTCATTTTATTTTGAAAATTTCTAATTTGGAAATTAATTTCTAATTTTAAATTTTTTCTCGAATTTTCCAGTTGCATGTCCAGTTCATTGATCTCCTCTTTCTCTTTCTCATACATGTAAGCATTAAGAGCTATAAAATTTTCCCTGATGACTGCTTTGGTTATATCCACAAAGATTATTGTCACTGTCATTGTCTTGAATGAAATTATTTATAATTTCTATGATTTGTTATTTTATGTACACATTCTTTAAAATCATTTTATTACATTCCAATTAATTTATAGTCTCTTTCTATGGTTCTTCATTTCTCATAATTTTTATTGCATCATGACCTTCAAAGGATGCACTTATTATCTCAGTCTTTCTGCATTTGATTGTGAAGTTTTAATGCCCCATCATATGGTTCATTTTGTGTAGGTACCATATACCACTGAATAAAAATGAAAATTTCTTTCTATTCCCACTTAATTTTTTCCAGAGCTTTTTCACAATTAACTTTTCTAACATTCTATTCATTAACGTTCTTTTGCTTATTTTATGGTAAGAATTTATCTAACTCTGAGAGAGTGAGGTTTAGGTCCTTGATTAGTGTAGGTTTTCTCTATATCTTCCATTAACTTATTTAATTCTCATCTAAGAATTTTAATGCTGTATCATTTGGTGCATAGATGTTTAGTTTTTATATAACTTTATTGTCTATGGTACCTTTTAGGAAAATGTAGTTTCTTTCCTTAACCCTTATAATTAAATTTCATTTTGTTTTATCTTTATCTAAGATCAGGATTACTACCCATTTTGTTTTCCTTCAGCTGAAGCAAAATAAATTTTCCTCCTTTCTTTTTACCTTTCCTCTCTTTGTATCCCTGGGATTTAAATGTTTTTTCTTTTAAATATCATATTCAAGGATTCTGTTGTAGAATCCACCATCCTAGATGCTTCCATTTTATGGGAAAAATTATCCTCATTCATATTTATAATTATGATTATTAATTCAATATTATTCTCTATTCTATTTTACACTTGTTTGTACTATTCTCTCTCCTTTCACCTTAAGGTGAATACCCAGAATTATTTTGCTTCTGATCAGCACCTCCCTCTATCTGTCTACTTCTGTCAGTCCCTCTCCTTTTCTTTTCCCTTTTGCTTCTACTCTCCCTTTTGACCTCCAATCTATCGAACTTTCCTTCCTCTTTTCCCTGTTTTCTCTCCTAATTCACTATAGTGTAAAAAAATTCTAAACTCACCTGGGTGTACATATATTATTTGCTCTTTGAGTTTGTATTATGAGAATATTCAAGAAATTATCATCCTCTCCCTTCTTTTCCTCTTCTGTATTAGGTCCTTTGTGACTTCTGATGAAATGTAATTTACCCTATTTTGCCTCCCTGTTTCCTTTTCTCCCAGAAAAATCCTTTTTTTATACCTTTATTAATTTTTATATTATCACATTAAATCAAATTATGTCTTTCTCCTGTGTTTTATTTTATAACTTTTTTTCATTTCCTATCTATATATATTTTTATACATCCCTTGAGTCTTCTATTTGAAGATAAAATTTTCTCCTCAACTCTGTTCTTTTCACCAGGGAACACTTCAGTGAATGTTCATATTTTTTTCTCCTGAAAGAATATGCTCAATTTTACAAGGCACTTAATTTTTGGTTGTAATGCACATTTCATTTTAAGACTTCATAGTTATTGGGGTAGCTAGGTGGTACAGTGGATAGAACACTGACCCTGGAGTCAGGAGTACCTAAGTTCATATCTGACCTCAGACGCTTAATTATTACCTAGCTGTTTGACCTTGGGGAAGTCACTTAATCCCATTTCTTTAAATAAATAAAAAAATTTTTAAATAAGATTCATAGTCTTTCTCTAGATGTGGATGACATTTTCCACCACAAAACATTTTCAATCATGTTTGACCATTGAACTGCTGAAAAGAAAAGACTTATCAAAGTTGATTATCACATAAAGTTAATGATAATATATACAATGTTCTTCTACTTCTGCCCATTTAATTCAGCATTATTTCATATGAATCTTTCCAGGTTTTTCTGTTTTTTTACCAGTTCATCATATCTTATAGGCAAGCACTCCATCACCTTCATATACAACAATTTAATCATCCATTCCCCAACAGATACCTTCACTTTCTACCACTTTAATACTACAAAAAGAGCTCATATAAAAAATTATACAGGGTCATCTTTCACCCCAGTTATGATTTCATTGGGATACAAATCAATTAAGTATTATTATGGCTCAAACATTTGCAGAGCTGTATTGCCCTTTGGGAATTACTCCAAATTGTTCTCTAGAATAATTGGATTAGTTCACTACTCTATCAATATTGCATTAGTCTCTTGGTTAGCTACATCCCCATCAACATTGATCTTTTACCTTTTCTGACATATTTGTCAATCTGATACATGTGAGGTGGTCCAGAATTGTTTACATTCATATTTCTCTAATCAATGATTTAGAACATTTTTTCACCTGACTATATATATACATATATATATATATATATATATATATATATATAATTTAAATTTCTACATTTGAAAACTGCCTGTTTATATATCATTTGACCATTGTTGCATGTAGATGGCATGCTTATGGAGCTTTTACCTGTACAGTGAGAAATGAAGACACTACACAGATGTTAAAACTACAGATCCCCCCAAAAAAAGACAAGATTGAAAGAAGTTTTCAATTGTAGACATCTTACAGGATCTCCAGTGAAGTTCTGTCTCTTTGCGGGGAAGGGAAAGTAAAGCCCAGCCAGGCAGGAGAGTGGGAAAACCAATGGGAGACTTTTAGACACAATGCATTCCAGTCCTGACATAAGTTTTGGCAGTTATATAGCTGTAGGAAACCTTGGGAACAACAAAGCAAAAGACAAGACTGGGCTGAGAACAAACCACTGCATAGTCAGAGCCGGGACATAAAGGAGGAAACAAACCTTTGCAAAGATAAAGCCTGGACTGCAGAGGCAACACCTTGGTTAATGATAAGACGGGAATCAGACCTCAGTCCCAACACCAAATAGCTTGGATCTATACTTCATAAACCCCAAGACAGAGGTTTAGCTCAAAATAAGTAAAACATCCCTTAAAAGAAAACTAACCCGGCAAAGCTACTATGCTGATAAAGATGATAAAAATGCCACCATAGGAGAAGAAAGCACTCACAAATTACCTAAATAGAAGGTCTCAAAGGAGTCTATGAATTGGACTCAAATCCAAAATCTGACTGAAGATCTTGAAAAAGAGTTTAAAAATCAAAGAAGAGAAGAAGAATGGGAAAAAAGAAGTGAGAGTCATGTATGAAAGATAGGAAAAATTTATCAAAGAAATCAACTCTCTTTTTTAGGTTTTTATAAGGCAAATGGTAAGGTTAAGTGGCTTGCCCAAGGCCACACGGCTAGGTAATTATTAAGTGTCTGAGACCAGATTTGAACCCAAGTACTCCTGACTCCAGGGCTGGTGCTTTATCCACTCCACCACCTAGCTCCCCCCAAATCAACTTTTTTATAAAAGTAAAAAGAAACAATTGGCAAAAGAATGTATCTCTTCAAGAAATAAAATCGATAAACTGAAGAAGGAATTCAATTCATCTCAAACTCAAAACATCCAATTGGAAAAAAAATGCAACTCATTCAAAACTCAAATCAGCTACCTGCAAAAAGAATGCATTTCAGCAAAAAATAAAATTAATCAACTGGAAAAGGGAACACAAAAACCAAATGAAGAAAATAAACATTAAAAATTAGATTTGGACAAACAGAAACTATGAGACTACAAGATTTCATCAAACAAAGTAAAATGCTGAAAAAATGAAGAAAATGGAAAGTTCCTTTTAGGAAAAGCAAGCAACCAGAAGAGATAATGTATGAATAAGAGAACCCAGGATAAAACTTCCAATGATTATCATAGCCAAATCACAGAATTCTCAAATAAAGGAGAAAATACTGCAAGCAGCAAAAAAGAAACAATTTAATATGAAGGAAATACAATCAGTCTTACACAGGACTTATCAGCTTCAGCACTCAGGAACTGTAAGACTTGGGTTACCATATTTTGCAGGGTAAAGGACCTTGTATTAGAACCAACAATTTAGCAAAATTCAGCATATACTGTCAGGGGAAAACATGATTGTTCAACAAAAGAGAGGACTTCCAGAATTTCTTGATCAAAAGACCAGAACCAAAAAAGAGAATTCAATCACCAAAAACAAGACTCAAGAATTGTATTAAAAGGTAAAAGTTAAGGGGAAAAAAGTCAAAACAAATGTTAGTCAAGAACATAAAATTGTATACAACTCTACAAGGGAAGATAAAACTTGTAACACTTGAGAAATGTATTTCTCTAAGGATAATTAAACTGTTGAATATAGTTGAAAAGACTGATTTTAGAGGATATAGGTATGTTTGATTTTTCTATTGAAGATGAGCAAAGTGACATCACTATGTTTGAGATAAACTGACAAGTTGAAAATCTGTAATGTTTACTCTAAACTTCTGTGTCTCATGTTTCCTTTGACCTACTTTATTTCTGTCTTGCTCATAGAACTCAACATTTTCTCTGATGAAATCATCTTACTCTAGGTGGTCCTGAGCCAGTGCAGTGTCTTTCTTTCCATACAATCAAATGTAAATTTCTTAAGAGAATCCTTCAGGATACAGCAGGTCTTAGAGTTTCAACATGAAATTAAATCAAAAGTTAATTTACATTACTAGATATTTAGAGGTTTGCAGTACCAAAGGGACTGAGCTTGGGAACATACTTAGAAGGGTTGGACATAAAAAGATTAGGAAGTGATCTTATCTGGAGTGTGGGAGAGAATATGCTTGGGGATGGGATACAAATGGTTCATGAAGTGATGTAGTTTTGCTTGATGCTTTGGCCCATGAGAAAACATGGAGGGTAATTAAACAGGGGTAAGGTATAAAGAGATTATAATTTAATGTAATTCATGACTCTTGAGAACTGTATTTCTAATGAGACAGAAGACTAGAAGTATACTTAGTTACTTTGAGGCAATGCTGCTTTTCAATCAATCAAGTAATCAATCTATCAACCTTTGAGTGAGATTTTTGATTTACTTTTAAAAGTATATATATCAGATCAGCTAAAAGGAATATAGGGACTTTAGTAAAAGGCAGGAATACAACAATAAAAACATAAAAAAGAGAAAGCTAGACATTAGTAGTGAAGAGGCAAGAGAGACCCAAAATAGGAGAGGGAATTAAAGGAGGGTGTTAAACACTGAGTAAATAGTATTCAATAAATTTGTCTAGGGAAGGAATAAGATATATATTTCATTTGAATTTAAAAATGTATCCTACTTCACAGGTAAGTGGAAGGGTGGGAAATGAAAGAAAAACAAAAGAGGGACTGATAAAAGAAAAGGTAATGGTATAAGTGAAAATAAATTGAAAATTAAATTTCAAAAGAAAAGTTACAGGGCAAAGGGAATAAAACATTAGTGAGGTTGAATAAAAGGAAAGAGAAAAATGTAAATTGGGAAGGAGAGCATGTAAGGAAATGCAAAATTAATAATCTTGACTGTAAATGTGAATAGGATGAACTCACTCATAATGCAGGATCAGATAGAAAAATGGATTAAAAACTAGAATCCTACAATATGTTGTTTATAAGAAACACAGTTGAAGCAGATAGATACACAGAGGGTAAAGGTAAAAGGCAAAATATATTATGTTTTTCAGAGTAAAAAAAAATCAAGAGTAATGATCCTGATCTTAGATAAAGCAAAAGTAAAAATAGATGTCATTTAAAGGAATAAGGAAGGAAATGACATCTTTTTAAAAGAGTTGAAATCAAGGGGATGCCCATAAGGAATTATGAATGGTTGGATTCTAGAGGAGCCTGGAATGAATGACCAGTTGTAATGCTAGTGAAGGGAGGAGAACCAAAACCAATTATATACATCAACAATAACTTTGTGAATTGATCAACCTTGATGCATGCAGTTCCTCTCAGAAGTTCAGAGATAGGAGACCTACTGTAGATGATGCTATACACATCCAGATGATGAAAAACAAAACAAAATAAAGTCTAGCAAATCTAAATGAAATTGTAAAAAAATTCTCATGTTTCTCTTCCCTATCTCATGGTTTTCTTTCTTTTCCCTTAATCCCAATTTCTAATATAGAAAAGGCCTAATCCTTAAACATGTTAAACATAAATGTCTATGTACAGTATTCATTTGTTAGCTGTTTAGGGGAGGGGGTGAGAATGAAGTGTGGAGGGTAATTTTGTAACTTAAAAATATGCATGTACATGTGGAAGAATGTTAAAAACATTCATAACATATAGTTGGAAAAATAAAATAAAACATCAATTCTAAAAAATTCTTTCTCATCTAACTTCATTCCATTTAATCTTAGTTGAATTTTATGATTTGTGGGAAAAAGTTAAATTAATATAATATTTTATCTGAATTTTGCATTTTATAATGTTCTCTATCCTTTTTCATGATCATAAGCTCCTTGTAAATTATCTCAATGACAATTTTTCCCTCTGGTTCTAGTATATAAGGGCATTTTTTTCTTAATGATTTCTTGAAAGACATTGTCCTGGCTCTTTTTTTCATCATGAAATTTAAGTACTCCAAAAAATCTTAAATTTTTTCTTCTAGATTTATTTTCCATGTTAGTTGTTTCTCCAATGAGTTATTTTGAATGTTCTTCTATTTTTTTTTCATTTTAAGTTTGGTTTAACTTCATGTTTCATAAAGTCATTATCTTCCCCTTGCTTAATACTAATTTTTAAGTAAATATTTTCTTCAGTTAGCTTTTGAATCTGCTTTTCTATTCACCTCCATTCTATTTTAAAGAATTGCTTTCTCTTTAATTTGTCCAAATGAATTTTTAACTTATTTTTTCCCATTTATTCAAAAAAGTTGCTTTCTTTTTCCTTTTTCCCCAATTTCATTTTTAAATGAATTATTTTCTTCAGTCCATTTTTGTGTTCCCTTTTCCACGTTGTGGACTCTATCTTGCATACATTCCATTTCTTTTCCAAAATTTTCTATTTGATTTTTCAATTCTTTTTTTTATCTCAGGTCCTTTTGACATCAGGTGCTCTATCCAATGTGCCACCTAGCTGCCCCTAAACATTTCCCTTTTACTGGGAAACAGAAAGAGAGACACAAATAGAGACAGAGCCAAAGTCACAGGGAGATGGAGACAGAGAGAGAGAAACTCAAGGAGATGAGTAGACAATCGAAGTCACTCATGATTATTATAGCATGTTTCTCTGTCAGGTTAATTATGTATTTCCCAAACTTTCTGCCCATTTCTTCATCATGCCTATGTGCTGTATTATATACACCATTGATGATATATCATTTATCCCATCTGCCCATTTAATTTTAACCAAATGTTGGAGACATAACTCTCTGCTGCAGATTATGGATTACCTAATGAGTATGTCAGTTTAATAGACAATGATATTTTCCCACCCCAATCCCTCCTTACCTTCCCTATTCTTTTAATTAAGACATTATGATTTTGTTGAATACTTAATAACTGATCCAGTAAAACAATATACATGGGAGTGGAGCCAAGATGGTGACAGGAGAAGAGCCACTCTTAGGTTCTCTCTCCATAATATTTCAAAAATCATAAAATTATGACTCTTACTAAATTTTTGAGACAGAACCCACAGAGGGATCCAGTGAAGCAATTCTCCAGACCAAGGTAAAATGGAAAATAGTGGAAAGGCTCCGCTCCATGGGCTTAGAGGGGTGGCCAGCCACAGTAAAGGAATTTCAGCCTCATGGAGGCAGCTCCATGGTCCCTGGGAGCTGTGGCTCAGGTAGAAGGGGAAGTTTCCTGACCGATACCCTGCGAAGCACAGGATCCAACTTGGAAGGACAGCAAGGGGACATCTGCCAGAGAGAGCATGTGAAGCCAAGCCCTCAGGGCACTCAATGGGCAGTGGTAGCCACCACAGCCCAGATCCAGGAAAGGGAAGCACGTGGAGTCAGGAAGCATGAACCTGCAAGCAACTGAGCCTTAAGTACTCAGCCTACCAAAGGTAGGGGAGTGGAGAGAGACTTCTGAGGTCTTCCCTCTGTATCTGGAACAGGACTCTGGGGCTCTGACCACATTCAGATCCTGATCACAGTCTAGGCCCCCCATAGAACAGCAGCGCACCCCACCTCAGTCCAGGGCAGAGGGGTGCATTTGTCATCACTCACAGACCAGGAGGGAAGACAGAACTTCACACACTGAGCTCCTTTGGGGGGTGTCCCAATAATACTCAGTAGCTGAGGAAGAACCCCCAAACTAGGCACAGTCTGGGGAAATGAGTAAACAAAGAAAAAAGAGGAACACCATTGAGAAATACATTGTCTATGATCCCAAGGAGGATGAACAAACTCAATCTGAAAATGAGGAAATACAAGATTGTGTGTCTAAAGATTCCAAGTAAAACAGAAATTGGGCTCAGGCTATGACAGAAGTCAAAAAAGATTTTGAAAATCAAGTAAGAAAAATTGGTAAAAGAAATGAGAGAGATGCAGGAAAAATATGAAAAAGAAGTCAGCAGTTTAGTCAAAGGAATACAAAAAATACTGAAGAAATTAACATGTTAAAAACCAGCATAATTCAAATGGATAAAACAATCCAAAATGTTTTTGAGGAGAAGTAGGCTTTAAAAACATATGGAAAAAGAGATAAGAAAGCTTTCTGAGGCAAACAAATCCTTGGGATATAGAATGGAGCAAAAGGAAGCTGTTGACTTTATGAGAAGTCAAGACATAATACTTCAACACCAAAAAAAATGAAAAATTATAAGGAAAATGTGAAGCATTTCATTGAAAAAACAACTGATCTGGAAAACAGATTCAGAAAAGATAATTTTAAAATTATTGGGTTACCTGAAAGTCATGATCAGAAAAAAGAGCCTTGACCTTATTTTTAAAGAGTTCCTACAGGAAAATTTCCAGGTATCATAGAAGCAGAGGGCAAAATAGAAATTGAGAGAATCCACCAATCTCCCCTGGAAAGAGATTAAAAAAAAAGCTAACTGAGGAATATTGTAGCCAAGTTCCAGGACTCCCAAATCAAAGAGAAAATATTACAAGCAGTCAGAAGGGTACAATTCAAATATTGTGGAGCTGCAGTCAGAATGACAACAACTACAATAAGGGTTCATAGGGCTTGGAATATAATATTCTGGAAGGCAAAAGAGGTCCAAATGCAAACAAGAATCAACTACCCAGCAAAAGTGAGCATCATGGAAGAGGCAAAAAGATGGACTTTCAATGAACCAAGGGAATTTCAATTGTTCCTGTTGAAACAACCAGAGCTGAACTGAAAGTTTCATCTTCAAATACAGAACTGAAGTGAAGCATAGAGAGTGGAAGAGAAGGGTAAAACATGAGGGACTTAATAGTGATGAACTGCATGTATTCCTGCACGGAAAAATGATACTGATAATACATATGTGAAACTTCTCATTTAATAGAACAGGTAGAAGGAGCTTTTATAGATAAAGTACAGGAGAGATCTGAATTTGAAGATATAATATATTGTAAAACTGGAGTCAATGGCTAAAAGGGAAATGTAATGGGAGTAAGAGGAAGGAGAGGTGGAATAGACTAAGACATTTCATATATAATAAGAGGTGGCTTGGAGAGGAAATAGCATATATACTCAATGGGGTATAGACATCTAGAATTAAAAGGAGAGAAGGGGGACAGAGGGAAGGGGGGATGTGAGTGATGGAGGAGAGGGTGGACCATGGAGGAGAGTGGTCAGATATAACACATTTTAATTTTTTACTTCTTGCAACAGCCTGGGATTGGATGCCCTGGCCAGGACCACAGGGCCGGGTGGTTGCTGGGCCTTAGGGGTGGTATGTGGGCTTGGGGCCTCTTCACCCCAGGGCTGGTGATCAGTCTACTGCACCATTCAGCTACCCTACAGAACATTTAAGAAGAGGTTCAAAGTGAAAGGAGAGAGAAAATATAGTATAATGCAGTGGGGAGGTATAAATGGAGGGAGCTGTGATCAGCATTGGCAATAGTGGAAAAATATGGAAGTAGCTTTTGTGATGGACTTATAAGGAATATGATCCAACCATATCAGAGCTGGTGGTTTTGGAACACAGACTGAAGCACATTTTTAAAAATTCTTATTTGTTATCTCTTTCCTTTACTTTATTGATCATGAGGGCCTATGATTTTTTTTTTGGGGGGTGAGTATTATATTTGTTCTTAAACAAGAATATTTTAGTAATGTATAAAAAAAATCATTTGCACAAGATTAATCCTAGGCAGGGCCTCCCCAGCTGCCATGCTTTCTCATTTCCATATAGCCACCCTTCCCCATGTGAACTTCAAATTCCATTCCTTTGTTGTTTTCCCACCTACCAAGATCAATTTTTAATAAAGAAAGCTATCCTTGGTTCAAGAAAATGTAAAAAGTTTACATGACACACTCTTAAGTACCATCTGCATTATGAACATTTTCTCCATCACTTTCTTAAATCTAGAGAATCAGTAAAGCAATAAAATCTAGTCCTGATTTATATTATTTGCTTATTCCTGAAGTAGAAATCCTCACACAGAAACTCAACAATTGTGAACCAGTTCCAATTGGTTTTAGCACACACTTGTTCTAACCATCTAAAGTCATATTCTAGTAAGAGATTATATCCAAAAGAATTCCCCTGGTAATAGATCCTCAAGTTCTTTTCATTTATAACCTGACATAAGACTTTCTTTTTCTGTCTGTAGAAATCGCATGCATATACATACTTCCATGTATTTATGTATGCATATAAAATGTGCATATATCATAAATAAAATACTACACTACACATAAACATATATACACAAATATATGCATGTGTGTCATGTATTTGATGTATATGTCATATATATAACTCATGTATATAAGTGTTTTATTGCTGACTCTTATCTCATGATTTTTCCTCTGCAAGACTTTTGTTTCTCAAATAATAATAATCTCTTTTCCTTGAGACTTCTCTTGATGGTGTCTATTTTGAGGTTTTATATATAGGCATCTATAGAAATTCATCTGCCAATGAATTTAAAAGGTAAAAGGGAAAAAAATCAACCAATATTATAATTTCCTTAAATAATAAAGTGTCCTTTCATTGTCTTATATATTTATTTTCTTAGATTGAGAATATATAACTTTGTGTTAGTTGAAGAACAAGCTATTCTCCCTTGGTCTCCTAGATCCAAGTGTCACAAATGAAGTTGAACCAAGAAGAGAATGGGATTGAAATGCAAAATCAAGTACAGGGTTAAAAAAATGTAAACTTTCAAAGTCACTTGACCTTTTGCCTTATATTCTACAATAGAAATGTGCATCAGAATTAGATTCCAGTATAGAAATACATCATTTTAATTTTGGTTTGGTACATTTCAATTTGTGTTTGTAATATGTAAATATTCTCAGTTACTGGCATTCAAACTACATTCAGATGTCTCAGTTATAGAATGAAATATAAGAGCAAGATATTCAGAAGTCTCACGATTTTGTTCTAAGTGGTTTTAGTGGATCATGTATTAGTAAATAGTTCTTTATATCCACATGATAAGGCTCAAACAGTTATTCCCTAGAAATATCTGTAAGAAAGGGTAAATCATACACACACACAGATGGAAAATATATGAAATGTAGAAAAATGTCATACATTCATAAAATCATATGCTTCAGGGTCCCACCAAACAAAAGATTTTCATAAAGACATACTTCTATAAAATATGATAAGAATTTCTCTAGTTGATATCTCATCCATGTGCTATAATTGAAAATAATGATTTCAGTCATAAAATAAAATGAATCATTTTGTTAAAAAATAATATTCATTTCATGGGGCAGCTAGGTGGCGTAGTGGATAAAGCACCGGCCTTGGAGTCAGGAGTACCTGGGTTCAAATCTGGTCTCAGACACTTAATAATTACATAGCTGTGTGGCCTTGGGCAAGCCACTTGACCCCATTTGCCTTGCAAAAAAAAAACCTAAAAAAGATAATATTCATTTCAAAGAAATTACAATTTTTTTAGGATGCTTTCCATACCAAGTACAATTTAATGGATGCATTTTTGTTCCTAAAAAAATGAATACTCTTCTGGTGACATTATTAACTCTCAGTTATAAAGGAATTGTTGGTCTGCATAATTGAAAGACACCATACTGAGAACATACATGGTCATTAGAGAAGAGAATTGCATATTAGGAGAGAGCATATGAATTTATACACATGCACACATATAAATTTATGCAAATATATTTCTATCTTTAAATCTATATTTATCTCTGAGAGGGGAATGATTATAGTTTCTAAATTATATTCCCATTATCTTTACTTTTTCTCTCTTCTTTAGAGTTATCATTAATGCTACAATTCAAAGAATCATTTAATCATGCAAAAATCCCAAGTCTTCCTCTCGTTCCCCCAGCAGATATTCTTTTTTGAGTATGAATTTATCTTTTCCAATTGTTTGTAATATTTGTCCACCAATATTTAAAAAATATCTCAAAGAGAATTTACAATCCTCACTTATCCATCCCAAATACAAACAACAATAATAACCAAAGCAAAACCAACTCTTCCTCATAACATTATACTAGCATAATAACACTGATTTTTCTCTATTCAGTCACTCAGTAAGTTAAAAAAATAGTTTTTCCTTCTAACAATTCTAATGTCCACTCAGTGGCAATCTAGTGGAACTTCATGTCATTGACTACATTATTTTTCCTCTAATTTTCATTATTCTAGTTTATATTTACATTATCTGGAGGGCCTTGTGATGCCAATAAATTCCTAGATAATTTATTTACATATCATGTCATTTTTCTCCAAATTATTCAATACTTTTGGCATAGCTTAAGAAATATTAAATTCTAAAAGGTCCTCCATGATTTGATTTAGTTTCCATTCTGAGTCATATGTCTCTGTTCACTCTAAATACTGTAAAAATAATGCTACAATTGATTGCCTCTTAGTTCATGAACATAATTTTTACCTTCTCGCTGCTTATCATGTTCTCCATTGTTCTATCATTATTGAGCTGTTCTAAAATTTTATTCATACTCTTAACTTCTGTGTTGTTTATTTTGTGGTTAGATTTATCTAATTTTGAGAGAATGACTTTAAGACCTTCCCGTAGTATATTTGTTGTCTATCTCCTCCTGTGAGTCATTTATTTTCTCCTCTAAGAATTTGGATGCCATATCACTTGGCGGATATATATTTAACATTGATATTATTTCTTTGTATATAGTACATTTGAGGAAGATATGTATTCTTCCTTATTCCTTTTAATGAAAACTATTTTTGTTTTTCCTTTATCTGAACGTAAAGATTTCTATCTTAAATGTTTTTTTCGCTTAGATGAAACATAATATATTCTTATCCAACCTTTTATCTTTAGTCTGTGTGTATCTCTCTGCTTCAGATGAGTTTCCTGTGAACAAGATATGGTAGGATTCTGGTTTTTAATCCATTCTGTTTTCTGCTTTCATTTTATGAGAGTTAATCCTACTCACATGCATGGATATAATTGCCTTTCATCCTATCTTTCCTACATTTATACTTTTCTTTCTCTTTTCATCCTATCTCTCCTCAACAGCATTTTGCTTCTAATTGCCACCTCCCTAAAATACCCTCCCTTCTATTAGCCCTCCTCACTTTTCTTTCTCTTTTTCCATGACATTTTCTGTCCCTTCTTCCCTTCCTTCCATTCTTCCCTTTTCCAATTCTAATTCTCTATAAGGGAAGATAAATATCTAAACTCAACATATTTGTAATCCCCTCTTTGAGGCAAAACTGATGAGAATAAGATTCAAGTAATTCTCACCTTTCCCTTCTTCCATCTACACTGATAGATCCTTTGAAACTTTTCTTGTGATTGAATTTGTCTCATTCTGCCTCCCCTTTCTTCTTTTCCCAGTACAATCTTTTTTATGTCCTATTTTTATACCATCTTATCAAAAACAACTTATGTTTGTACCTTATAAGTGTATTCATCTAATAGAGGCATAGTTATCAAGAGCTATAAGGATTATTAACAATCATTTTCTTTTCCATTGTTTCCTTTTTTATGTATCTCTTGATGTTCAAGATTGAAGATAAAATGTGATATTCACTTCTGGCCTTTTCATCAGGAAAAATGTGAGTCACCTTATTTTAAAGCTTTTAATTAATTAATTTATTTTTGAATTATACAATTTTACCCCAAATCTCTGTCCCTTCATCCCCCACCCCCCCACAAAGGTAGTCTGATAGTCTTTACATTGTTTCCATGCTATACATTGATTTAAGTTGAATGTGTTGAGATATCATATCCTTAAGGAAAAAATAAAGTATAAGAAAAATCAAAATTGCATATTAAAATAACTTTTTAATTAAAGTTAATAGTGTTTGGGCTATGTTCAAACTCCACAATTCTTTCTCTGGATACAGAGAGTATTCTCCATCACAGATGCCCCAAAATTGCCCTGATTGTTGTACTGATGTTTGAACAATGCATTAAGATTGATCATCAACCCCATATAGTTGTTACAGTGTACAGTGTTCTTCTGGTTCTGCTCATCTCACTCAGCATCAGTTCATGCATGACCTTCCAATATCAATAGATGCTGGAAAATCCATTGACAAAATACAGCATCCATTCCTAATAAAAATACTAGAGGAATAAATGGATTGAACAATCCATTAGAATAATAAACAACATTGAATTCCCATCCCTTCTGGTTTCTAATAGAACAATAGTGTTCCATAACATATACAATTTATTCACCCATTCCCCACTTGATGGACATTCACTCAATTTCCAATTCATTGTCACCACAAAAATATTCTTTGAATAGGGTTCTTTGAATACTTTTGTGCAAGTGATGTTTTTACCCTTCTTCATGATCTCTTCTCAGGGGATAGACCTAGTAGTGGTTTTGCTGGATTAAAGGGTATGTACACATTTATTGCCTTTGGGCATAATTTCAAATTACTCTCCAGAAAAGGTGGATTAGTTCACAGCTCTGCAAATAATGTATTAATATTCCAGATTTCCTTCATATCTTCCAACATTGTTCATTGTCCTTTCTGGTCATATTGTTTAGTCAGAGAGGTGTGAGTTAGTACCACATTTTAAATTGCATTTTGCTAATAAGCAATGGTTTAGAGTAATTTTTCATATGCCCATGAATTGGTTGGATTTACTCATCTGAAAATTGCCTTTTCATATCCTTTGACCATTGGTCAATTGGGGAATGGCTTATTTTTATTTTAATAACTGACAGAGTTCTCTGTGTATTTTAGAAATGAGTCCTTTGTCAGAAATACTAGTTGTAAAAATGGTTTGCCAATTTGCTATATTTCTTTTGATCTTTGTAACAGTGGTTTTACCTGCAAAAAAAAAACATTTTAATTTAATGTAATCAAAATTATCCAGTTTGTTTATAATGATGTTCTCCATCTCTTCCCTTGGTCATAAACTGCTTCTCTTTTCATAGATCTGAAAGTTAGTGTATTCCTTGATCTCCTACTTTGCTTATAATATGATCTTTTTTTGTCTAAATCCTGTATCCATTATAAAGTGTTGGTGTAATACAAGTTTCTGCCATATTAACTTCCAATTTTTTGCAAAATTTCTCACTTTTATCCTAAAAGTTGGATTCTTTGGGTTTATCAAACAGTATATTCTTATAATCATTTCCTACTATTGCATCTAGCCTATTCCACTGATGTACCATTCTACTTCTTAGCCAATACCAGTCAGTATTGATGACTGATGCTTTATAATATAATTTTGGATCTGCTAGGGTTAAGCTACCTTCTTTTGTACTTTTTTTTCCATTAAATCCCTGGAAATTCTTGATTTTTTTATTTCTCCATATGAATTTCATTACAATTTTTTCTAACTCATCAAAGCAATTTTTTTGGAATTTTGATTGGTATGGCACTAATAAGTAGTTTTTATGTAGAATTGCCATTTTTATTATGCTAGCTCAGCCTATTCAAGAGCAGTCGATATTTGCCTAGTTATTTAAACCTGATTTTAATTCAGTGAGTATTTTCTAATTGTTTTCATAGAGTTTCTGAGTCTCCCTTGGCAGGTAGACTCCCAAGTATTTTATATTGCCTGAAATTACATTGAATGGGGTTTCTTTTTCTCGTTCTTTCTGCTATATCTTGCTAGACATGTCTAGAAATGTTGAGGATTTATGAGGGTCAATTTTATATCCTGTGACTTTGCTAAAGTTGCTAATTGTATCTCCTGTTTTTTTTTAGATGATTTCTTGGGATTCTCCAGGTATCCTATCATGTCATCTGCAAAGAGTGAGAATTTTATCTCTTCCTTCCCAATTCTAATTCCATCATTTTTTTCATCTCTTATTACTAAGGCTAACATTTCTAGTACAATATAGGATAGTAGTAGTGATAATGGGAATCCTTGTTTGACCCTGATCGTGTTGGGAATTCCTCTAGCTTATCTAGATTGCATATAATACTTGTTGAAGCTTTCATATAGATACTACTTATTATTCTAATGGATTGTTCAATCCACTTATTCCTCCAGTGTTTTTAGTTGGAATTGATGCTGTATTTTGTCAAAGGCTTTTCCTGCATCTATTGATATAACCATGTGATTTCTGATAGTTTTTTATTGATATAATTAATAATATTAGAAGTTTTTCTAATATTGAACCAAGCATGCATTCCTGGGATAAATCCTACTTGGTCATAGTGTATTATTCTAGTGATAACTTGCTGTCATCATTTTGCTAAGTTTTTATTTAAGATGATTGAATTTCCCCTCATCAGGGAAATATCTCTATAATTTTCTTTCTCTATTTTGACTCTTACTAGTTTAGGTAGCAGCACTATATTGGTGCCATAGAAAGAGTTAGGCAGAGTTCTGTCTTCACCTATATTTCCAAAGAGTTTATATAGAATTGAAACCAATTATTCCTTAAATATTTGAAAGAATTCACTTGTGAATCCCTCTAGCCCTACAGATTTTTTGTAGGGAATTCAATAATGACTTGCTGTATTTATTTTTCTGAGATAGGGTTCTTTAGGCATTTGGTTTCCTCATTTAATCTGGGCAATTTGTGTTTTTGTAAAATGTCCATTTCATTTAATTATCAAATTTATTGACATATAGTTCCATAAAATAATTTTGTATTTTTACTTTAATTTTTCCTCATTGGTGGTGAGTTCACCTTTTTCATTTATATCAGCATTTTGGTTTTCTTCTTTTTAAAATCAAATTAAACAGAGGTCTATCAATTTTATTGTTTTTTCCATAAAACCAATTCTTTATTTTATTTATTAGTTCAATAGTTTTCTTTCTCTTGATTTTATTAATTTCTCCTTTAAGTTTTAGAAATTCCAATTTGATATTTATTTATTGAGTTTTAAGTTGTTATTTCTCTATTTTTTTTAGTTTCATGTATAGTTCATTGATTTCTTCTTACTCTAATTTATTTGTGTAAGCATTTAAAGATATAATATATCCCCTGACAACTGCCTTGGTTGTTTCCCATAAGTTGGGGTATGTTATTTCATTATTGTCATTATCTTGGATGAAATCATTAATTCTTTCTATAATTTGTTGTTTGATCCATTCATTATTTAAAATGAGTTTATTTAGTTAACAATTAGTTTTAGGTCTATATCTCCCTGGCCCATTATTGCATGTGATTTTATTAAATTATTATCTGAGAAGGATATATTCACTCTTTCTGCCTTTCTACACTTGATTAATTGGATTGTATGCCCTAGTACATGGTGAATTTTTGTGTAAGTGCCATGTACTGCAGAAAAAAAGTTTATTCCTTCCTATCTCCATTCAATTTTCTCCAAATGTTTATCACATCTAGGTTTTCTAATCTATTTACCTCCTTAACTTCTTTCATGTTTATTTTATGGTTAGATTTATCTAAATCTGAGAGTGGGAGGTTGAGATTTCCCAAAAGTAGAGTTTTGCTGTCTTTGTCTTCCTATAACTCATTCAACTTCTCTGTTAAGAATTTGGATGCACTACCACTTGGTAGAGACATATTTAGTATTGAAATTATTTCATTGCCCAAGGCACCTTTTAGGAGGATATAGTTTCCTTCCTTATCTCTTATAATGACATCTATTTTTTCACCTGCTTTGCCTGAGATAAGGATTGCTACCCCTGCTTTATTCAAATCAGCTGAAGCAAAATATAATTTGTTCCATCCTTTTACATTTAGCCTCTGTGTATCTCTCTGGTTCAAACGAGTTTCTTCTAAGCAGCATATTGCAGGATTCTGATTTTTTAATACATTCTGCTATTCACCTGCATTTTATGGGAGTGTTCATCGCATTCACATTAAAGTTATAATTACAAACTCTTTATTGCTTTCCATGCTTTCTTCCCTTTATTTCAATTTTTCACTTTTTTTAATTTTATCTATATTCCCCAGGATTTGATTTCTGAATACCACTTTCTTCATGGTGCTTTCCCAATTATATCTACCCCTTCCCCTTTGTTTCTCCTCTCCCTTTGCCCTTTCTTCCTTCCCTTCCTCCTGTTAGTTCCTCTTTTCCTCTCCCTTCCCCATATAACACTTGGGAAGTAAGATAAATTTCTTAACTTTACTGAGTGTGTTTATTTTTACTTTAAGCCAAATATGATGAGAAAAAGATTCAGGTGGTTCTCACCTACTCCCTTCTTACACTCTATTGCAATTGGTCCTTTGTACCTCTATATGTAATGTGATTCAACCCATTCAATCTTCTCTAACTTCTGTCTCTTTGCTGTCCCCATTTTTAAGGAAATATTGTTTTTAAATAATTCTCTTTGTTTCACAGTTAAGACATGAGTGATCATTATTTCTGACTAGGTATACTCTCTTAAATATAGTTCAATTCTTGTGAGTCTTTAGAGGATTTCCCTCAAATGGAGATATAGGCAGTTTCATCTTATTGGATAGTAGTTTTTTTCTTTGACCTTTTTTAAGCTTTTCATTGATATCTTAACTCTCTTGTTTGAAGTCCAAATTTTCTATTTAGGTCTAGTCTTTTCTTCAGGAAAAGTTGAAAATATCCTATTTCATTTAATAGCCATCTTTTCCCCTGGAAGAGAAAGTTCAGTTTCACCAGATAGGGAATTCTTGGCTTTTTTCAAAGCTCCCTTGCTCTTCAGAACATTGCATTCTAGACCCTTCTACTCCTAAATGTTGATACAGCCAGGTCCTTCATTATGGATCCTTGGTATCTAAACTGTTTCTTTATGGATGCTTGCAGGATTTCCTCCTTTATCTGATAGTTCTGGAATTTGGCAAAAGATTCCTTGGTGTTTTCATTTTTGGATCCCTTTCCAGAGGGGGGAATCAATGTATTCTTTCAACAACTATTTTACCCTTTGTTTCCATGATGTCAGGGAAATTTTCTATCACTAAATCCTGTAATATTAAGTACAGGTTTTGTTTTTCTCTTCAGTATTTTCAGAGTGGTGGCTAGGTGGCACAGTGGATAGAGAACTGGCCCTGAAGTCAGGAGGACCTGAGTTCAATACTAACATCAGACACTTAATAATTACCTAGCTGTGTGGCCTTGGGCAAACCACTTAAAACCACTGCCTTGCCAAAGCCTAAAAAAATATTTTCAGAGAGCCCATTGATTGTTAGGTTGTTTTTCCTGGATATATTCTCAAGGTCAGTGCTTTTGCCAATGTAGTATTTTACATTTCCTTCTATTTTTTTATTTTTTTCATTTTGTGTAGCAAATTATCAACATCTCATGAAGTCATTAGTTTCCACAGACTATTTTTTATAGACAAGAAGTTTCTTCATTTACCTTTTGCAACTTCTTTTCCAAGTTTTCAGTTCTATTTTCAAAGGAGTTTTTCATTTGTCAAATTGAGATTTTGAGGGAATTAATTTCTTCTGCATTTGTCCAATTGTATTTTCCAAGGATTTATTTTCTTTTTTGTAAGGTGTTAATATTCTCGGGTTTCTTTTCCCAAAATTTTTTTCCTTTTTTAAGGTATATTTTTAGAAAAAAATTAATTATTTATTTTGATTTACAGTATTCCCCCATTCTTGCTTCCCTCCCCCAACCCCCCACAGAAAACATTCTGTTAGTCTTTACATTGTTTCCATTGTATACACTGATCTCAGTTGAATGTGATGAGAGAGAAATCATATCCTTAAGGAAGAAAAATAAAGTATAAGAGATAACAAAATTACCTATTATGATAGTATTTTTTTCTAAATTTAGGTAATAGTCTTTGGTATTTGTTCAGACTACACAATTCTTTCTCTTTATTTTCATCTGATTTTTAAACTCCTTCCTGATTTCTTCAAGGAAGTCATCCTGGACAGGAGACCAAATCATATTCTCCTCTGAAGTTCTACATCTCTCTGTGCTAGGGTCTTTATTTTCTAGGTAGTGTGGTGGCCTTTCTTCATCTTCCTAAGTTCTTGTTTTGGTTCAGGGGCTGGTTCACAGAGGTTTGGTGTTGAGATCCCTAGAGGCTTTTTTTTTCATTTGGCTTAGTAACTCCAAGTGGGCTGGCCAGTAGTGGGTTCTGTTTTTTTCTCTGGAGTGTTTGTGACCTTCATTTGAGGCCCTCTCCTTAGGCCTGGAGCAGGTGGATGTTGCTACTGGATAATTTTATTCTTGAAAAATGTGGAGTGGGCCCTGGAGCAAGAATATTAATCTCCCTATTCAGCTGAGGGACCTCTGCTGCCCAAGACTGAACCTGGGGGTGGGTGGCAGGGGCTGTTACTATGTTTGTTCTGGGAAGAAGACACAACTGAAATGAAAGTATGGAGTCCAGTGTCCTCCAGACCAGTGGAGCAGAGAGGAGAGGTGTCCAGCTATACTCTGCAACTCTCTGTTCTAGAACTTGCCTTCCAGCCCCACTGGAACTCCCTGGAATGCTGCTCTCACAGTCAAAGCTTCTGTGGCTTAGTCGTCTCTCAGACCACAGTTTCTACAGTTACAGCCTCCATGACTGATCTTAAGTTAGTCCGGATCTGATCCCACCCCTGCCAGCTCTGGGTTCTCTGCTCTCTATCCCTGGCTCACCTATGATGCCTGGAGATAGACCTTGTTGGTAGATATTCTTCTCCTAGCTTTTACTTGCCTTTGTTGATGAAATTTCTTTTAAGTGGTTTGTTTCATATTATGTCTGAAGTTGACCATGAATTATTTCAATTACTGTTTTCCCCTCTGGTTCTAGGATGTCAGGGCAGTTTTCTTGATGATTTTTTGAAAAATGTTGTTCAGGTTTTTTTATTTTTATTATGATTTTCATTTATACCACTAATCCTTAAATTATATCTTCTGAATCTATTTTTCTACTTTTCATTTGTCTCTTGAACCTCCTGTTTGATGTCCTGATTTTTTATTTAGCTCTGATATTTCCATCAGGAATTTTGGGAATTCTTCCATTTCCTTAAATGTTCATCTTTTCCCCTGAAAAAAAAGGCTCATCTTTGTGGGATAGTGGATTCTTGGCTACATTCCAAGCTCCCTTGCTCTTCAGAATATCTTGTTCCAGGCCCTTCAATACCTTAATGTTGATGCAGTAAGGTTCTGTGTAATCCTTGCTATGGCTCCGTGGTATTTAAATTGATTCTTTCTGGGTGCTTGCAGGATTTTCTCTTTTCTCTGATAGTTTTGGAATTTGACCACAACATTCCTTGGTGTTTTTGTTTTAGGATGTCTATCTGGAGGGGATCGATGAATTCTTTCAATAACTACTTTGCCCTCTGGTTCCATGATATCAAGGCAATTTTTAACACCAGATCCTATAGTATTAACCCAGGCTTTTTTTTCTCTTCAATGTTTTCAGAAAGTCCAAAAATTCTCAGATTGGCCCTCCTCTATCTATTCTCGAAGTAAGTGGTTGTGCTAATGAAGTATTTTAAATTTTCTTCTATTAATTATATTTTTTAGTTTTGTTTAACCGACTCTTGCTGTCTCATGAAGTCATTAGTTTCCAAAGACTCCATTCTTCATTTATCTTTTCCAACTCCTTTTCCTATTGGTCAATTCTATTTTTGAAAGAGATTTCCATTTAGCCATTTGAGGTTTTGAGAGATTATTTCCTTTTTGCCATTGCCCAATTGAGGATCTGAGAGAATTATTCTCAATTTATATTTGTCCAATTGCATTTTCCAATGATTTGTTTGATTTTTGCAAGGTGTTAATTGACTCTCCCAAATTTTCCAATTGATTTTTAAATTCCTTCCTTATTTCTTTTTTTTAAGATTTTATTTGAATTTTAAAAGTTTTCTCCCAATCTTACCTCACCCCTCCCTGGAAAACAATCTGTCAGTCTTTATTTTGTTTCCATGTTGTACATTGACCAAATTGAGTGTGTTGAGAGAGAAGTCATATTGTAGGGTTGTTTTTTTAATCCACTCTGCTATTTGCTTATGTTTTAAGGGAGAATTCATCCCATTCACATTCAAAGTTATGATTACTAATTCTTTATTGCCCTACTTGCTATCTTCCCTCTGTTTGTATTTTCCCCATTCTACCCGCCTTATCCATATTCCCCAGAATTTTGTTTCTGAATATTACCCCCTTCCATGTGTTTGCCCTCCTATGTCACTCCCTCCCCTTTCTTTTCCCTTTCCCTTTTTCCTTTTTTCCTTTCCTTCCTTTTGTTAGGTCCCCCTTCCCTCCCTCCCCTTCCCTTTCTCTGTCCCCACTCCCCTTTTTCCCTTTTAATACTTGAAAGGTTAGATGTTTTTTTAAGTTAATTAAGTATGTGTAAGTTAATTTTAAGCCAAGTCTGACGAGAAGAAGATTCAGGTGTTTCTCATCTCCTCCCTTCTTCCCCTCTATTACCGTAGGTATATTTTACCTCTTAATGTAATGAGATTTACCCCATTCAAACCCCTCCCTCCTCCCATCTCCTTCCTGTCCCCATTTTTAAGGAGGCAGTGTTTTTAAAAATCATTCTGAGTCATAGAAAATTATGAGAATCCATCACTTCTAGCTAAGTACATTCTATCTAATAGAGTTAAAATTCTTGAGAGATACTATAATCTTTCTCCCAAGTGGAGTTAAAGCCAGTTACATCCCATTGGATAGCAGTGTTATGGATAACTCATGAATGTCCATCACTTCTGACTAGTTATATTCTCTCTGTTAGAGTTACAATTCTCAAGATTTATGAGGATCTTTTCCCCCATGCTGGGATATAGCCAATTTCAACTTGTTGGGCAGCAGTTTTTTTTTTTTTGCTCTTACCACCCCACTTTTTATTTATTTATTTATTTATTTGATCTTTTCATGTGTCTTTTGAACCTCCTGATTGATGTGCAAATTTTCTATTTAGCTTTATATAATATATATATATATATATATATTTAGAAAATGGATTAAGAGGAATATACATTTTTATCAGTGTACTTGTCACCTATGCAAAAAGTTCAACACATTTAGACATATTTTCTCTTTTACCCATTAACTTTAGCAGAAGTAAAAAAAAGCAGGTTTATCAATAATGATTTTCAACAAAGCAATAATAGAACTAATTAAGTGATAAGAAATGAAACTATATCTTCCCAAAATGTGCCACAAAAATGAAGTAATATCAATCCTAAACAGAAATGATATAGATGACAAAAGTAGCATACAAAGACCTCAAATAATATTCAGAAATGCAGAAACATTAAATGTATCTTTCACAGATTCTAATTCTATAGTAATAATCAAGTGTAGTAAATTACCATTGGAAGATAGACTAGAATTTAATTGGAAACTAAATAATGTAATTTTAAAAAATATGAGTTCAAATCTAGCATCAGACACTTAATAATTACCTAGCTGTGTGGGCAAGCTGCTTAAACCCATTTGCCTTGCAAAAACCTAAAAAAAAAATAAGTCAGATAGACAACAAATCTTAGAAATATCAAAATTTCATCCAAGACATTAACAATAATGAGACAATGTTCCCAAACTTGTGAAATGTAGCCAAAGCAGTCTTGAGGGAAAATTTTAGATCTGTTGCTTCCATTAATAAAAGAAGTGATCAATGAATTTGGCATACAAGTAAAAATAGCCAGAAAATATAAAATTACAAATTAAATACCAAATTAAACATTCTCAAAATCAAAAGAAAGATTAATGAAATTGAATTTAGAAAATTATTTAATTTAAATAAAATTGTGCTTGTTTTATAAATAAAAGATAATTGATGAAACATTAGGTAATTTAATTTAGAAAAAGAAAGAAGCCCAAGTAACCAGCATCAAGAATGAAAAGGATGAATTTACCATCAATGAAGTTCAATTTAAAGTAATAATTTGGTGCTATTGTCCAATGGTATGCCTGTAAATGTGTAAATCTAAGGGAAATGGATGAATATTTACAAATATATAAACTATCCAGATTAACAGGAGAGCAAATAAAATACTTAAATAGCCTAATAAAAAAACAAATTGAAGACATCATAAATAACCTTTCTATGAAAAAAAATATCCAGGGTCAGATGGATTTGCTAGGGAAATCTACCAAACATTTAAAAAATGATTCCAATTCCATAATAAAGTACTTTAAAAATAGATGAAGAAGGAGCTCTGTCAAATTCCTTTTATAGGAGAAATATTCTGCTGATAACTAAACCAAGAAGATTCAAAATGGAGAAAGAAAATTACAGAATAAATCACTATTGATTAGAGAAATACAAATTAAACCACGATGAGGTATCATCTGACATCTATTAGATTAACCCAGATGAGAAAAAGGGAGGATAGTCAATGTTGGAGAGGTTATGGGAGGACTAGAATATTGATGCATTGCTGGTGGGGTTGTGAATGGATCCAACCTTTCTGGGGAAGCAATATAGAACTATGCCCAAAGAGCAATGGAAGTGTTCACATTCTTTGCCCCAGCAATTCCAATTCTAGGAAAATATCCAGAAGAACTTGTAAAAAATAGGAAAGTACTATATGTTCCAAAATATTCATAGCTGCTCTTTCTGTATTGCAAAGAATTGGAAATTGAGGGGATCTCCATCAACTGGGGAATGGGTAAAAATATTATGGTACATGAATACTCTGGAATACTATTGTTCTGTAAGAAAACATAAATGGTCAGATCCTAGAGAAGCATGGAATGACTTACGGGATCTGATGGTGAAGGAACAGAAGAGAGGTAAGAGAAAAATGTACATATCAACAACATTATGAGATGAACAATCTTGATGGAAAGAACTCTTTTTGACAGTCCAGAGAGTTAGGAAAACTGTATTTGACTGATTATGGACTATATTATCTCCAGCCAGAAGAAGAAAAACAAAACAAAACAAAACACACAGAAAAAATAAAACAACCTTTCTGAAACTGAAATTTTTTCTTATGTATCTCTTTCCATTAATCCTAATTCCTCGTGCCAAAAATTACTAATTTGTAAATATTTTTTAACAAAATAAGTATATAAAAGGCTAACCTGATTATTCCCTGCTCAGGGGTGGGAGTGGCAAGGGAGGGAGAAGAGAAATTTTGTAACTTGGAAATATGCATATACAAAAGGATGAAAATAATGAAATAACTTTTTAAAAAAGAAAGAAAATCATAATTAATAATTCAATTTGGGGTCTCATATTCATATTTTTGAATTCAATATATGTTTAGACAATCTAAGTTATCAATAAATGATCTTTGATTCAGAGATGGAAAAAAGAAGCCTAATGCAGAATTTTATGGAAAAATTTTTTACAGCTAATATTTTTTATAAAGGACTAATTTTTAATTATGTGTGTGTATGTATGCATGTTTATAGAACTGAGCCAAATTTATAAAAATACAATGCATTCCCCTTTGAAAAGTGGTTAGAACAAATGAATAGACAAATTTCAAATGAAGAAAGTAAAACTATCTGTAGTGATATGAAAAAATGTCATAAATCATTATTGACTAGAGAACTGCAAATGAAAAAAAAACTGTGTTATTACCTCATACTATCAGATTGGTCAATATGACAATAAATGAAAATGATCAATATTGGAGGGGATGTGGGAGAACTGGAACATTAATGCATTCATGGTAGAGTTGTGAAGTGACCCCACCATTCTGGAGAGGATTTTGTATCTATGCTCAAAGGACAAACTGTGCATATCCTTTGATCCTGTTATAGAACTACCAGTTCTATTTCCTAAAGAGATACAGAAAGGGTAAAAAAATAAACCTGCATGTGTAGAAATATTCATAGCAGCAGTTTCTTTATAAAGTCCAAGAGTTAGAAAGTGAGGCAATGTCCATCAGCTGTGGAATGGCTGAATAAATTGTGATATATGAATATAATGGAGCATTATGATTCTGTAAGCAATCATTAACAGGCAGATAGGAGAAAATCCTAGAAATATTTACAAAACTGATATTGAATGAAGTGAGCAAAACCAGTAGAACATCAACATAGAAAGTAAAACATTGTGACTTCACTTTCCTCAGTAGTACAATGATCAAAGACAATTTTAATGGACATGTGATGGAACACACCATCCACAAGTGCACAAAAACCATGAAGTCTGAATGCAGACCAAAACATACTATTTTCTATTTTTAAAATTGTTTTATGCTTTAAGCATTTTTCTCGCTCATGACTGTTTTTTTGTTCTGATTCTTCTATCACAATATAACTAATATTGAAATATGTTTAATATACTTATACATGTATAACCCATATTGGATTATTCACTGTCATGGAGAGGGGGTGAGAAAGGAGAGTGAGAAAGATAAATCTGTAACTCAGAATCTTACAAAAGTGAATGCTGAAAATTATCTTTGTATGTATTTGGAACAACAAATAAATTTATTAATTTTAAGGCAGTGAATGAATCCTAGGGTTTTTGTAATTTTCCTTTTGTGATGCTAACCTCCCTTTTACAATGTCTTTGATTATGTTCCATGACTTATACCTGTAAACCTCAATTATAACTCATCTCACAAAGGCCACTCACTCTTCTTTTCACCAGATTTGACTTTTATAAAAGTCTTTCTTATGCTATACATAAATCTTTTTTACAATCATTTTTTTTCCTTCCTTTAAGTCATCATAGAATCTCTTCAATGTGACAAGCATTCAAGGAAGTATTTGAAATTTCTCTTAGAACTCTTCTGAATATTCTTTCCTTCACAAAGCTAAAGATCCTTAATTCCTCTTCTAGATGTCCAAATAATTAGGTTTCACTTTCTCTCACAAAAATGTATCACCTCATTTTGAATCATTCCTTATTGTTCACGTTGTCAAATTAAAAGAATAGTTGATAAAATTAGGAAAATAATAACTCAAAATTATTTTGGTGAAAATAATTTTTAAAGCAGTGATGACAAGGTCTGCTGTTGTTACTTCTCCACATTTTTTATGTTTTTATGTATGTATTAATTTTCTGTTAAATATGCTCAATTCTGTATGAATTTATTATTCTATGGATTAGAGTGATAATAGATTTCACTTTTTGGCCAGAAGATCCATCAGCAGTGATTCACTTGATCACATTAGGGAACATAAGCATGGTCTGCTATCTCCATGACAATCTACAGTAATCTCCATGGAAATCGACAAAAACTACTCAAAGATTAAGCAGATTGCCTAATGTGGCACAATTAGTAGATAATTCAGTCTGGATTCCAACTCTTGACTTTTCCTGACTTTTTTGACTAATTCATGCTTCCTTTAATGGGTTTAAAATGAATAATTCTGCATATAATCAGTCTGGAATATAATTGTATTTTAATAAAAAAGGGGATAAACAAACTCTAAAAATATATAGAACTGAAATGTAGAAATTTTATTATTGACAAATATATGAAAAACAACTATTACTTAAAACAATGAATGAATTTGGTAAAAGGAACTCATTTCTGAAATAAGATTAACAAATATCACATTTAAGAGCAACTTCCACTCTTCCCTTCCCTCAGAAAACACCCACTTTGCCCCCACTTCCTTTTCCTTTATAGCTTTTGTCTATGGCTTCAATCCTGTTCTTCACAGTGAAAAGACTTGAGATATGGTATCTTAAAGAAAAGGAGATGTTATTGTCAAAGAGGTTTTTCAGTTTTTCACAGCTTCTGTTTAAAACATAAATTCAGGCTCTGATTTTTATATGTAATGGTGTAAGACTGCCAGTTCTGTTCTAACCAAGAGATTAAAAATATGAATAGAAGCTTTGAACATGGATGGGAGATTTCAAAATGGTGGCAAAGATGTTAAATGACATAATTTTCTGAATGAAAAGGACAATTATGAATATCAAGAAGTATACTATATTCATTCCCCCAAGGTCCCAAACATTGATAGTGATTCTTATATATCATCTATGAAAAATTATGACTATATTTATTTTTTTATTATGTAAGATATTCCTTCAACCCACACATAGTTTCCCCATAATTGATACCTCCAGTAAAGATACATAATCTTTAAAGACATCTTAATTATAATTACTTTCCTGTAGAAGGAAAGTAAGGCTCTATGGAAAGAGATTTAAGTGATCTGTAAAATGACTTTCATTTTCTCTTCCATTGTTTGTGGTAAATCTCCACTTCAATTATTTATAATTAGGCTTAATACAGGAAAAATTGGAAGAACATAGGGGTGAGTGGATTGGGATTTGGATTCTATTTCTGAGATTTAACTATATGACCTTAGATAGGTAAATTAATTTTCCTGAGCTTCAGTGTCATTATATGTAAATAAAGGTATTAATCTAGATGTTCTCTGAGGAATGTTCTGATGCTAAATCAATGATGTTTTGGGGAGCTTTTAAAGGGTTAAGTATGTTATCATCTATTAGAGAAATTATGTGAATAGATTCCCAAATTTAAAATAAAAATGATTAAAAATATCAGACAGGGATACACAAATTGCCTGTAGATAAAGCATCAAAATCACTTAAAATCTTTCAGGGTCACTAAATAATTGTATAAAGCTATATCCATGTTGGGATTTAGATATTCCTAATTCATACAATACGTCAGAGCTCTATGTTTTAACTAACTTCCCAGCCTATATCAAGAACCACTGTCAAAATTTAATGATGAATGTTGAAAGAGAGAGTATCATTAATATTATTTAATGGTATTTAGTAATGCAGTACAAAATATAATATCACATTGCATTATATTATTTTAATTATATTTCTTACCTACATGTATTTGGATGCATGCATGTGTATGTGTAAAATCACATGAGATCATAATTGTATTTCTTTAGCAGTTTAAGAGATTTTGCAAATCATTTTATATTTGCTATCTTGTTTCATCTCTATGGAAATCTTTATAGTCTTGGAGGTACGGATATCATTCCTATTTAACAAATAGGGGAATTTAGTTAGGGAGAAATTAGGTGACTTGCCTAGGAAGGTGAAAGTAATAAAAAAAGGAGAGACATGGAAAGAGAAAGGAATAAGAAAGTAGAGAGAAGGGAAGGAAGACAGTAAGAGGTAGAGACAGAGAGAAACAAAGAGCGAAAGTGACAGAGACTGAGAGATGCAGAAAGAGAGAGAGAAGGGTAGGAAGAAAGGACAAGTTAATAGTGATGAAAGGAGAATATTGATGCAATTCTTGGGGGTGTTAAAATTCTCAGAAAAGATTGAGAGAGTAAAGTTATGATAATGAATGTGATAACTGAACTGAGTCTAGTAGAAAGAAAAAATGGGAGACTTTTCCATGGTATAAGGGGAGAATTGTAAAAATGTGAAGGTGAGAGGTGGAATATCATATATTAGATATATAGCAGTGTGATAAATTTGAATGAATCAGAGAGTGGGTGAGTTGAAATGAAATAAATTAAACTTGGAGTCAAATTATAAAGTGCCTTAAATGCTAGAGGCAATAGAAAGCTCCCAAAGTGTTTCAAGATGGGTATGGTCAAGAGTTTGTCATATCCATCTCTATCCTTAGACTCTGAAAGTTATAATGAAAATAAATGGTTGATTCTGGCATTTTTCTTTTCTCTTGGAAATTACTTGTTTGTGATCTAATCAACCCGTGTTTTTATTATTGTGTGCACAGTTTATTTTGCCTGTTTATCCAGAAATACAACTATTTACTAATTTATGTTTTATCATAAAAACAAATATACATTAATATTCAAATGGAAAATTGCTTCCTAGTTTCAGCATCTAGTAACATAAACTTATACTGGTATAATAGCCAAATTTTCTACTTTTTATCTTTTTCAATTTTGAATGGGCACATTTTTTCCTCATATTTTCCTCTTAAAATTCATGTTATGAACATTTTTATAGATAATATAACAAACCAGTTTAAGCATGTGCTTGGGGAAAGGAAGTCAATGGGTTAGGCATTATAGATACAGATATAAACAAAAAATGTCTGTGTCCCTAAGAAACTTGCATTCTGCTTTATATTATGAATTAACTTTTGAAATAATGCACAATTTTTGTACAATAAATGACAAGTATGTTTTTCTCCATGTTAGAACCTTGAATCCAACAGATGAAGGTCAAATTATTTTCCTTTTATGATGAAGCATTTGGCTTATGATTAAAAGTTAGGAATTCCAAGGTTGTCTTGCGTACTTCTGGGAACAGAAGACAAGAGGTTTATCTGTAATGTACTTTGTTCCTTGTGTTTAACTGAGAGAGGTCATTTTTGAATTAAGTTACTTATCTTCAAAAAAAAACAGGCAGGCAGTGACAACAAAAAATGTGGAAAGTATAGGGACTGGTGAAGCCTCTCTGAACATAGATGTTGCATTTCCATTAATTACTATGAAAAATCAGATGTTATGTTGCTATTGAACTGTGGAAGAAAATTATGAACAAAATGCTAAAGAAAATGGATATTCTACCTGTATTCAAATCATCCTACCAGTATCACTTTTTAGTGTGTTCACAACTCATAGGGCCATAATTCAAGTTCTTTTTTCTCTTTTCTCTGCTCTAAACCTGAGGTAGTTCTGGGCAGAACAGTGGTAATTTAGGACCACAAACAAAATATCTCACTTTTTACAGTTGAAGAATAGTAAAATAAACTCAAGGAAGAGTGCATTTTTTGGAAACACTGAGAGCAAAAGCGTCAACAACCATTTTTTTTCATGTAGCAGATGGTTAGAGTCAAGTACACTGCATAATTTTTATGTGTTTGGTAGTCTTCACAATTGAAACTAAGAATTTATAGTTGTGGTAAAGTAGCACTTTTCAGTTATTTTAGATACGAATATCCTTTATAGAAGTAGATTAATTTTGATACTGTCAAGTAGAGATTGCATCAAATTATATTTCAAAATTTTAAATCCTGGACCTTTCTGCGTAAAGTCAAGATGGAAGCTCCTGGAACTTATCCCAGGTTTCTCTGAAATAAATTTAAATGAAGCCTATAAATAGAACCTAAAGTAAAATAACCCACAAAAAGACAGAGTGAACCAAATTTTCAACTTAAGATTACCTGGAAGAATTTAAGGAAAGGTCCATCACACATCGGAAAAAGGAATTACAGTCAATCAAAGGAGGCAAAATTGGGAAACCAGCAGGAGGTACTTAGCCACTAAACACTTCAATAATCAAGGCAACTAGTTTCTAGCTCAGCAGGCTATGTAATTGGGCCATCAGAGAACTCCCAGCACCAGCATGAAAGGCATATTGAAAGTCTAAGAATACCAGTGTAACAGACTAGATTGGATGATCCTAATGCAGTAAGCAAGATAGAACACCTGAGACTCCTGTTTTGAAAGCCAGAACCAGACCCCTGGCCTCCAGCACAAAACAGATGGGATTGTACCCTGTGTGTGTTCCAGGATCAAAGATCAATTATCAAAATTTTCAAAACAAACCCCCCAAGAACCCAAACAAAAAACCCTAACCATTGAAAGTTACTATGATTATATGGAAGATCAAAACAACATCTCAGAAGAGAAAAAACATTACAAAATGCCTACATAATCTCAAAGGAGATTATGAATTCGTATCAAATCAAAAAAAGTCCTCTTAAAAGAGCTAAAAATGATTCTAAAAAACAATTAATAGAGGACAAAGAAAAATTGAGAAAAGAAATGAGAGTCATGCAGGAGAATTGTACAAAATTGGGAAAGAAAAAGACAAAAATTGACTGAAGAAAACTACCTTTGAAAGTAGACTTGATCAAATGAAAAAAGAAAACACAAAACCTAATTAAAGAAAATAAATTCTTAAAAATTAAAATCAGACAAATGGAAACCAATGACTTTATGAGAATCCATCAAAAAACAATATGGAAACCAGAATAAAATGAAAAGTACTTCTTAGGAATATTGACCCACCTGGAAAACAGATCCAGGAAAGATAATTTCTTTAAATCTTGATCTACCTGAAAGCCATGATCAAATAAAAATCCTAGAAAATATCCTTCACAAAATTATCAAGGAAAATAGTGCTAATTTCCTAGAATAATAGGGTAAGTAATCCTTCAAAAAATCCATCAATCAGCCCAGAAAGAGATCCCCAAATATAAATTTAAATTAATATTATAGCCAAATTTCAGAATTTTCAACTAAAGGAGAAAATATTGCAAGGAACCAAAAATCAACAATTTAAATACCAATAAACCAAAATCAGGATTACATAGGATTTAACTTCAATATTAAACAATAAACAACCTCAAATATCATATTATGGAGGGCAAAAGAGCATGAATTACAACCAAGTAAAAGCTAATCTGTTTTCTTTCAGGGAAAAAAGATGGACTTAAATAAAATAGAGGATTTTCAAACTTAAATATAAAAATACCAGAACTGACAGAAAATACAACCTACAAGTCCAAGACTCAAGAGATTAATAAAAGATAATTTAAAGGAAAAAAACTGTTAATCAATAAGACTAAAATGTTTACATGATTACATATTATGACAATACTTGTAACACTTGAAAATTGGATTTCCTTTTTTTTAGAAAAAATTTATTTATTTTGAGTTTTACAGTTTTTCCCTTATTCTTGCTTCCCTCCCCCACCCCCAAAATTGGATTTCTATTAGGGCAGTTGAAAAGACTTTGCCTAGACAGAAGTTGTAGGTATACATAGACTATGAACTGATGATATTCATAATGCTTGAGAATTGTATTCTTTTAGGACAGTTGGAAGAAGTATATTTATAGAGTGTGTGAACAAGAAAACTATAAAACAATTAAAACATGAATGAAAGGGTTATATTGGTAGAAAAAGAAGGTAAATAATATCCAATGAAGAGGCATAAATGTCTTACTATAGTACAGGGATAAAAAGGAGGGGGTGAGAATTGTTTGAATCTTACTATTAACAGATTTGACTTAAAGAGAGAATATCATATATTTCAAAATGAATTTTGAAATTTATCCTATGATATAGACCAGTAGGAGGGAAAAGAAAAAAAGGAAGGTAAGGAGGGACTGATCTAAGGAAGATTAAAAGGGAAGTTAGAAGTGAGTGACTGAGAGAGGGGGGGACAGAAAATATGAAGGGGGGACTGATAGAAGTAGGTCAAAGTGAGGGATTCAGTGGTTAGAAGCAAATTACTGGTGAGGAGGGAAAGGAAGAAAGAAGAGAGAAAAATACAAAGAAGAGAAAGATAGGATGGGGGGTAATACAAAGTTAGTAATCATAACTGTCAATGTTAGTGAGATGAACTCTTCCATAAAACAGAAGTGGATAGCAAAGTGTATTAAAAGCCAACAAACCATAATATGTAGGAAATATATTTGAAGTAGAGAGATACACACTGAGTAAAGACAAAAGTTGGGAGGAGAATATATTATGTTTCTGCTGAAGCAAAAAAAATGGGGGTGGTAGGAATCCTGATTTTAGACAAAATCGAACCAAAAATTGCTTTAATTTAAGGGAATAAGGAAGCAAACTTCATTTTTCTAAAAGGTATAATAGACAATAAGGAAATATCAATATTAAAAATATATGATACCTGGTAAAGCAAATTTTGAGAAAAGTAGTCAAATGAATTTTTGGAAGATATAGCCAGGAAAACTTTACTAGTGAAGGACCTTAAATTCCCTCTCTCTTTTTTATAAGCTATATTTTATTTCATTTTTCCAGTTCCATGCTATGGTAGTTTTTAAATATTCATCTACTTGCAAATCTATAAGTTAAACAGTTTTTTACCACCCATTTCTTCCCTTGGTAAAAGTTGTACATGGACATTTGTGTTTAACATATTTATATATTTGTTATTTTCTTTTATATGAAATAGGACTAAGAAAAAAGAAATAAAACCATGAGGTCAAAATGAAAAATATGAGAAGTTTCAAAAAAATGAACATAGTATACATTCAGATTCCGTGTTTTTTCAACACCATGTTTCAGGCATCAATGATATTGTCCAAAACAAATCTCCCAGGTTGTCCTTGATCAACACACAATATGAATAATGAATAAAATGTTCTCTTTGTTCTGTTCCCTTCATGCAGCATCTGTTCATATAATTGTTTCCATACTTCTCTAATATCTAAGAACTCATGATTTTTTAGAGAACAGTAGTACTCCGTAACATTCATATATCATTACTTGTTCAGCCATTCCCCACTTATGGATATATCCCATCAATTTCTAAATATCTGACAATACAATAGGAGCTGGTATAAATAATTTTGAATGTGCAGAAATTTTCCTATTTTTTATGATATCCTTTGGATGTAGGCCTAGTATTTGTATTGCTAGGTCAAAGGTATGGTCAGTTTTACTGAGCATAGTACTAGATTATTCAAGGGAATGCCTGGATCCATTCTGAAGAGCAATATAAAACTATGCCCAATGAACAATAAAACTCTTTTGATCTAGGAATTCCAATTCTAGACGTATATCCAGAAAAAAAATCACAAAAATGGGAAAGTCCCATATTTTCCAAAATATTCATAGCAACTCTTTATGAAGTGGCAAAGCATTAGAAATTGAGGGGATGCCCATCAATTGCTAAATAGTTAAAAAGTTCTGGTATGTGGATATTATGAAAACCATTGTTTTATAAGAAGCCATAAACAGTCGGACCCAGAGAAGGCTGGAATGAATTATAGGATCTGATGCAGAGCAAAAGGAGCAGAAACAAGAGAACAATGTACACAATCACAACAACATTGTGAGATAATGGGCCCTGATGAATGAAGCAGTTCAGAGAGCTCAGAAACCCATATTAGATTGGCTATGGACAATGCTGTTCCCATCCAGAAGAAGAAAAACAAAAATCGTTCAGATTCTGATGAACTCTACATTCACTTTTTTAAAAAATATCTCTTCTGCATTTCTTTCTCTTAAACCTACTTAGTCAAACTGAAAATGAACAATCTTTAAAATATGCCTAACAGATGTACAATATTAACCTAACTGTTTGCAGCTGGGGGGAATGGGAAGGGAGGTTAGAAGGAAATTTTGTAAAATAAAAATATACATAAGCATATGGTTGAATGTTGAAACACTTTCATAACATGTATTTTGAAAACTAAAACATCAATAAAAAATTAAAAGGGAATGCTGGATCAGTTCACACTCCACCTAATATGTATTAAGTCCCAATTTTGCCCACATCTTCTCCAAAGATCCAAAGATCTTTTTCTTTTTTGTTTTCTTGACCAATGTGACATGTGTGAGATAGTATCTCATACCTGTTTTAATTTGCATTTCTCTAATAAATAATGGTTTGGAACCTTTTTCATGTGATTACATAGAGTTTTAATTTTATCATCTGAAAACTGCCTGTTCAAATCTTTTGACCATTTATCAATTGGGGAATGTCTTGCAATCTTATAAATTTGATTTGATTCTCAATATATTTTAGAAGTGAAACCTTTATCATAACACCTAACTATGAAAATTGTTTCCTAGCTTTTTGTTTTCTTTTTTAGACTTGGTAGCATTGGTTTTATTGGTGTAAAAACTTTTTAACCTAATGCATTTCATTTTTATAATTAATAATGCTTTAATAATCATGCATTTCACAATTTATAATGTAGTCTATTTCTTATTTGGTGATCAATTTCTCCCTTTCCATAGATCTGACAGAGAATTTCTTCATATGTTAATTTGTCTATGATATCACCCTTCATGTCTAAATCCTGTTCCCATTTTGGCATTAATTTGGTATAGGATGTGAGATAGAGGTCTATCCTTAGGTTTTGCCATACCATTTTCAGTTTTCCCAACATTTTTTGTCAAATAGTGAATTCTGATCCCAGAAACTAATGTCTTTGTGTTTGACAGACAGTAGATTATTGTAATCATTTACTGTTTCTTTTGAACCTATCCTAATCCATTGATCTATTACTCTATTTCTTAACCAGGAAGTTTTGATGATTGCAGCTTTATAGTATTAGTTTTAGATCTGGTAGAGCAAGACCACCTTCCTTTCAATTATTTGTCAACAGTTCCCTTGATATTTTTGACCTTTTGTTGCTCCATATGAATTTTGTTAATATTTTTTCAAGTTCAGTATAATAGTTATTTGGTAATTTGATTGGTATGGTACTGAATAAATAATTTAATTTGGATAGAATTTTATGGAATTTCTCCATCTTTTGCCTATAAGTATTATTCATAAATTGAAATACTGATGATTTATGTTGGTCTCTTTTATATCCTGCTCTCTGCTTTGATGTTCAAATTTCTGATTTGGTATTTAATTGGGGATCTTTAATTTTTTTTCCTAACTTTTTAGTTGCCAGTAGGCAATTCATGATTACCTCTTTTTCCATTTTATACATATAAACATTTAGAAATGTAAAATTCCCCTAATATATTGCTTTGTTTACAACTCAAATAGTTTGGCATGATATCTCATTGTTATTTTCTTGACTGAAATGATCGACTATTTCTATAATTTGTTGTTTGATTCACTCATTTTCTAAAATTGTTATTTAATTTCCAACAAATTTTTGGTTTTTCTTTCCAGGGACCTTTATTATATGTAATTTTTATTGCCTCTTGATCAAAAAATTTGCATTTATTATTTCTGCATTTGATTATAAGTTTTTATGCCTTAGAACAATGCCAATTTTAGCATATATATATACATATATATGTATATATATATACATATATATGTATATATATATATATATAGTATTCTTTTTCTATTTCCCCATTCAATTTTCTCCAGGGGTCTAACATATTTAAATTTTGTTTTAGATTTTTCAAGGCAATGGGGTTAAGTGGCTTGCCCAAGGCCACAAGGCTAGGTAATTATTAATTGTCTGAGATCAGATTTGAACCCAGGTACTCCTGATTCCATGGCTGGTGCTCTATCCACTGTGCCACCTAGCTGCTCCTTTATTTACATTTTCTAAGATGTTAATCATCTTTTTTAACTTCCTTCTTGTTTATTTTTGCTTAGATTTATCTACTTCTGATAGAAGGAGGTTGAGGTTCCCCACTTATACTTTCACCATCCCTTTTATCAGTCCCTTCTTCTCTTCCCCTCCACCACCGCTTTCCCCTCTACTTCCTTTAAGTGTAGGATAGATTTTTAAATTCAATTCCTAATGTATATTATTCCCTCTCTGTGCCAAATCTATTGAGTAGGATTTTCTCAGTGTTCACATCTAACTTTTTCCCCCTCTACTAGCCCTTTGTGACTCTGCACTTGTTATTTGTCTTCTAATGGCAAGCTTTCTCCTAGTAATAGTTCTTTTTTTTTTCATGTTTTTATTTTAACCCTATCTTGTACTTATGTTCCCTGTGTCTAAATATACTCCTTTTATCAGACCTGCTAGGAGTACTATTTGATTCAAAGACTGATTGTCTGATTGATAAGATTAATGCTTCAAAGTCATTGAGTATCCTACTCTCTTCTGTGTCCTTAAAAATACAGTTTTCAAGAGTCATGAAACATCAAATTATAAAGGGCTTACCCTTTGCAGGTACCCTCAATGGACACATAATCCTTATGAATCAAAGCTACAATGATAATCAAATCATTATGTCAATTATATGTATCCTCCCCCCTCGCCTACCTCCAACTATGGTCTAAGTGTCAAGCAAAGTATATATCTCTTCATCATATTTTCATGTCCAGTTCCTCTATGTATATTTTCTTTCGCCCTACACACACACACACACACACACACACACACACATATATAGTACTCCAATCATATCCCTACATTGCCCTAAAAGTTACTTCACATTTTCTTCAATATTTTTTAACCTTTTGACTTTGTTTGAAGGAATCTTGGTTTCTCATAAATTCATTAGTTTCTATTTATCAAATTCTATTTTTAGGGTTTTATTTTTCCTTAATTATCTTTTATGTTTCCTTTTCCAGTTGGTTAATTTTACTTTTTGTTGAATTGCAATTTTTTAGAGGTGCTTGCTTTGAGCTTTAGAAGAGTTGCATTCCTTTTCCAGTTGGTCAATGTTATTTTTTGAAGAGCTGCATTATTTTTACAGTTGGTTCTTTTTACATTTGAAGCAACTGATTTCTTTGCAAGGGTTTTCATAATTTTCTTTCATGGTTCTCATTTATTTCTTCCATTTTTCTTCTTTTTCTCTTTTTTGGTTTTTAAATTATTTATTAAGCTCTTCTATGAAGTTTTGGATTTGAGTCCAATTCATAGACTCCTTTGACACTTCCCATATAGGTAATTTTTCTCAGCTTTCTTCTTCTGAGGTGGTGCTTTCTATGGTTACCACTCTTAGCTTTTCTGTTCATTTTGATAATATGAACTTTGCTCCTGTGGCATAAGGAGTATAGACCCAAGATTTTTGTGCTTTGACTGAGGTCTGATTCCTGGCTTATCATTGGTCAAGATGTTGCCTGTGCAGCCTAGTCGTTTTCTAACAGAGAATTGCTCCTTCAGTATGTCCAGCCTCTGCCTACGCAGTGTTTTGTATACAATACATTCCTGTCTTTGGTCCCAGCACTCCAAGGGTGCAGATATTGTCTGGGGTTGGGATACTCCCTGCTGGTTTGCTATCTAGTTCTTAGGACTTGTGCTGCTGTCTAATTACCAGGGACTGGACTGCACTGTGACCAAAAGCTTCCTGATGGCTGTTCCACATCCCCATTTAGCTGGGCTTTAAAGATACTCCATGATGTCTAAAATTGAAAATGTGTTTTGACCTTTTATTTTTGTTTTGGGATATATAGCTTTAATATCTTTGAGACATCATTTAGCATTGTGTTGTGAAAAGCTCTGGGAGTATGCTAGCTTTATGTTGACACCTTGACTCTGCTAGAGAAGCCCCAACTTAGAAAACTTTCCAGTAGATTATTGTAACCCCATTTTTTTATGAAAAAACAAAAATGAAAGCTTTTCCTCTTATCTATACCAGAAATTTCTGGGTATCATTTGTGAATTCAGGAAGTATTCAGTTATGATAAATTGGTTAAATGCTATATAAGTGCATAGAGGATTGATTGTAGGATTCCTCAAAGTTTCTGTTGGTTTAATTGTTCATATCTCTAGGGGTGCTAATATATAAGCACATATATTTTAACATTGCAATCATCTGCATAACCCCCCCACAAAGCCAGAGAAATCTCAAGAAAAATGAAGTGAGAGAAAAATAAAAAAAAAATGAAGTTTCAGTCTGTGTTCAGATACCATGACCTCTGTCTCTGGGATGGATCACATTCTTTATCATAAGTCCATAAGAGAAGTCACTCCAATATTTTCCCTCCCCCCACCAATTGCTATTGCTAACTCTATTTCCCCTCCATACTATTCCTCCCCACTCACATTTCTTCTGTTCTCTCTATCTCCTTTCACTGTGTCCCTCCTCAAAAGTGTGTTGTATCTAAAGACCCTCTCCCATAATCTTCCCTTTCTACTATCACTTAATCCCCCCCTCCCCTCTCCCTGTCCCTTTTCTACCATTCCCTTCCTCTCCTTCTTTGCTCTAGAGTAAGGTATATTTTTATACCTATTGATTGTGTATGTTGTTTCCTCTCTGAGTCATTTCTGATGAGTATGAAGCCTCACTCATCTCCCCTCACTTTCTCCCTTTCCACTCCATTGCAAAAGATTTTTCTTGAATTTTTTTTTTGTTTTTTGTTTTTCAAGAAAATGGAGTTAAGTGGACATCCCAAGGCCCCACAGCTAGGTAATTATTAAGTGTCTGAGGCTGGATTTGAATTCAGATACTCCTCACTCCAGGGCCGAAGCTCTATCCATTGTGCCACCTAGCCACCCCTTCTTGACTATTTTACATGAAATATTTTAGCCTAATCTCTCCTTTCCCTTTCTCCAGTACATTCCTTTTTCAGCCATTAACTTCATCATCATAATAGAGTATACCTTCATATTCAGCTTCCTCCTGTTCCTTGTCTATATATTCTCTTTCCAAGTGCTCTAATATCTGAAGGTTTAAATGAGTTATCAATAACAATACAGACAGTTCACAACATTAAATTCCATATAATTTTTACTTCCCATCTCTATGCTTCTCCTGAGTCCTGTAGTTGAAGATCAAAATTCCTGTTCAATTCTGTTAGTTTGAAAAGGAAAATTGATAAGTCTCCTCTTTCACTGAATGTCCATCTATTCCCTTGAAAGATGATAGCCAGTTTTGCTGGGCAATTGATTCTCGATTATAATCCAAGCTCTTTTGCCTTGCAGAATATCATATTACAAGCCCTTTGAATTTGTTTTTGTTAACATTAAATTTTTTCTTTTATTAAAATATGTCTTTATTCATTTTAAACAGACATATAAGAAAAAAGAAAAGAAAAAGCACATTTCCATTTACACAAAAGAATATATGAGACAATTCAATATAAAACAATAAATTTCTATTTCAAGAGAAGCAATGTAATAAATACTACATTGTTTTCAAAGGTACCTAGTTTTTCTAGATTTTCTTTTGTTTCTTGATGGGTACTTTATATTTTATGTTCTTTTATATTTTCTTGCCCATCAGTGCCCTAGAGAGGGCTACTTTAATTGCTAATATGCAGACATATGCTTAAATATCTACAAACATATGCACAAATATATGTTTATACATTTATGTAACACCATATTCTGTGGTACTTCAAAATAAGATGATCTTTGATTAAAGGATAGGAACATCTCACAGAAGGCAATTTGTCAGTCTTTACATTGTTTCAATGGTATACTGATCCAAATTGAATATGATGAAAGAGAAATCATATCCTTAATGAAGAAACATGAAGTATAAGAGATAGCAAGATCAGACAATGTGCTATCAGTTCATTTACTAAATTAAAAGTGACAGTCCTTGGTTTTTCTTCAAACTCCCCTGTTCTTTCTCTGGATACAGATGGCATTCTCCATTTCCTAGAGCCCCAAATTTTTCCTGATTGTTGCACTGATGGAATGAGTGAGTCCATCAAGGTTGATCATCACCCCCATAGTGCTGTTAGGGTGTACAATGTTCTGGTTCTGTTCATCTCACTGAGCATCAATCCATGAAAATCCCTCCAGGCTTCCCTGAATTCTAAACCCTCCTTGTGTCTAATAGAACAATAGTGTTCCATGAAATACATATACCACAGTTTGGTAAGTCATTCCCCAAATGAAGGACATTTACTTAATTTCAAATTCTTTGACAACACAAACAGGAATGCTATGAATATTTTTGTACAAGTGATGTTTTTACTCTTTTTCATCATCTCTTCAGGGTATACATCCATTAGTGGTATAGCTGGATAAAAGGGTATGCACATTTTTGTTGTCCTTCAGGTGTAGTTCCAAATATCTCTCCAGAAAGGTGGGATTAATTCACAGCTCCACCAACAATGTAATACTGTCCCAGATTTTCTACAACCCTTCCAACAAAGATTATTATCCTTTCTGGTCAGATTGACCAGTTTGAGAGGTATGAGGTGGTACCTCAGAGAAGCTTTAATTTGCATCTCTCTAATAACTAATGATTTAGAGCAATTTTTCATATGACTCTGGATTGCTTTGATTTCCTCATCTGTAAATTGCCTTTGCATATCCTTTGACCATTGGCAATTGGGGAGTGCCTTTTTTTTAAAATATGACTCAGTTCTCTGTATGTTTTAGAAATGAATACTTTGTTAGAAATATTAGTTGTAAAGATTGTTTCCCAATTTACTACATTTCTTTTGATCCTGGTTACAGTGGTTTTGTATTTGCAAAAAATGTATTAATTTAATATAATCAAAATCATCTAGATTGTTTTTAGTGATGTTCTCTATCACTTCCTTAGTCATAAACTGCTTCACTTCCCATAGTTCTGACAGGTAAAGTTATAGTATTGTTTCTTATGTCTAAATCCTGTATCCATTTGGATCTCATCTTGGTACATGGTATGAGGTGTTGGTCTAATCTAAGCTTCTTCCATACTAACTTTGAATTTTCTCAGCAGTTTTTACCAAAGAGTGAGTTTTTATCCCAATAGCTGGACTCTTTGGGTTTATCAAACAGCAGATTACTATAATCATATAACCTAGTCTATTGCACTGGTTCACCACTCTATTTCTGAGCCAATACCAGACAGTTTTGATGACTGATGCTTTATAATATAAGTTTAGATCAGGTAGGGCTAAGCCACCTTCTTTTGTCCTTTTTTTCATTGAATCCCTGGAAATTCTTGACTTTTTATTGTTCCATATGTATTTACTTACAACATTTTCTAACTCATTAAAGTATTTTCTTTAGAATGTTCATTGGTAGGGCATGAAACAGGTTAGTTTAGTTTTGGTAGAATTGTCATTTTTATTATATTAGCTCTACCTATCCATGATCAGTTGATGTTTGCCCAGTTATTTAAACCTGATTTAATTTCTGTGAGAAGTGTTTTATAATTATTTTCAAAATTTTTCTGAGTCTGCCTTGGAAAATAGACTCCCAAGTATTTTATTAATGTCTGAGGTTACTTTGAATGGGGTTTCTCTTTTGAGCTCTTCCTGTTCTATCTTGCTAGTCAAAAATACAGAAAAGTTGAGAATTTATGAGAGTTTATTTTATATCCTGGACTTTGCTAAAATTGCTCTTCCCAGTAACTTTTTGGATGCTTTCTTGGGATTCTCTAGGTATAGCATCATGTCATCTGCAAAAAGTGAGTTTTGTCTCTTCCTTCCCAGTTCTAAATCCTTCAATTTCTTTTTCTTCTCTAATTGCTGAAGCTAACATTTCTAATATGATATTGAATAGTAGTGGTGATAATGGGCATCCTTGTTTCACCCCAGCCTCTCCCCATTGAATATAACGCTTGTTGATGGTTTCAGATAGATACTGCCTAAGGACCAGTCCATTTATTCCTACAATCTCTAGTATTTTTAATAGGAATGAGGGAAAAGTTTTTTCAGCATCTATTGATATAATCATATAATTCCTTATAGTTTTGTTATTGACACAAGTAATTATGCTAGCAGTTTTTCTAATTTTGAACCAACCTTGCAATCCTGGGATAAATTCTATTTGGTCAGAATGTACTATCTATAACTTGTAATTGTTTTGCTGAGATTTTATTTATTTAAGATTTTTGCATCTATATTAATCAGGGAGATAGGTCTATAACTTTCTTTCTCTGTTTTATCTCTTCCTGGTTTAGGTATTGGCAGAATATTGATGCTATAGAAAGTGTTAGACAGAGTTCTGCCTTCACCTATTTTACAAAAGTTTTTATAAAGATTCAAATCAATTGTTCTTAAATGTTTGATAAAATTCACTTGTGAATCCATCAGGTGTTGGACATTTTTTCTTGGGGAGTTCAATGAATTATTTGTTGTAATATATGGTTGTTTAGGTATTTAATCTTCTCCGAATTTAAGCTGGGCAAATTATGTTTCTGCTAATATTTGTCCATTTTGCTTAGATTGTCAAATTTATTGGCATAGAGTTGGGCAAAATAATTATGAATTATTACTTTTATTTCCTCATTGGTGGTGAGTTCACCTTTTTCATTTATGATTTGGTTTTCTTCCTTCATTTTTTTTTTTACTCACATTGACTATATGTTATAAATTTTATTGCTTTGTTCATAAAATCAAATTTTGGTTTTATTTATTAATTCAATGGTTATTTTGCTTTTGCTTTTATTAATTTCTCCTTTAATTTTTTTTAAATTTCTAACTTGGTATTTAATTGAGGGTTTTTAATTTGTTTTTTCTCTAATTTTTTTAGTTTCATATTTAGTTCATTGATTTCTCTTTCTCTAATTCATTCATGTAAGCATTTAAAGATATCATATATCCCCTGATAATCACTTTGAATGATTTCCTTATGCTTTAGTATGTTGTTTCATTATTGTCATTATCTAGGATAAAATAATTATTTCTTTCTATAATTTGTTGTTTGATCCACTCAATCTTTAAAATGAGGTTATTCAGTTTCCAATTATTTCTAGGTATATATCTCCCTGGCCCAATATTGCATGTGATATCTTTTTTGCATTGTGATATGAGAAAGATGTATTCACTATTTCTGTCATTCTGAAATTTATTATTAGTTTTTCATGCCCTAGTACATAGTCAATTTGTGTATAAATGCCTTGTACTGCAGAGAAAGCGGTATATTCCTTTTTATCCCCATTCAATTTCCCCCATAAGTCTATCATAACTAGTTTTTTTCTAGAAATCTATTTACCTCCTTAACTTCTTTGTTGTTAATTTTATGATTTGATTTATCTAAATCTGAGACCAGGAGGCTGAGGTCTCCCACTAGCAGAGTTTTTCTGTCTATGTATTCCTGTAGTACTTTCAGTTTCTCCTCTAAGAATCTGGATGCTCTCCCATTGGGTGCATACATATTCAGTACTGAAATCACTTTACTATCTATGGTACCTTTTAGGAAGATATAGGTTCTTTCCTTATCTCTTTTGATGCTCTCTATTTTTGCACCAGCTTTATCTGATATAAGGATTGTTAACCCCTGCTTTTATTCACTTCAACTGAAGTGAAATATATTTTGCTCCAAATTTTTACCTTTACTCTATATGTATCTCTCTGCTACAAATGAATTTCTTGTGAGCAGCATATTGTAGGATTCTGGATTTTCATTCACTCTGCCATTTGTTTACATTTTAAGGGAGAATTCATCCCATTCACATTCAAAGTTATAATTACTTACGGTTTATTGCCTTTCATGCTATCTTCCCTCTGTTTGTCTTTTTCCCTTTTATTTCTGTTATCCACATTTCCCAGTATTTTGTTTCTGAATACCACCTCCTACAGTATGTTTGCCCTCCTATATCCACCCCTCCCCTTTCTTTCCCCTTTCCATTTTCCCCTTTTCCCTTCCCTTCCTTCTGTTAGTTCCCCTTTTTCTCACTCTCCCTGTCTCCAACCCCTCCTTCTCTTTTCCCTTTTTAATACTTGAAAGGTAAGATGTTTTTTAAGTTAACTGAATGTGTGTGTAAATTAACTTTAAGCTAAGTCTGATGAGAGGAAAATTCAGGTGTTTGTCATCTCCTCACTTAATCCCCTATATTACCATAGGTCTTTTGTGACTCTTAATGTAATGAGGTTTACCCCATTCAATACCCTCCCTCCTCAAATCTCCTTCCTGTCCCCCTTTTTATGGAGTAGGGTTTTTTAAATCATTCTATCTAAGTCATAGAAAATTCTGAGTATTCATCACTTCTAGCTAAGTATATTCTATCTAATAGAGGTACAATTCTTGACAGTTATTAGAGTCTTTCTCCCAAGTAGGGTTATAGCCAGTTTCATTCCATTGGATAGCAGTCTGATGGATTAGTCATGAATGTCCATCACTTCTTGCTAGGTATATTCTCTCTGTTAGAGTTACAATTCTCAAGAGATATGAGAATCTTTTTTTCCAATGCTGGGATCCAGCCAGTTTCATCTTATTTGGATAGCAGTTTTTTTATTACCTCCCCCCCCCACCCCGTTTTTTAATCTTTTCATGTGTCCCTTGATCTTCCTGTTTGCTATCCAAATTTTCTATTTAGGTCTGGTCTTTTCATCAGGAATTTTCAGAATTCTTCCATTTCATTAAATGTCCAGCTTATCCCATGAAAAAAAGAAGGCTCAAAATTGTGGGATAGTAGATTCTTGACTGCATTCCAAGCTCCCTTGCTCTTTGGAATATCTCATTCCAGGCCCTTTGATCCTTTAATGTTGATGAATCCAAGGTTCTGTGTAATCCTGACTTTGGCTCCTTGGTATTTAAATTGTTTCTTTCTAGCTTCTTGCGGTATTTTCTCTTTTTTATCTGATAGTTCTGGAATTTGGCCACAACATTCCTTGGTGTTTTTATTTTAGGATATCTTTCTGGAGTGGATTGATCTATTATTTCAATAACAATTTTGCCTTTGGGTTCCATGATATTGGGGCAATTTTCCATCACTACATCCTGTAATATTAAGTCCAGGTGTTTTTTTTTTTTTATTTTTCAATATTTTCAGGAAGAGCAATAATTATCAGATTGTCCTATTCAATCTATTCTTGAGGTCAGTGGTTATAGTGATGAGATATTTTACATTTTCTTCTATTTCTTCTATTTTTTGGTATTGTTTAACAGGTTCTTGCTGTCTTATGAAATTGTTAATTTCCACAGACCCCAATCTTTTTTTTTAGAGAGGAGTTTTCTTCATTTGCCTTTTGTAACTCCTTTTCCAATTAGTCAATTCTATTTTTGAAAGAGCTTTACACTTGACCATTGAGGTTATGAGATAATTATTTTCTTTTTAGCATTTGTCAATTGAGGATCTGAGATAATTATTCTCATTTTGTATTTGTCCAATTGATGATCTGAGAGAGTTATTCTCATTTTGTATTTGTCCAATTCTATTTTCCATGATTTGTTTTCTTGTTACAAGGTATTAATCTTCTCTTGGGTTTCTTTTCTCAAATTTTACAATTGAATTTTAAACTCCTTTTTTATTTCTTCTTCTTCCTCTTCCTATGCTAGAGACCAGATCATATTCTCCTCAGTGCTTCTAGGTCTCTCTGAGTTAAGGTGTTTTACTTCCAAGAATTTTTCTATGAATCCACCTTTCCTCAGACCTTTCTCCATTTTGCTAAGACTTTGAGTTGGGGAGGGACAGGTTCACAGAGAATTGGTGTTGAGATCCTAGAGGTTTCACTCACTGAGTGCAGTATCTCTAGCTGTCCAGTAAGGGGTGCTGGTTGTTTTCTCTGGAGTGTCTGTGACCTTGATTGAGGCCTTCTCCCTTAGCCTGAATGATGTGATCAAAACTGTTAAATATTTTTGTCTTCATTCAGTGGTGAGGTTATCCCTCTCCCTATTGTCAGCTGAGTTGGTTGTTCTGCTCACACACACCTATGCCTGGGGCAGAAGGTCTGTAATTGTGTTTGTTCTGGGAAGAGTCTTCAGCTGAAATGAAGGCATGGACTCAGAGTTCCTCCCAACCAGAGAAGCCCAGGGATGATGTCTGCAGCTCTCCTGCACTGAAACTCTCCCCTGTCCTGTGGCTACCTCCAGAAGGTCAGTCCCAATACCAATGCCTCTGCTCCCTCCTTGACACAAGGCCCAGAGGTCAACCAGGATCTAGCCACTGCTTATAAAGCAGGTTTCCTTCTGGGGCCCTCAGGCTCCTGTGCTCCAGCTCTGCTGCTAATCAGGCTGCTAATCAGGCTGCTAATCAGGCTGATCCATGGCTGATCTGCCCTCTGCACCATAACTTACCCACAACTGCAGAAGGCAAATCCTGAGGTAGATGTTATTTCTCCTGGTTTTTCTTTCTAGGTTTTGTTGATTGGATTTCAATTAAGAGGTTTGTTTCATATCCTATATGAGGAAAGATCAGGTGATTTTAGAACTGTGCCTGTCTCCTTTCCACCATCTGGCCAGAACTCCTCTTGCTTATGTTTTAAGGGAACGAACACCACAATCTCAATCAATGTTATAATTACTAACTCTTTATTGTCCTCCATGTTATTTTCTTTTTGTTTTTATTTTTCCCTTTATTATCCTTTATCCATATCCCCAGTGATTTGTTTCTGAATATCACCTCCTTCAGTGTGTTTCCCCTCTTATATCCATCCCTCCTCCCCTTTTTTCCACACTTTTCCTTTGCCCTTCTTCCTTCCCTTCTTTCAGTTCATTTCCCTTTGCTTCCCCACCCCTTTTCCCCTTTTAATATTTTAAAGGTAAGATAAATTTCTCAACTAACCTGATTGTGTGTATGTTAACTTTTAGCCAGTCAAATGAGAGTAAGATAGAAGTGGTTCTCACCTCCTTCCTTCTTCCTCTCTATTGCAATAAGTCCTTTGTACCTCTTAATGTAATGATATTTACTCCATTCAGTCTTCTCCTTCCTCCCATCTCCTTACTGCCCTCCTTTTTAAGGAGGTATTGTTTGTAAATCATTCTGAGTCACAGAAAGTTCATTAGTGTCTATCACTTCTGGCTTGGCTGTTCTCTCTACTAGAATTACAGTTATTGAGAGTCATTAGAGTCTTTCTCCCAGGAAGGATATATACAGTTTCATCTTGCTGGATAACAGTTTCTGGAATAAATCATGCATTTCCATCTCTTCTGGCTAATTAATTTCTCTCTAATTGAGTCACAATTCTCAAGAGTTATTAAAGACTTTCCTCCAGGTACGGAAATTGCCAGTTTTATCTTATTTGATAACAGGTTCCCCCTGTTTTTTGAATTTACCTTTTCATATGTCTCTTGAGTCTCCTGTTTGAAGTCCAAATTTTCTATTTATTTCTGGTCATTTCATCAGGAGAAGTTGGAAGTCTCCTATTTCATTAAATATCCATCCTTTGCACTGGAAGTGAAGGCTCAGTTTTGCATGATAATGGATTCTTGGCTGCCTTCCAAGCTCCCTTGCTTTTTGGAATATTACATTCCAGGCCCTTTGATCCCTTAATGTTGATGCTGTCAGGTCCTGTGTAATCCTTACTGTGGCTCCTTGGTATTTAAATTGTTTCTTTCTGGCTGCTTGTAGGATTTTCTCTTTTGTCTGATAGTTCTAGAATTTAGCTACAATATTCCTTGGTGTTTTTTTTGGGGGGGATCCCCTTCTGGAGGGGATTGATCTATTTTTTCAATAACTATTTTGCACTCTGGTTCCATGATATCAGGGAAGTTTTCCATCACTAAATCTTGTAATATTAAGCCCAGATTTTTTTTTCTCTTCAGTATTTTTAGGAAGACCAATAATTTTTATGTTGTCTTTTCTTGATCTGTTCTCTATGTCAGTGGTTTTGCTGATGAGGTATATTAAATTTTCTTTTTTTCAGTGTTTGGTTTTGTTTAACAAATTCTTATTGTCTCATGAAGTCATTGGTTTCCATAGACTCCATTCTTTTTTTGGGGAAAATATTTCTTCATTTAGCTTTTGCAACTTCTTTTCCAATTGATCAATTCTAGTTTTGTATTTTTCACTTCAATCATTTGAGGTTTTGAGAGAATTATTTTCTTTTCGCATTTGTCCAATTGTATTTTCTAAAGATTTCTTTTCTTGGTGCAAGGTGTTAATCTTCTCTTGGATTTCTTTTCCCATATTTTCCAATTGATTTTTAAACTTCTGCTGATTTCTTCAAGGAAACCTTTCTGTGTGGGAGATCATGTCATGTTCTCCTCAGGGGTTTTATGTCTCTCTCTGAATTAGGGTACTTTTCTTCTAGGAATTTTTCTATAGTCCCCCCTTTCTGCTGGCCTTTCTCCATTTTCCTAAGATCTTCTGTGGGGGGGGGGAGGGACTGGTTCAAGAGGCTTGGTGTTGAGATCCCTAGAGCCTATACTAACTGAATGTAATATCTCAACCTGTCCAGTAGGGCATGCTAGAGGTTTTGCTCATTGAGTGGCTACTAAGATGTGTTGGAGGCTTTTCTCGCTGGATGTAACATCTACTCCTGGCCAGAAGGAGGTGCTAGAAGGTGGAACTTACCCTCCAGCCCTTCCTGTAAGTCCTAGTCTTTCACACACTCTCTGGCTGCTTCTCAGAGAGATGTGGTTCCCATAGAAAAAGGCCACAGGGTTGATCTTAAAATTTTCTGGCTCTTGCCCTCCCCCACTGGCTGTAGTCCTTGCCCTGCAGTCGACACAGCTCTGATCACTGAAGACAGGAAGACAGACATTGAGGTAAATGTTCTTTTCCTAGCTTCTCTTTCTGGGGTTTGTCCATAGGCTATCCTTTAAGAGGTTTGGTTCATATTCTTCATGAGGGAAGATCAGGAGACCTTAGCACAGGACCTGGCTTCTCTCCTCCATCTTGCCCAGAAGTTACCTCAAATTATTTTTGAGCTCTTCTATAGCCTGAGATCAGTTTCTATTATTCTTGGAGGTTTTGGAAAAAGAAATTTTGACTTTGTCATCTTCTGAGAGTATGTTTTGACCTCCCTCAGGACCCAAGTAATTATCTGTGGTCATATTCTTTTTCTTCTGGTATTTACTTATTTTCCCAGTCTATGACCTGGTTAAAAAAAAAAAAAAAACTTCTCAAGATTTTGAATGTTTTTAGGACACCTCCTCAGGGATCATAATTCCTCCATTCTCTTATGAGAGGCTCTGACTACTAGACCATTAGCACTCCCCTCTGTCCTGAAGCTGTGAGGAGAATCTCTGCTCTACTGTGGCAGTGTGGGGTCCTAGACTGTGACCAGTATCTGAGAATGGACAAAGCAGCAGAGTCATGCCTTCGCCCCTCATCCCAGGTATAGTGGAGAAACCTTCACAATCTTCCCCTACCCCCTTACCATCCCTAGACTGAGAAACTCTGGAAGTCACTGCTGGAAGACTTTGCAGGTTCCTGGGGTGGGATTGCGCTGAGACCTGGGCTGGCCTGCATTCCATTTTCACTCTAGTGCCACAGTGTTTTCCCATTGATCTTCCTAGTTGTCTTTTTCTTGAAGGCTGGAATTCATTGCTACAGTATCAGCTATGATCTAGGCTGTACTGCTGTCCTTCCACGCCCGTTGAACAACCAGTACCCATAGATCTTCCAAGTTCTCTTGGACAGGAAAATTGTTTCACTGGGACTTTCTGTGGGTTCTTCACTGGAGAATTTTGTTAGAGTCCTAAATTTAATCTATTTGAGTGATCTGGAGTAGAGCTTCTGGGAATTTCTACCTTCATGATGCCATCTTGGGTTGCCCCCACCCCTGACTTTTAATCTTGAAAAGAAATCAGTAATATTGTGGGAAAAGTAATAGGTTTTGAGTCAAAAAAATTTGCATTCAAATCCAACCTTGACCTAGAAATGTGAGTAGGGATTGTATATTCACCTTCTCTGAACTTTAATTTCCTCATCTATAAAATGGTAATATTAATTGAGGTATCTACCTCCAGATATGTGAAACTCAAATACATTAATGGAGGTAAAGAATTTTGCAAGGCTTAAAGCCAATATAATTGTATCATTAATATTATTATTCAAAGTTCAGCTCTCCAAAAGATAATTCTTTTCTATTTTCTTTTGTAAATCTTAAATAAAATCAGCAAGGTCTCTGAAAAGCTATTTAAAAGCCCATTTCATTATGGAGACTGGTGCTTCTTTTAAGATGAACAAATGTCTAATGACATTGAAAATGGAAATATACAACAGATAAAGCAGCTCAATAAGGCATGTGGCATTTTGGTTTATCTTTAAAAACTACATGAAGAAAATACTTTGGAAGCTGCTGAATTCAATTAGAATTAATAAAATGACTCATGATTATCTATTCAAAGAGAGAATCTTTTCAAGACATTAAATTAACAAAACACAAAGCAATGCAAATTTCACCAGCCTGAAACACTGACCAGAAATTTTACAACAATCTTATCTTCCTTTATACAAATTACCTTGACTCATACAAAGAAGGATACTATAAGCAGAATGAATGCTGCTTTGAAAATTATAGAATATGGTTCAATGTGGGTAGAAATACAGAGCATTGAAAAGCTAAGGACAATTCTCCCACTGAAAAACTCATATAAAAACTTAGAATATTTTGATCATTCACTAAATACCTGCAGTATAATAAACAAGTAGACATACAAGTAAAGAGAGAATATAATTAGAGACTAAAACGAATATAAAAATCTTTTCATTATTTTGAAAGTATAAAATTTATATTGCCAACCTCTAATTTTATGACAGATTTGTCTTACATTAGATAATTTTTACCAATATTCAAAATATAACTGTTTTTGAAATTAGCAAAAATCAAAGGGATATAACTAAAAATATATTAAATATTATCCTTAAACAGCAGCTCTGTCATGTGCTAAAGAATCTTAAGTGATATCATATTGCTCTAGAATAAAATGAAATTTTCTAAAATTACCATCTCAAAAGTCTGATTATCTGATTCCATTCTGTTTTCAGATTTATGTTACATTGCATCCTTCCTTCCTAAACACTGTTTCAGCCTATTTTTCTTCATACTATTCAAAGATTCCACATTTCATATTTCATTTATATGGCATTGAAAAAGCTGGGCCATATTATTGTAAAATATTTTCTTCTTAAAATTGCCTCTTACAATCTTTCATTTCCTTTATGGGATTTACTTCCTTAGTGGAATCTTTTTTTTAGTTAATGATTTATAATTTTATATAATAATCATTTTCATCATTTATTTTTGTAATTTTTTCTTCCATCTGACCTTTTCCTCACTCCACCAAAGAATAGCAAGAAATCTGAAATAGGTAATATATTACAACCATCATCTTACATGTATTTCCTTATCATTTATACTGTGTAAGAGGAATCAGAAGAAAAGGAAAAACCATGTGAAGGATAAAATAGCAAGGAAATAAATTTTAAGAAGTAAAAATATATGCTTTGATCTGCATTCAAACTCCACTGCATTCAAACTCCAAACTTCCTTCTCTTAATATGGATGTAATTTTCCATAATTGATGTTTTAGAATTAACTTTGATTTCTGCATTTTTAGAAGAGGCAAGCTAAAGTGTATAATGTTCTCAAAGTTCTATTCACTTCACTCAGTATCACTTCAAGGTCACACAGCTGGGTAATTATTAAGTTTCTGAAGCTGGGTTTGAACTCAGTTCCCCTGACTCTCTGGCAGTTGCTTTACCCAATGTACCACCTAGCTTCCACCCCTAAGTTTTTCCAGACTTTTCTGATAACTCCTTGCATATCATTTCTTATAGAACATTAGATAGGATCTTCTCAGTTTCCAGTTCTTGACCTCAACAACAACAACAATAAAATGTTATGAATATTCTTGTATATATGGATCTTTTTTCCCTTTTTTGTGATATTTTTGGCATACTGAACTAATTGTGATATTGTCGAATCAAAAGATATACCCAATTGCTTTCCACCATGGAGAACATCAAAAATGCATTAGTGGGGTTGGCACAGTGGATAGAGCACCAGCCCTGGAATCAGGAGCACCTGAGTTCAAATCCGGCCTCAGACACTTAAGAGTTATCTAGTTGTGTGGCCTTGGGCAAGCCACTTAACCCAATTTGCCATGCAAAAACCTAAAAAAAAATGCATTACTATCTCACTTTTCCATATCTTCTCCAACATTTGTCATTTCCCTATTCTGTCATATTAGCCAATCTTATAGGTGTGAGTTTCATGTCTCTAATCAATAATGCTTTAGAGCATTTTATATTTGTCTATATATAGCTTTAATTACTTCATCTAAAATTTTCCTGTTCATATTCTTTTACCAATTTTCTATTGAGGAATGACTTGTATTTGTAAATTTGACTAAATTCTCTCTATATTTCAGAAATGAATCTTTTATCTGAAACACTTTGTATGAAAATTGTTACCTAGTTTTCTGTTTTCCTTGTAATCTTGGATGTATTGCTTAGTTTTTACAAAACTTTCTCAATTTAATGTATTCAGAATTATACATTTTGCATTTCATAAATTTTTTCATCTCTTATTTCATCTCTTCTCTTAAGTGATCTAAGAGATTAACTACTTGCTTTCCTCATTAACTTATGGTATCACCTTTGATGTTTAAATCATATACTTATTTTGGCTTTATCTTGCATAAGTGTGAGAGACTAAAGCAGGTCTTGTTTCTGAAATACTATTTTCCAGTTTTCTCAGCAGTTTTTTTTTTTTTTTTTGTCAAATGGTGAGTCCTTTTCCCAGAAGCCGGAGTCTTTGAGTTTGCTGAACAATATATTATTCTAGTTATTTACTAGTGTATCTCATCAATCTAACCTACTCAACTACTCTATAATTATAATTGTTAGCCAGGACCAAATAATTTTGATATTGCTGATTTAAAATATGATTTTAAATTTTGATATTGCTGATTTAAAATATGATTTTAAATCTTGTAAAGCTATCTATATTTTTCTTAATTAAATCCCTTGATATCCTTTAATTTTTATTGTAAATAAATGTTTTTATTATTTTTCTAACACTATTAAAATGTTTTTGTTATTTTCATTTGTATAACACTGAATAAGTGGATTGATTTGACAAAATTGTCATTTTTATCATATTGCTTTAACTTAAGAAAGAGTAATGCACATTTTCACAATTGTTTAGATATGATTGTATTAGTGAGAAAAGTATTTTTAATTGCATTCATATAGTTACTGGGTTTCTTTTGTAGATAGACTTCCAAATATTTTATTTGTTTAAAGTTAATTTGAATGGAATTTCTCTATCTCTTGCTGATTGAGTTTTGTTATTAATATGTTGAAATACTGTTGATGTATGTGGATTTAATTTATTATTATTTTAATATTTTATTTATTTTACAAACTAAAATGCAATAGTATTTTAAACAACTGTTTTTGTCAAGGTTTTGAGTTTCACATATCCTCCTTCATTTCTCTCTCCCTTCCCCTGACAGAAAACAATATAATATATACTATACATGTATAACCATACTAAACATAGATTCATATTTATCAAATTGTGAAAGAAAAAGAATCAAATCAAAACAGGAAAAGCATTAGAGATAAAAGAAACATAATACACAAGACAACTTTTAAAAATTAACAATTACGTGTTTCACATTTAAACTCCACAGTTCCTTCTTCTAGATATGGATGATATTTTCCATTACAAGTCTTTTAGAATTGTCTACAATTATTGTTCAATTGAAATGAACAAGTTCATCATAGATTTTCATCATCCAAAGTTGCAGCTTGTGTGTACAATGTCATTTTAATTCTTATCACTTCATTCAGCATCAGTTCATGAAAGTCTTTCTAGGCTATTTTCAACTTCTGTCTCTCACAATTGATTATAAAACAATAGTGTTCCATCAATTTCATATATCACAATTTGTTCAGCCATTCCCTGATTGATGGGCATCCTTCAGTTTCCAATACTTTGCAACTATATAAAAGAGCTGCTATAAATATTTTTGCACATGTGAGTCTTATTTTTTCCTATTGCTCTACAGAAAGGTTGGATTAATTCACAACTCCACCAAGAATACATAGTATGGCTTTATTTTATATCCTGCAACTTTGCTAAAGTTGCTAATTATTCAAGAATTTTTTAGTGCATTCTTTAAGTATACCTTCACATGATTTGCAAAGAGTGAGAATTTGGTTTCCTCATAGCCTACTCTAATTCCTTCAATGTATTTTTCTTTTCACTAAAATTAGTATTGTACAATATTGAATAATAGTGGTGATAATGAGAATCCATATTTCACTCTTGGGAATGCTTTTAATTTATTCCCATTATATATAATGCTGGTGGCTTTGCTAGAGACTGCTTATTTTAAGGAAAAAATCCATTAATCCCATGTACTCTAGTATACATATTTATATTTAATAAGAATTGGTGTTATTTTGTAAAAGCTTTTTCAGCATCTGACTTTTGTTAGGTTTATTATTGCTATGATCAATTATGCTGATTGTTTTCCTAAGATATAGTTTGTCATTCCTGGTATAGCTCTTTTGTGATCAAAGAATGTTATACTGATGTTAAGTTGCTGTTAGCTATTTGCCAACATTTTATTTAGAATTTTTGCAACAATATTCACTATGGAAATTAGTTTCTTGTTTTCTTTCTTGGTTTTGGTGCTTCCTGCTTTAGGCTTGGGAACCATATTTATGTCATAAAAGGAATTTTCACATAGTTGTCAATTTCTTCTAAGTTTATGGCTTTCTATTCCATGCTACTGCAATAACTTTAAATGGTCAATGGATTTTTTGTTTTTGTTTTTGTTTTTTTGTGCTTATTCTGTTCACTTAAGCTCCTACTATTATTAATCTCTTCCCTGGTACTGAGTTTGGGGAATGAAGTTGCCAAAACAATGTAAGCTGAACCCAATGTCAGGACAAGGACCCCTGTAACTCTTTTTCATCAGTACTGTGACAATCCCCCCCTACACACACACACACACACACACACACACACACACACACACACACACACAAACACACAGACCAGCTCTGGCCTGAGAGCTCTTGAAGCTGTTATAGCTGTCTCTGCTATTGTTATTACATATTTACTCATGTAACAAACTTATTTTGTGAAATTTTAAGCTTCCTTAACCTTTAAAAATATCTCACTCTTCCCTTTTTGAGGACAGGCCTTATTTTAAGTCAGTTGGAGGGAAATGTTCAGCAAGTCTAGCTGGGTTGCCTCTAATTTGCCATCTTTTCCCCATTTTTTCTAAATATTACTAAAAAAAACCAGAGGAAAAGACCTTAAAAAATTCATTTTACAAAAGCAATAAAAAGCATTAAATATGTAGGAATTAGCATATAAAACAATTAAAGTAATTTTCCTGGAAACAAGAAAGACTAAATAAATAGAGCTAATCCTAGTTGATAGACTCCCTATCTAATATATTTTAAAAGGTGGTAATATAAAATCATGCTCAGATTTAATGTTATGCCTATCAAATTACAATGAACATGTATTGTACAAGTGAAAAATATTTTTAAAAATTTTTTTAAGAATGAATCATTAAGAAAAATAAAAGAAAATTTGAAAAATAGAACAAAATGGATTAATTTGTAATATTTCAGATATATAGAAATAATTTATCACTAAAACTATCTTATTCTGGACTTTAAAGAAACATCAGTGAATTGACATTCATAATTATAGCCTGGGAGTGAGGCAAATATAAGATTCCAGTGTTTGAAAAACTCAAGAAAATACTTTATTGGAAAATAATTCTCTTTTACTTTTTTTCAATTTAGTTTGTTTTTCTAAGACTGATGTCCCCGATCTTACCCACATTGGAAGTGCAGAGGCCACTGAAAGACTATCTGAATCATGATCAGCATTAGCTTTGATCTGCTCTTTTTTGGAATTGGCAGATTATAATGTCCATCATTGTGATAATTCTAGGATTAGTGGAGATATCTGATTATTTTGAGTCACTGGAGTTCAGAATTCCTGAGCTTAAATGAACAATAAGTTCAGCTTTCTGAACACAGATACTGATGAGTGCTTTTAGTGTTTGAATATATCCAAAATTAGAGTAAAAGCCAATAAATTTAGTAGTTTTTCTCAAATTTTAAAATATTTGGTTTGGGGGTGGCTAGGTGGCGCAGTACCAGCCATGGAGTCAGGAATACCTGAGTTCAAATTCGGCCTCAGACCCTTAATAATTACCTAACTGTGTGTCCTTGGGCAAACCACTTAACCCCATATACCTTGCAAAAACCTAAAAAAAAAGATTCATTTGGCACTAATTTCCTTTTATGTATTATTTTCCTATTATGTATAATTCTTGGAACAAAGTTCAAAGAATCCCAAAGGAAAGATTTGATATCCTCTATTCTTAAGGAACTCTTTTGGATGATACAAACATACACACACACAGACATATTATAAAAAAGCTATCTGTCTAAAATGCAAATTCTATAGGAAATTGAACTAAATAAAAGATTAATAATCTTTTTGGAATAGTAGAAAAACAAGTAATTTTCAAAAAATATAAATGATCAGCAATTTGATCATAAGTTCATCAAAATTTATAGTAAGAAAACTGGAATTGAAAATAGCTCCTCTATGGTTGTTCTTCATTCTAGAAGATGTCCAAATTGTCACACTATGTTGGAGCAAAGATAGAGTGTGTCTAACTATAACTGATCAGGCAAAAACAAACTCTAAATGTTCTACCAAAATTTGGGCATAAATAGTCCACATGAACATTACAGGCTTTTTTTTTTTGTCTTTTTTTTTGGGGGGGGTAGTAAAAGAACATAGTTCCTTTTTCAATTTGGGCATGACATGCAGAGTGGTTCTTTACCCATAATTCTCATGTCATGTATAACATTTCAAAGTTCTTTAGAGAAACCTTGAGAGTGATCTTGCATCACTTTTCATCAGTATTTTTTGGTAACTCCTTACCAAGATGTTGACTTGGTTTTCATGGGTTTTCTGCCATTGCTCTCATTTGTCTTCCCAATTTTTCCTTTATTCCCCTTACTTGATTTTCAAAATCATTTTTGAGTTCTTCAATAAGCCTGAAACCAATTCCTATTTTTCTTAGAGCCTGTGAATACAGAAGCCTTGACTTTGTCATCTTCTTAGTGTGAATTTTGATCCTCCATGGGACCAAAGTAATTGTTTATGGTCAGATTATTTTTTTTTCTGTTATTTACCATTTTCCTAACCTATGAACTGATTTTTAACATATTTTGAAGTTTGGGATTGTTTTTGGGACTCCTCCGCAGGAACTTTAATCCCTTCAAGGTCTTCTGAGAGGCTCTGACTACTCCCCTAGCCTGTGGTTTTGTCTGTGGATGAGCACAAGTTCTTCCCCCTCCTCTGGAGATGTGAGCAGAGTCATTGCTCCACTATCGCTGTATGGGGGCCCAGATTGTAACCTGGCTACAAGCTTGGGCAGAGAAATAGAAGTGCAGAGATTTCAACCGTCTTCCAAGACACTCTTGCCATCCATTGACTGAGCCCTCTAAAAGCAGTTGCTGGGCAGGGCTGCACTGAATGCTGAGCTGCACTAGGCTCCTTAATGAAGCAGACAATAGCCACAAGAAAATATTGGTGAGAAGGGAGAAAAGTACAAGCAGGGGAAAGAAAGAATTGAGTGAAAGAAAAACTTTTGCTTTGCACATATTAAAACAATTTAGCAGAATTTTCCCAGAGTTGTCCTAGAAATTATTCCCATTGCCATGAGCTCAGGCACTCCCCTGGGCTGTTCCCAGAAGGTTGAAACTGGTTCACTCTGGTGTGGCTGTGGCCAGGGCTGCCCTGGAACCTTTCCCAATTCTGGCCCTGGTAGAACAGAAACTTCCCATGGATCTTCCAAGTTCTCTTGGGTCAGAATGTTGTTTTACTCTGTCTTTCTGTGGCTTTTAGAATTTGGTTAGAGTCATAATTTTAAGCCATTTAGAGTGATCTGGGGAGGAGCTTCTAGGAATTATGACCTTCCTTCTACCATCCTGGCTCCTCTCCCCGAAAAATAATTTTAGAGGAAATTTAATAATTCTAAATACTTATATGAATAACATAGAAAAAAGAGGGGATCATTGAGTTTGGTATGCAACTAAAAAGCGAAAAAAAGAAGAAATTAAAGAATCCCATTAAAATACCTAATTAGAAATTCTGAAAAATAAAAGGAGAGATTAATAAAATTGAGAGCAAGAAAATCATTGGTCTGATAAATAAAACTAAGAGGTGGTTTTTATTAAAAAAAACTAATAAAATAGATAAAGCTTTGATTAATCTGATTTAAGCAAAAAAAAATGGGGGAATACCAAATTGGGAGTATCAAAACTGAAAATGATAAAGTCACCACTAATGAGAGGGAAATAAAAGAGATAAATAAGAGCTATTTTGCCCAAGTGTATGCCAATAAAATTGATGATCTGAGCAATATGGAACTGTGCCCAAAGAGCAAATAAAGTGATCATACCCTCTGACCCAGCATTACCAATACTAGATCTATCTCCAAAATAAATTTTAAAAATGTTCAAAAATATTTATGGCAGCTCTTTTGAAGTGGGAAAAATTGTAAATTGAGGGGATACCCATAAATTAGGGAATGACTGCAGAAGTTATTATATGTGAATATCACAGAGTATTATGTTCAATAAGAAACCATGTATGGTTAAACTTTATAGACACATGGAAAGAATTACAAAAATTTATACTGAGCAAAGGAAGCAGAACCAAGAAAACATTGTACACATTAACAACAACATTGTGAGTTGATTAATTATGATAGATGCAGTTCCTCTCAGCAGTTCAGAGACCTAGAATATTCAGGAAGACTACTATAGCCAATGTCATTCACATCCAGAGGAGAAAAAAAAAACAACAGAATCTGAATGGATACGATATTCACTGTTTTTTAAAACTTTTCTCCTGTTTTTCCATTCTCTCCCATGATTTTCTTTCTTTACCCTTAGTCCCCATTCCTCATGCACAAAATGACTAATATATAAAAATGACAAATCAATTGTACTTGTATAACTTTTTCCAGTTAGGGTAAGGTGTTAGGAACAGAGGGTGGTAGAAAAATGAGTAACCTAAAAATATGCATGTGGATGAATGTTGAAAAGCTTTAATAACATACAATTGGAAAAACACAATATCAAAAATGAAAAAAGAAATGAGTCATGCAGGAGAATTATGAAAAATTGAATGAAGTAAATAATTCCTTTAAAAGTAATAATGACAGTGGGGTGGCTAGGTGGCACAGTGGATAGAGCACAGGCCCTGGAGTCAGGAGTACCTGAGTTCAAATCTGGACTCAGACATTTAATAATTACCTAACTGTGTGGCCTTGGACAAATCACTTAACCCCATTTTCCTTGTAAAAAAAAAACTAAAAAAAAAAACATAATAATGACAAAATGGAAAAGGAAAATAGCTGATCAAAAAAGAGCTGTGAACTCATCCAACCTTTCCTGGAGAGAAATTTGGAATTATGTCCAAAGGGTAACAAAAACATGCATACCCTTTGATCCAGCAATACCACTACTGGTTCTATACCTTGAAGAGATTATGAAAAAGGGCAAAAACATCACTTGTACAACAACATTCATAGTAGCCCTGTTTGTGGTAGCAGGGAATTGGAAATTAATAAATTTCTTTCATGTGGGGAATGGCTTAACAAACTGTGGGATATGTATATCATGGAACACTATTATTCTATTAGAAACCAGGAAGGATAGGAATTCAGGGAAGCCTGGAAGTATTTGCATGAACTGATGGTGAGTGAGATGAGCAGAACCAAAAAAACATTTTACACCCTAACAACAAGGGGGGTGATGATCAACCTTGATGGACCTGCTCATTTCATCAGTGCAACAATCAGGGACAATTTTGGGGTATCTGCAATGGAGAGTACCATCTGTATCCAAAGAAAGAATCATGGAATTTGAACAAAGAGCAAAGACTATTATTACCTTTAATTTAGGTAAAAAAACTGTTATCTTATTATGTAATTCTGCCATCTCTTATACTTTATTTTTCTTCCTTAAGGATATGATTTCACTCTCATCACATTCAACTTAGATTAATGTATACTATGGAACCAATGTAAAGACTAACAGACTGCCTTCTGTGGGGGGGGGGAGGAAGATGGGGGGGATTGTAAAACACAAAATAAATAATATCTTAGAGAAAAAAAAGAAATCAACTCATTAAATAGCAAAATCAACCAATTGGAAAAGGTAAAACATAAATTAACTTACGAAAATAAAACCCTAGAAATTAAAGTTGAACAAATAAATACTATTGATGCTATGACACCAAAATTCCATCAAACAAAATCAAAAGTCTGAAAAAAATAGAAGAAAATGCAAAATATGTCTTAGGAAACATGACTGACCTGGAAAATTGAGTCAGGGGTGATAATTTATGAATTATTGGTCCATCTGAAAGCCATAATGAGAAAAGGGAAAAGGACAATGAGGCAGACAATAGTCAAAAGAAAATATTGGTGAGGAGGAATAATGAGAAAGGAGAAAGAAAAGTACAAACAAGGGAAAGAAAGAGTTTAGTGAAAGAAAGATTTTTTTTCACATATTAAAACAATGTAACCAAGATTAGAAGGAAGACAGAAAGTAGGAAAGTATACAGTTAAGTTTTGTTAAGAAATATATCATGGACAGACTTTGGAAAAGTCTCAAAAGACTTGCATGAATTGTTTTGAGTAAAATGAGTAGAATCAATAGAACATTGCATGCATTACCAGAAACACTGTGAGATGATAAACTGTGATGGACTCAACTCCTCTTATCAGTTTTAGTGATCAAGAGCAATCCTGGGAGCTAGTTATGCAAAATGCGATCCACATGCAGCAAAAAAATAACTCATGTACTGTGAATGTAGAGCAAAGTATACCATGTTCACTTTTTAAAACTTCTTTTATGGTATTTCTTTCTCTCTCATAATCTTTTTCTCTTTTAGTCCTAATTCCTCTTTCACAGCATAACTAATATGGAAATAGCAGCAGCTAGGTGGTTCAGTGGAGAGAATACTGACCCTGAAGAGCCCAAATTCAAATCCAGTCTCAGACATTTGACACTTAATAGTTCTGTGAGCTAGGGCAAGTCACTTAACCACGATTGCCTCACATCCAGGGAAATCTCCAGGCATCCTGATTCATGAACTGATGGTAAGTGAAGTGAGCAGAACCAAGAAAATTTTATACAAATTAACAGCAAAATTGTGAGATGATCAAATATGATCCATACAGCCCCTCTCAGCAATTTAGAGATCAAGGACACCCTGAGGGTCTGTTATAGAAAATGTCATTCACTTCTATTGGAAACAAACGAACAAACAATGGAATCTGAATACAGAGCAAAGAATAATCTTTAAAATTTCTTTTCTTTTTTATTATTATTTTCCCATTTAGTTCTAATTCTTCTTTCACACTTTATTTTTTTCAGATTTTAAAATATTTTATTACATAATCTTTTCATGGAACCATCAGGAGTAACAGAAAATGTTATTCCCAGTTTCTAAACCACATCCTGAAAAATATACATTTTTATTTATATATTTATAACACCCTACCCCATAATCCCACCACTTAACTGTAGATCTTTCGCTTAAAGCAGGAAACTATTCTCTTCAGTAAGAAAATATATATAGAAGCTAAATGAAAAATGCAGTTAGAAGAATTACTGGAGCAGCTTGGTCCTGGGAAGGGGAAAAGGGGTTAAGTCTCTAGACTCAGCAGGATGTGCAACTGGGATCCATTAAAGGTGGAGAGGTATAATGTACAAAAAGGCAGCGTAAATTCAGGTGGGCTCTGGCTTTCTTGGTCCATTAGGAGATGGCCTTTGCCTCAGGGAGAAAGGCTTCCCAATACTTCACCAACTGCTGCTGTGAATACAGAAGAGTTTCAAGGTACTTGATCACATGGTTTCTAAAGTCCTTGTATTTCTTTTTCTCGAACCTTATCACTTCCTTGCCGACCACAGTCGAAATTCATTCAAAGTCACTTTCATATTGAGTCACACAAGACTCCCATTCTCAATCTCATCTTTGGCTTGCTGCAGTTTGTCAGGTTTATTGGCCCACAAAAGCTTTGCCTCAGTTTCCCCTTTCTTCTGCCATATAGTCTGGGCATCCTACCAATGCTGCCAAGTCTTCATTCGATGGTCAAAGGCACCCCTGGCTATGGCTAGGAGGTGAATGTAGTCACTCAGGAGCTCGGCTAAGAGGAAGAAGTCATTGCTGGTTTGCTCCTGGTGCAGCTGTTCGATCTTCTCCTCCACCTCTGCCAGCTGGGATAGAGCCCGGGACAGGGCAGTGTTGTCCTCAGAGCTCCCTAGCATGGCCAGACTCTTTGCAAATTGTGCTGTGTTGAGTGCTCTTTCCTATGGTTGACTAGAGTTTCTACAACAGTATGCAGTTTCCATAAACATTGCTCCTCACACTCTACCTCCTGGAGTTTCTCCTCAAACCAAATGGCATACTCATTCATCTTGATGGTCATTTTGGTCACTGCATCAGTAGCTTTGTTAAACATCTTGAGGGGACCAGCTCCACTTAATCTCTGTGTACCCACTGCTCCTGGCAACTCTTCCTTTTCTAAGAACTCTCTGACATCAGGATCCTGTAACGTGGTGGGATGATTCATAGTCCTCTGAAGATACCTTTCTAGGGCAGGCCTTCTTTTTTCTAGAAATTCTGCAGAAGAAGAATCTTCTTTCCCAACTTTCACTTTAGTTATTCCTATTAATCTCTTCTCTGGAGGAGGAGGGACAATAAATGCATTCTGCGACTGTTTCTCTGAAAGTTTCTCATAGAGTCCCAGAAAATCACTAAATCTTCTTTTCACAGAAAATTGCTTACTTCTAAATATTGGTAAGCTGGTCTGCGTTGTAACTTTGTAGGCCACATATGCATTCATACCATCTCCTATCTTTTCTGGATCTGTTATGCAAATTGTCAGATCAAACTGGTCCTCTTGTTCTTCCAGCTCCTCGTAGTTCTTTGGCTGTGACTTGCAAGAATTTGAGACTTCTTGGAAAGTGAATGAAGGAGGCACTTTGGCCAACTCATCCTTCTGGTGCTTGTGTGTGCTATCCAGAGATAGTTCTACCGAGGCATCTGCAAAGAGGTCCTGTTGATCTTGGTCCAGCTCTTCATGGACTCCATTCTCTTTGGAGTTGCTAGTGATTGGTGGAGGGGATGGATGCTCTCTTCAGGGTCTGGGACTTACTGGCGGCTCCCGTGAAGATGTCTTCGCCCTCGGCGTCGCTGTCCCCGGCCCCGGCTCCGGGCCGCCCCCTCGGCCCCGGGGGCTCCGGGATCGGGAAGGGTGGGGGGAGTTGCTCCGAGGAGCCGACAACGCCGCCCAAAGCTGCACCTTCATACTTTAAATAATATGGAATTATGTTAAACACGATTATACATGTACAACCTATATCAGATTGTTTACTCTCATAGGGAGGCAGAAGGAGAGCATGATAGAAAATTTGCAAAGACTTGCAAAAGGATGAATGTATATGAAAAAAAGAATGAAAATAAGAGAAATAAATTTTAAAAAAGAGAAAATATAATATAGAACATGGATGAATGGATAATAGGGTTAGTATTCATGTAATTAGGGATAGAGCTACCAAATAGATCTCCAAATTAGAATAGATATTTTTTGAAGACTTTATTGGGGAAATGGATGAGTAATAAGGAAGATAAATAGGTATAGATTGATATCTACACTGAAGAACAGTTGGGGAATGACAATGACGTACTCTGACTTATTGGTCTTTTAAAGTCTCTTCCAGCTCTAAATCTAAGATAAAATTGGAAATAAAAGGAGAAATTCCAAGTAGTAACAGGAATTAAAATATGAGTAATAGACCATTCTAACTTAAAGTTAGAAGTCTGGACTTTAATTCTAATTCTGTCACTTATATAGTTTGTAAATATTGACAAAACATTTGATTTCTTTGATCACAATTTCATCAAGTGCTAAATAAATACAGAACACAAGTTGACCTCTAACATTTTTATGAATCCATAAATCTATTCTGAAAAGCAACAAAAAGGGAATAAAGGAGATAATGTAATTAATTATCCTGCATATAGAAATTAGTGGTTAAATACCACTTTACATCAAATAACTACAATCACTTTTAATGAATAATAATGAAACAAATAATGAATCTGTATAATCTTTATGGATCACATCATAGTTATTTTCCCTTTATATGAGATACAGCATACTATCTTCATTAAAATTCTCAGTTTATTATTTCATTTCCTGTTCTTTTGAATTTCAGTTGGCATTTAGCTTTTGTTTTATTGGTCCTTTCTCCTTTACACTTTCTAAGAGATTCCAACTGGGATGAGAGCTATATGATTGACAGCTCTTTATTTTGGACATAGTATCATAGCAGTGGGAAATAACACAGACAATCTTACCAAACTTATTTTGCAAATATTCACAATTGCACTTTTGGTGAGATAAAATATGTGTCTTTTTCTATCTGTTGTATGAAACAAATTCAGTTGATTTTCTTCCTTGAAAAAAAAACAGTATCACTCTGTGAATAAAGGGATCCATATTTACCCAGATACTATGCTATTTACTTAAAACCATATTGAAATATTCATAAACAGACCCTCATTTGGCTACAGACTAAGAGTAGAATGCAGTTTTAAAAGGGATTGCTTTTTAATTAGATTTGATAAAGCTGGCCCCATTAAAAGGTCAGAATTAATCAGCCTCCCATAATTCTCTCATACAAATCTTCAAAGAGATTCATCTTAGAGCTTTATTACTATTACCCATAAGAATTTTTTTAATGGTACTGCATTCCAAGTATTGTATTGACAGGTCTAATATCTAACACAACTGCAAAGAAGGAAGAATAAGTGGAAAAATTCTAAAATAAAATAAAAAATAGTGAGTTGATAGCTGGCTTTAAAAAAATGTCTCAGTGGGATACAAATAAGTAAAACATGGGAATGAAATGAATTGGAACTGAAGCTATTTGCATTACGGATTGAACAAGATGTGCTCAGTAGGAAGGTAAGAAATGCTTCACTGAACAATAGAAAAATAATTGGAATATCTCAACAATATTTCAATATTCCAAAAATGAGCTCTTATTCCACATTCTTCTTCAGCTATTTTTCCTCTCTGTTAGAAAAAAAAATAGTCTTTTAGCATCTCTATTTTTCTGCTCATTATTTTTTGCCCTTAAAATGAAGTAACTGTTCAAGTATAATTGCTGAACACTTCTCTTTGAGTAGCCAATATCATTTAAAGTTTGCCTTAGTTTTTTGCCTTCTTTTTCAGAAGCCAGTGTGATGCAAAGTCCCATCATGGAAAATCAGTGATGTGAAATAGATTCACCTTTATAAAAGAAGTGTCCCTGAGAGGGGAAAGAAACCAGAAATATCTAGTCCTTCAAAAAGTCCAGTCTATGTCAAGGTGAAAAAAATGAGAAGGAATAATTCCTTTGATGTTCATCATCAACTCAACTTCAGTAAATGAAGTAAACCAAGTAGAGATATTCATATGGGAGTAAATTATTCCAATGGTCAGAAATCATTATAAGAAAATTATTTTGGTCATTTTTTAAAATGAGCATATAAGTGATTTCCCAAAACCCCAAGACAGTAAACAATTCCATTAGTTTATGTCATTTTCTAATTATTTGCTACCTAATGCAAGTAACATATTTTACTCAGCCCATTTTTCCCAAGACAATTTATAGGAAGAAAATATTCACAGTGACTCAAAACTGGTGAGGAAAGAACTCAACACCAGGTTAAAAAAAGTCACCACCACATTACTAGCTGTGTCCCCATGTGTTCAACTTTCCCAGATCTCAGTATCTTCTTCTCTGAAAATGGAAATAATATTGGAATGAGAAATCCAGAATTTGAAGGTACCTTATAAACAAAATAGTTTTAGTTTTATTTGGAATAGAATGAAAGAATGGATAGGTGATCATAGAACCTTTGCTTGATGAGCTGCAGTGAAGGGGAACCTACAATTACTCACCACTTGGGATAATTAGCCTTATTTGCAGAAAGTAATAACTGATAGTTATGTTTGTTTGTTTATTTGTTTTTTCCTTGTTTCAACCCTAAATTTGCTCTTTTTGTATCTTCCTCATAATTGCTCCATTTTTGCCTTTTGGGAAAAAAGTGAAACAATTTTAACTGTTCTAATAGGTGACTGATATTTAACTTCTTTAAAGCCCTTTTGTTTGCTTTTCTGTTTCTCTCTCTCTCTCTCTCTCTCTCTCTCTCTCTCTCCCTCTATTTCTTTTCCCCTTCAAGCCATAGATATACTCTTCTTTCAAATGAACTTCAGAAATCATAATTTAAAGATCCAGCATCATCCTGGTTTCCTTCTTCTGGAGGTTTTATAGTTTCCCAATGTCCTTGCTAAACTGTGATACTTGTAGTTGGTTCCTAACATACAGAAGTCAGGTAGTCCAATGGATATAGCACCAGGTCTGTAGTCAGGAAGATTAATCTACTTAAATTCAAATCTGGCCTCAGACACTTGAAAGCTATGTGGCCTTGGGTAACTCATTTATCCCTGGTTGCCTCAGTTTCCTCATTTGTGAAATAAGCTGGAGAATAAAATGGTAATCTACTATCCAGTATCTTTGCCAAAGATTACAAAATAATTGAACCTTACTGAAATGATAGAACAACAATAATTTAGCACACTTGTAAACTGACCTGGGCAGAATGAAATAGGACCTTTGCTCGCAAAGGTGATGTCTTTTGGGTGTCATAGTTAATCATTATTTCTCATTCATCTTATATTCCTCCTAAAAAGGATTCTTTTTTTTCTTTTTTTTTTGCAAGGCAATGGGGTTAAGTGGCTTGAAGAAGGCCACACAGCTAGGTAATGAAGTGTCTGAGGCCAGATTTGAACTCAGGTACTCCTGACTCCAGGACCAGTGCTCTATCCACTGTGCAACCTCTCCTCTCCAAGAATACTTTTTTCTAATAATAAATATTTTAAGGAATTGTTTTTGATACAAGCACTTTAGAAACCTTAAAGAACTACATTATCACTATATTAAAATCACTTAAGTAAATGCAATATTAATTATTATTGTAGCAATTGAGACTAAAACTAATGAAAAGTGAGAAAAATCCCATTTAATCAACTCTTTATGATGAATTCAAAGTTTCCCTATGGCTAAATAATATCATTCAGAATATTTTAAAACACATGTGTCTAATAAAACTGTTCATTAAGTAACTTAAAACATTTTTTAGAATGGTATGAGCTTATAATTTTACCTTTGGAATAGTAAAACTTCTGGTTCTCTTTAACTTCCAAATATTAAAGAAAGATAGATAGCAGACTGTAGTAAATAATCTGAAAACAATTATCTTAATAGCTCTGAAGAACAACATTGGTAATCATCTTGAAAAAAATTATTCTCTTTATATTTCTCTCGGTCTCTGCTTATTTTGCTGTTGCTCCATGTTTGTCTTTGGCTCTGTTTCTGTTTGATTCTCAGTCTCACTGTCTTTATCTCTGTCACTTTCTCTTTCTCCAGATCTTCCTTCATTTGTTTATTGAAACTCTATCTCTCTCTATTTTGCCAAGTTGAAATTAAAGAGCTCACTCATAGATTTGCATGGGAGCTTCTATCTGGTTCATTTTCCCCAAACTGAACGGGTTTGCCATCTCTTTGGAAGCTTGGTTGTCCTCCATTCCCAGGGATTGATTATATTACTGCCCAAATTAGTATGGACATTTATTGTTTTGTTCCCAATTAATCTGTCGATTTCTTTCTTGGGGAAAATTCAGTATGGACACACTCTCCAACTAGTCATCTGTAATGTATAGTTCTGAAAATTACCTAGAAGCACTGAGAGAATTTTTGCCTTTACCATAACTGGAATGTTTGTTCAGTTGAAGAGTAGATATAACCTCTGGTTCAAATCCTGTAGGATTTGAAATGAGGTATTTATGGCCACAAAGCCTGAAACATAACTTTGTTATATGTATATCTATCTATATATATATCTATATATATATCTATATCTATATATATATATACATATATATATATACATGCATTATGTACAATAATTAGATATATAGATAGATATGCACACATTAGGAAACACAATTATAGTAACTCTTGCTTTTGATTCATATAAATTTTGGTCTTTCAAATTTCTTTAAATCTGCTTCCTGAACAATTTTTCCATTTTCATTTAAAATCATTCCCCTTCTGTCCTCTGGGATCTAGTAAAACTATCCCAAACATTTACATAATTACATTTCATTTTGTTTGTATTTATTCTATATATATATATTCACTTATATGCTTGTTGCCTTTTTAGTTAGAATACAAGATGCTTGTGAGTCTATATTCTTTATTTGTATTTTTCCTTTAGCACCTAATATAATGCCTGGCATAAAATGAATGTTTTATTAATATTTATTGATTGGACATACCTATATAAGTATTCATGCTTCTGTTCCAATAAAAAAAACACTATGCAAAAAGTAAGCCTCAATAAATATGCTATTAAATAAAAAATATTATTTATATTATAATTATCTTTAATGCAGAATAGGCTCAAAGGCAAAATTACACTCATGTAATTTATAATCACAGAGTATGCAGAGTCAAATCCTACATTTTAATACCAATTCCACAGGAGAAATAGTACTTTTAAATTGTTATCAGAAGTAAATTCCACTGGCATTATTTCATTATGTTTTGTTTTATTTTTTCTAACAGGTGATTTCATAAATTTTCATTAGTGAAGATTCATTATTTTTTAGTAAAGATTTGGTTAAAAGTCTTCAATTATATTGAATTATATTGAATTCAATTCATACTTACAGAAACCAAGTCCAATCATTAGAAAATTGGTTGGTTCAAAAGATTCAAAGTTATCTAAATAGAAAAGTCAAGAAAGGACCAATTTAATGATAAGTGATACCCTCACACTTACATCCAGAGGACTACTTGAATATTTGGATAAAATTCACAGAATAATTTTCTATCAGTTATAGGTGGAATAGGACTTGCTCCTGATAGTCTCTGGTGTAATTAGAAATACCTAGTGATCAACATGGGATAAGAAGAATGATAAAGAAAGAAGTCAAAAAGGAAGCCAGACTTCAATGCTTTTCCAATTTATATTGTCACCAAATTTTGTCTTATGAAAGGCACTATTGATTACTTAAAATAAACCTTATAAAGTCAGTTTCCCATAAGACCCATTAGTAGTACATTTGCTAGATATTTTATCCACCCTATTTTAATAAAATTTTTCCTTATGTCTTGAGTTAAATGTCTATGTTTCAGCTAAGAACACCTCTTAGAGAATTATTTCATGTATTTTTTTGTTATTTTCTATTTAAGTTAAATTTGATTGAATTTTTTCTAAATTTATTTTTTCAAATTTTAAGAAATCCCCTCTGGATTAAATAAGAATATTCTGGACTTTTATGATAAAAATCATATTCATTCCTCCTAGCCTTTTTGTTTCATTTCTATCTCCTCTTGCATTCTTTATCTTTCCAGAATAAATAAATTGAGTTAAAAGTACATAAAGCTTTTCACTTACAATGCTATTCTATTTGTGTTATATTCTTTTTTGAAAGGCACTTCCAGCAACTTTTCACAACTTTAGCACCTAAGTTTCACAATTTTAGTACCTAAGTGTGAAAATATAGTTGAGAAAGCTTCCTCTTGAAGTACTGATTTTTTTTTATCAATCTTAATATCCACTAAAAGTTTTAAAGAATACTTACATCCTCTGCAATTGAACAAATAAAACTTCTCAGTCAATTTTGCCTTATGAAGGGAGATTACTTGCAGATGTCTCAAGAAATGAATTGTTTCAGGTCATCTTTTATCACTTGCATTTAATCAAAACACCAATATGCCCATGGAAATTGGCTGACTTTCAATAATGGACCATGTCCAGAGAATACCCATAATTGTACCATTTTCTCTTGTTTTACCATTCAATGAGTTATAATTTAGTACTTCAGTAACTCATGAACAATCTCTCATTCTGGTTTGTATTATGTTTTATGGACACTACAACAAATCAACATCTTCATAGCCTCTTTCATTGTACCTGTGTACTCAGCTGAGGTGGCAGTAGAGATTTTCATAATAAAACCTAAATCTCTTTCCTGGTCAATTTAATGCAGCATAATCTTTCATGCTTCAAGATTTTACTTTTACTACTTATTGTCCTGCAGTTGTCAACATGAGAGCTTATTTTCTCTATTAGTTACCCAATGTAAACAAAATCTGGATGGGCCTGAATGTCATCCCCAAGCATCAGGGACAATTTTTTGCATTGCCATTACCAAGGTTAAGATCTTGCTCTCCAACTCCAGTTTGAGGCAGAGATTTAAGTAAATAATCAGATAACTATCTAGCTAAATATTTTGACATTCAGAGATTGAAAAAAATTCATTCAGAAATACTTTATATCAGAGAAATTCATAGTGTATTTGGATTTTAGCAAGGAGTTTGACAAGGGCTTTCATGGCACTCTTTGTGGAAAATAGGAAAATATGTGTTGGTGAGCATAGTGTATTATAGAATCAAATCAAGTATTATTTAATGACTTTATATCACACATGTCATACCTGTCCTCTTTTCTGTAGGGAAACTGTGATAATAATAATTGTAATCATAATCATCATAATAATAATTAATAGGTTGAGCAATGAGACAAATCAAAGTTAAAATATAACAGTAAAGAATGTATTTGCACTTTGACACATTTTTGTCTTGGAGTGTACTTTTTAGTGTTTATAGATTTCTCTTTGTATTTGAGATTCTCAAGTGAGTATATGATACCATATATGATGTGATAAGTTGCAGTTTTCTCCAGTCAAATATAAGGGGAAGCTATAATACAATGCTTTGGGTTGTGAGAGTTCTTGACACTGTGGATTACATTAAAAAAGCCATTAGCTGTGAACTGATACTTTCATACAGTTGGTAATTCATCCATTCATTCATAGATGCTTATGTATTTATTTGTTAAAAATCTTCAGATGTTCTATGATTCCATAATATAAAACTATCTGGATCATTAAGTTGAGAATAGAAGTGTCAACAAAGGAATAATAAACTCATGTTGTTAGTAATAATACTCCCTCATAGACTTTTATGATGTTTATTTTCAAACCAAATAAGATACTATTTGGAAAGTACTTAGAATAATGTCACATAGTAGGTAATAAACATTGCTTTTTCCCTTCTATGTTCCTTAAAGCTATGGTTGAGCTTATATGTATTAAAATTACAACCTATTTGGCCAATAGCAATTATAATAATTGCATTACCTGCAATATTATAATAACTATGTCAAAGTTTATATTTTAATGATAATCTGATGTCACAATCATCTGATTCAGAATATACTGATTTAGTAGCCTAAAGTAGAAAGGTCTCCTGCTTTTAGCATTATGAAAAACAAATATTTTATAAAATTTTGTATTCATTTCATAATCCAAGCATTGGGCACTCTTAAAAAAAGAATTTTAAAAACCTTGATCAGTATTCTTTTATCTTCTTTGTATTTCTATATTTCTCTCATTTCTTTCAAAATGTTTTATTACTTTCAGTATCTCAATGATACTTATTCCTTTCTGATGGAAGGCTTTATTTTTTGAACCTAGACACTTAAAATATATATATATACATATATATATATATATATATATGAATAAATGTATATTTAATGAGTGGCAATTTGTTCAAATATAGAAGAGTTTACAAATTCAAATTCTTTTGAATCTGGCACCACTTGCCAGATGACACAGGTTGAACTTAGATATCTTATAGATGTTTTGAGTGTGTCACTGTGTTTATTTTGTGTTCTACATTACTTAATTTAACTGGGTGAACTTTTTTGTGTTCGCCTAGTTTTTCACAGACAAAATTTGCACATAAACAAATGAGAAATTTAGATGATTTTCAAATTCAAAGGACACATTCAAATTCAAAGATGATATTTAAAATCAAGGGTATTTAATTCAAATTGTCCCTTAATACATCTATTGTGTTAGAACAAATTATATTCCAGAGACACAAAGGGAAACAACTCTGATAAAAAATATGTATGGAAATGTATATATGTATGTATGTGTTTGTCTATCAGTATGAGATTAGACCCACCCTCCTATTCAGGTTTGAATGGAGCATACAATCTTTGAATAGCTACCTCAAATCAGCCAGGTGGTACAGTGGATAGAGCACTGGCCTTGGAGTCATGAGGACAGGAGCTCAAATTTAGCCTAAGATAGTTGACTGTATGACCTTGGGCAAGAAACTTAACCCTGATTGCCTTGTATCCAGGATCATCTCCAATGAACCTGATTCATAATTGATCACTGGACCCAGATGACCGGAGGAGAAAGTGAGGCTGGTGACTTAGCACAGCACCCCCACACTCAAACCCATTTCATGTGCTTACCATAGCATCACCTCCTTGTTGTTGTAGTTTTCTTTGAAAATGAAAGCATGAAATATTAGCCAATAATCTCGGGAAAATGGTAGTCAATATAGAGATGCAGAACCAGAAAGAACTCTTGCAGAATGTGAAATTTGAAGGAAACAAGATTCTAAGAGACAGAGGTAGAGAGAGAGAGAGAGAGAGAGAGAGAGAGAGAGAGAGAGAGAGTACATTCAATAATAGTCTATATGTATGTGGGACATGTAAAAGGCTATGGAGAAGCAAAATGGGGTGTTATTTATAAGTTTGTAAGGAGCAGCCTAGCCACCCCTTTATATTATATTTTTGAAGTAACAAGGCACTGCAGAAATTCATACGGGTTGGGGGGGTGGGTGACATGGTCAAACCAAGACTTAGAAAAATCATTTTGATTCCTGAATGGAGTGTATAGACCTTGCCCCTAATTTTTAATCCTTTTTTTTAAGCATTCTGAGAATCTTTCACTGTTTTGTTGTTTGTTTATTTTTGTTTGTTTGTTTTTTAACATCTTGGCCAACCGTGGAACCCTCCTTTGGATACTCCTTGATTTATTGATGCCTTTTCAAATTGTGATGCCAGATTTGAATGTAAAATTCTCTTTGAGCTCCAGCTAGGCAGAGCAGTGGATAGACCACTGGTCTTGGAATCAAGAGGACCTGAGTTCAAATCAGACCTCAGATACTTAATATTTGCTTAGCTATGTGACCTTGTGCAATTCACTTAATCCCATTGAGTTAAAATAAATTAAAAAAAAAAAAACCTTTTCTTTGAAATCTGCCTAGGCCAGGGTTAGGATTATCACACTCTTAGTCATGGATACACTGCCTTTCAAAATGAAGTACAATATTACATTAGGGTTTTTTTTTGTATTTGTTTTAACTATTGTCACAATATTGAAATATATTATGCTGGTAATCTACTAACTCTTCCAGATCATTTCCCTCAAGAAACTCTTGTCTACCTCATCCATCTTATGCTTATAACATGGATTTGTTTTATTCCAGTCACCTAACCCAACATTAATTTATATTCAATTTGCTCTTTTAATATTTGGCCCATCATCATTCAGCAAAGGACCACTATGAAGATAATTGAGTTTTTCACACACATGTAAATAGAATAAAATTGAACAATTGTATGAAGAGCTTGACCTCATAAATGAATGCAAGTCAATATACATCTTGATTTTCATGTAATTAAATGCTAAAGTAAATAAAGGGTTCTGTGATTCTACCACACTTTGGAAAATGTTTCATAATTAAAAACGGAAATAGATCCAATTTTAAAAAGTGAATTACCAGATCTCTTTCATCAAAAAATGCTACATAGCATTATTAACCACTAGAAATGAGGAACATTGTATAACATTTCATAAAGTTAATTGAATATATTAACAGAGAGGACATTCATAATTGTCAACATTAGAGTTGTGGTTAACTGAAACATTGTATGGTTTGAGAAATTTAGAAAAATTACATCTTTAAAGGAAATGAGATGAGAACATGGCTTTTTATAATTCTAAGTACTTCAAGCCTAATCTATGTAGGGGAAAAGAGCAAGCATTTATAAAACAACTAATGCACTTACCAATATTACTTTTCACAATAACTCTGAGAGATAAGGGTCATTATTTTCCTAATTTTAAAATTGATCAAAATCTTGCTTCTAGGTAATGTATGAAGCTCAACTTGACCTAAGTTTCTCCTGACTACAGGTGAAGTGCTCTATCCATTATGCCATAAGTAAAAATATAAAACTAAAAATATTGAATCACATAGTCACTATTTGAGAAAATTTAACTAATTTCTATCAATTAGCAAACATTTGTTAAGCACCTAAAACATATCATAGATTGTATTAAGCTGTAAAACTACAAAAAAAAAAAACTGATCCTTCCCCTCAAGGAGATTACATTCAAATACAACGGAATGGCTCCTACTAAGGACTGAAAAAAATAATCCCTGAAGTTCTTGATCTCTTCCCAAATTCGGAAATATGAAAGACAAAGGAATTCCTGGTTTGGAGTTTGAATTCAGTTCAAAACATTCAGGAGGACATGGTTGGAAAATTATGATTAGCATAACCTAACAAAAATAGGAAAATGCAATGGTGAGGAGAAAAAAAAAATGCTGAAAGTGGGATGTGAGATTCAAATAGGCCAAGTTATCCCAATAGAATGTCCAGGTGAAACAAGGAGGAGGAAACAAATAAATGTGAAATGAAATCCATCAACAAGGATTTCTAGAGTAATCTATTTTCATTATGAATGACAGCAGAACCAACATATTTAGCCTCTCTCATACATCAGTATCTGATATTCAAATAATATTCAAGAAAATAAACTCAAGAAAAGTGTCTAGAATTGGTCATATATCAGCAAAGAAAATCTTTGCTGGGGCAGTTAGGTGGCATAGTGGATAAAACACTGGCCTTGGAGTCAGAAGTACCTGGGTTCAAATCCAGTCTCAAACACCTAATAATTATCTAGCTGTGTGGCCTTGGGCAAGCCACTTAACCCCATCTGCCTTGCAAAAACCTAAAAAAAATCTTTGCTGAAGATGGCAAAAGATTATGGGCACTTAGGGGTTGATTTTCAAGTTTTTTTTTATGGGGATGATTCCATAACAATGAGGGAAAACGAATTGACAAATATTATTACCTTAATAATGTCTCTCTCTCTCTCTCTCTCTCCATATATATATATATATATATATATACATATATATATATTATATACATATATAAAGAGAGAGTTATTCATTTGATTTTTAAATTTTTTTTTTAAAAATTTGTTTTCATCCACATGTGCACACATATTTCCAAATTACAAAATTTCCCTCCATCCTCCCTTCCCATTCCCCTCCCCTCAGCAAGGAACAGTTAGATTAGCATTTTACATATATATATTTTTTTTATAATAATTTTTTGTTTTGTATAAATTTCTTCTGCTTTATTGACATCTGCCACCCTAGCACACATGGAATAAGTTACAAGTTGTTTGCTTGTTCTTAAATATAAGAATGAAGTTCAGTAAGAAGAAAAGTGAACTTATCCTAAACCCAGTAACTGAAATGTGGATTTCTCATGTGAATGAGGAAGGAAAACATAGAGAGATAATTTGTTAAACATGCTTACAAATTAGTAATTTTTGGAATTAAGAATGAGGATTAAGGGAAAGAGATACATACCAGATAATTTTTACAAAGTATTCATCAGATTCTGGAGGGTTGTTTTTTTTCTGTGTGTTTTTTTTTTTTTTATTTTACTTTTCTTCCTCTAGTTTGTGATAGTATGATCCATAACCATTCAAAAGCAATAGTCCTAACTCCCTGGACTGCTGATGTGCTTCCATCAAGTTTGTACATCTCACAATGCTATTTTTAAATGTACCTTGTTCTCTTGGTTCTATTCCCTTCACTCAGCATCAGATCCTATAAGTCATTCCATGCTTGTCTAGAGTCTGACCATTTAAGATTATAGAACAAAATATTCCATAGTATTCATGTACTACAGCATGTTTAGCCATTACCCAATTGATGGGCATCCCCTCAATTTCCAATGCTTTTCCACCACAAAAAGAACTGTTATGAATATTTGGGAACATGAAGGACTTTTCCCATATTTTGTAATTTCTTCTAGATATAGACCTAGAATTGGAATTGTTGGATCAAAAAGTATGAACTGTGTTACTGCTCTTTGGCTATAGTTCCATATTGCTTTACAAAAAGGTGGGATCTATTTGCAACTCCACCAGCGATGCATCAATGTCCCAATCCTCCGAAAACCTCTCCAACATTGATCACCTTCCCTTTTTCTGATCTTGGCTAATCTATTAGGTGTGAAGTAATACCTCATTGTTTTTTTAATTTGCTTTTTTCTAATCAAAATGATTTAGAACATTTTTATATGATTATATAGAGCTTTAATTTCTTCATTTGAAAACTGTTCATATACTTTGACTTTTTTATCAATTGAGGAATGATTTGTGATATTATAAATTTGATGCAATTCTCTATATATTTTAAAAATGAGACCTTTATCAGAACTCCTGGTTGTGACTTAATAAGTTAATATCCCAGATCAGATTTGAACTCAGGTCATCCTGACTCCAGACCGAGTGATCTATCTACTATGCAACAAAGTCATCCTTTAATAAGTGATATGAGAGTTTTCAGAAACTGCTACATTAAAGACCAACTTTCTCATCTCTATAAAATTCTTTATGAGAATAATCTGTAAGTTTTATGTATTTCATTGATGAAAATTCAGGAATAAAGAATGGAAAAATTCCTAACACATCATCATAATCACAAAATTGATTAAGAATTCTAAAGAATATAAAATCGAGCAGTATTTTTTCAATTTTTTAAAAAAAAGTATTTGACTCAGAAGAGAAAAAAAACTTCATCTGTTCTTCCTTTGTGTTTCATATGTGTACCTAAAGTTCATTAAAAAAAATAGTTAAATAGAGATGTAGCCACAAAGATAATTTTACAAATACCAATTTGTCCTCTGTCAGTATTATGAAAGGCAAGAAATTCTCCCTTATGCTTACTTCTAACATAATATTGCTTTTCACAAAAAAACTAAGTGGAAGAGGGATTTCCATTTTCTCTGGATCCACTCATAGTCACTCACTAAAAGCACTGAGTTTGACATTGCTTACAAATCTATTTGGGCTCCAGGTCAAGTTATATGTGTACTCTTGTCCTATGCAAACACTTCAGGAGTCTCAGAAATATGATATTTTGAAAAAAAATCTGTAATAATATTCTCTTTTCTTTGTATCTCAACCATCCCTTCCACTATGAAACTGATAATATGATTCAGAGTTCACGCATTATGCCTTTTGCTTGTGCACTGATTAAAGGTGTCATTGTTTCCGTTCCTGGTCTAGAAGTTTCCAGATCCTTGATTTCTCTATTAGAGTCAATTCTCCCTTCTCCAGGAATAAATACAATCTTCCAGTTGTCCCAAGCCCTCAGACTCATAAGCTACTGGAGTTACTGAAACTCTTGAACATACCTTATTTATTCAAATGACACAATCTTTTGTGTCACACAATCACAGTCACAATGTTTTCTCCCTCTATTATATAGTACAATTGTCCACACATTTAATCTCCCTCAAAGTTACCTGATTCAAACACAATCACACTCAGACCAGCTATCATTCATAACAAGTGAATACTTGACTATTAATCAATCAATCAATGACAAAGGAGTAATTGCCAGGTGTGAAAAGTTGAGTACCTGATCCCTTCTGTACAAAACTGTTTACTCTATGAAGAATGTCTTCAAATTTAACCCATAAAGATAGGGAAATGTCTTATATGATCTTGTTTATGAATAATGTTGTACTAATGGTGTCAAACCCTTCAACAGACAAGAGAGTGAGAGAGGGAAGAATCAAAAATAACACCTAGGTAATGAAACTAAGCAATTGAGAGGTTGGGGTATCTTCAAAGTAAGAGAAAAATATAGGAATATTGGAAAATTTGGGGAAAAATTAGGATTTTACAACTTGTTTGAATTCCCAGTACTTAAGACAAGATATGAAAATAGGTGGTATTTAATAAAGATTTGTTGATTGATTAATCTATTAATTACATGCAAAGATAATTTCCAACATTCATTTTTGTATGATTTTTCCCCTTACCCTTTCCTCCCCCCACTCCAAGATAACAAGAATATGATATAGGTTATACATACACAATCATATTGCATATATTTCTATGTTACTCATGCTGTGAAAGAAGAATCAGAACAAAAGAGAAAGCCACAAGAAAGAGAAAAATAAAAAACAAGTTTTAAAAAAATGAAAATAAAGTAGTTTGATCTGCATTTAGGCTCCCCAGTTCTTTCTCCAATTATAAATGACATTTTCCATCATAAATCTTTAGAACTGTCTTTGATCACTGTCTTGCTGAGAAAAGCTATGTCTATCATAGCTGATGATCACACAACATTGCAGTTACTGTGTACATTGTCCTCTTGCCCCGTTCACTTAACTCAGCATCAGTTCATGCAAGTCTTTCCAGATTTTTCTGAAATCAACATACTCATTTCTTATGGAACAATAAAATTCCATTATATTCATATACCTCAGTAAGTTACATCATTTCCTTAATTAATGGGCATCCCCTCTATCCCCATACTTTGCCACCTGTAAAGGCTATGAATATATTTGTATGTGTGTCCTTCTCCCTCTATTATGAATTCCTTGAGCTACAGATCTAATAAGGACTGGATCAAAGAATATGCAGGGTTTTATAGCCTTTTAGAAAGATTCAAATTACTCTCCAACATGTTGGGATGGGTTTAAAATCCACCAACAATGCATTAATGCCCCAATATTCCAACATTCCTTCCAACATTTATGACTTTCCTTTTCTGCTATATTATGCTAACTGATCTGAAAGTCTCTTCCATAAAATAAGGAAACAATCACTCTGGCCCTCACTGTTTCCAGGTTACTTTATAAATTATAATTTGCTAACTAAACATTGATCTACATTACTGGATGGATCTATTCATAAAACTTTTTTACACCTACTTTTAAAATGGTTGGAAAAATTAATTGAAATATTATTTTGTTTATGCTTACTATGATTAGAATGTAGGACTCTATGACAGTGCTTGTCAATAAATAGCCATGGAGAAGGGGAAAAGAGTAAATAAGGACATCTCTTTCACCTAAGAATATATTCATTCAACTATGAGGGGTATATATAGCTTTTTTGGTATGAATTCAGAAGTTCTTCCATAAGGTGGCACTATAATGGAGCAATCAAAAGAATCTATTTTTTGCCTTTACTTTTTTTTTTGCAGTTCTAAAATCTCTTTCACACTCTGTCAAAGACAGAAGTCATTCCTTGTTCCATTTTGATCAGTAAGGTATTTTGCCTTGGAGGATGAATAATACTGGAGACCATCTGGAATTTAAGGTGGGAATGTTTTAGGCAGAGTTTATGAGAAAAAGGTAGCTCTCAGAAGATATGCAAATCTAATGTTTTTCATTGAATTACATTAAAAGAAAAGGTCTGAGGAAAAATGTCAACACTTCTTTCAAAATGCATTGTTGGGTTAGGGAGTAGTTCACATTCTGGAAAGTAAACATTAAACTTGAAAGGATATGGTAAAATGTAATGCTATCAAATATTCCACTGAATTTCTAGGAATCTTGGCATCCACAACAGATTCTCTGTCTCTGTCTGTCTGTCTCTCCCTGCCCCATCTTTTCCCTACCTCCTCACACACACACACACACACACACACACACACACACACACACACACACAGACAAACACAAACACACATACACACACACACACAAAACACGCAAGTCATTTATTCAAAATTACCAGAATATTCTTGAAAAAAACATTTATATCCCCTAGAGAAAAGGTTTTGGATATCATTGCTGTCATGAAAAAGTGACTTTCACTATATTTCATTTAAAGAAAAAGAGGGAAAAAAAATTCACCCTGTGAGTTATGTTCAGGATAGTTCTTTCAACCTTGCCTTTTAATCTATTTGAGCAGAGTTTGGGTGAGGTCATATTTAATCAAGTAAATTTAGCAATTGAATAACATGTTTAGAGAGAATTATTTTAAATATAAACAGAATAATTCCTTGCCTTCCTAATTTCAAAAAGAGGTCCTCATATTATACTTTGCTTTGCCTTCCATCTTTTCCCTACCTTACTCCTCCCTTCCTCCCCCCTGCCCCATATTCTTTTAGGGAGTTATATATATTGTGATTCAGATCACTGTCTTCTGATGGTCAAGGCAATTTAAAGAAGACAGTATGTCTCCATCCTGGGGAGTCTAGGTCTCCAGCTAGCCACCCCCCATACATACACAAACACACACACACACACACACACACACACACACACACACACACAGACACAAACATACACAAGAGCATAATTTTCAACTTATGGAAATATTAGTAAATATACTTGTTAACCTAATACTGTTTGTTCTCTCTTGGGGCCAAAACCTCTATTAACATTTGTCCTTGATTAGGACAAACTCTGAGAAGAGTATGACCTATTGAAAAACTCAATAAGAATCCCCACTCATTTAGGTGAGCTCCCTCTTTTACACTTTTAATACTATTTGTTACAAAGGATCAAGAAAAGAAAATGTCCTTTAAAAGAACTTAAAAGGTGTGATGCTTCAGAGAGTAGTTTGGTTCAAGGAATTATGATTCATCTTTCTAATTGGATTGACTGAATTATAAGGAAAGACAATAGGTGGCAAAATTAAATGGAAGTAATGTTACTGGGAATTGCAGATATTTTGATTTATATAAATTTGGTTTCTTTTATCATGATCTCTCCAATGTCGCTAGGTCAATTAACAAGGACAAATGAATGATAACAAACCTAGCCAGAAAACTGGAAGAGAAAAAAAAAATCCAGCTTCCCAGGTTTGTTTTGATAAAAATTGACCCAGTAAAGCACAAAGGCATTAAGGGAAAGGGTTACTTTTTTGCCTTTATAAGCCCTTAGAACCATTACATTGTGTCCCATATGTATCCTATACATTTAAGCAATGGATGCTGTATTGAATTGAAATGAAAATGATTCAAATCCCCAATTACCCTTTTTTTGCTATCTTTTTGGTAACATATGAAAGATGCATAGTGACTCTGGAGCCTATAAATCTAATAGTTCCAATTTGAATTTTGCATGATTTATAAATTTCTTGAATATATGTATATATATATATATGCATGTTTATACAAGCACACACATACGTATAAACATACATGCATAGATGTTGTTTGTATACAGGTATGTCCATGTATATAGCAATACACATATTGCTTTCTCCATTAGAGTATTCTGCTTGAAGGCAGGGACTACTTTATTTTTTCTTTGTACATATTTAATCTAGTGAATGACACATAGTAGACACTTAACAAATGTTTGTTGACTGGATTCACATAAAATCTTCAATATTCACAGTTTCATCTATAAATTAATATAACTATTATTACCTCCATTTCTAAGTAGGGATAATAAAGCATGAGAAAATGTTTTGAAAGCATTTTTAGAGACCATAATTTTTTTCTGAATTTCTTCTTATCTATGCCACATTCCTAAAAATACTTTGGCATTATCCTATATTATCCTATATTTTATTCATAGGCTATGCTTCCTTAAAATCTTACGCTACTCAGAAACCAGGACAATATTGAATAGTTTGTGTTTTTTTCCCCTAATATTTTTGTACTGTAAAACATATTGTTCCTAGTATCTTCACTCAACTAATTTTCTCCAATTAACTGGTATATATATCTCATTTGAATATAGATGTTTTCATGTTCTCTATCCTATTGGACTGTGATTGTCTTAAGAAAATAAACTGTATGTTGCATTTCTTTGCATGTCTTATACTTGTTTAGCATATCTGCAAATTATGTATGCTTGTCAACTGCTACAGGATGTGCCTCATCAATAAACACTGTAGGAAATTGAGGCTTATTTTACTATTATACAGTTACTAATAAAAGTTATTCACAGTTTGTAGATAAAATTATTGTTTTTTGCCTTTTGTGTATCTTTTACCATTTTTGATCATTCTACTGATATCATCATTCATTTAACCTCCTCTAAAATACTGTTCATTTTAAAACACTTTCATTAAGATAAGATTCTTGGAAAGAACAAAATAAGTCTCTATTGGCTAAATTTTCTAATCCTATTTCCTCAGATATTTGTTGCTCTCATAATTCATCTTTTCCCTTCAATGTAGGAATTAAAGAAAGAACTTGATTATATCCATACCATCATAGAAGGCCAGATTTTGAAGGAGTTGAAAAATCCATGTAGTTTCACCAATATTTGACACAATCCTTTATCTATTATACCTAATAAGTAGTCATTGAGCATATGCACTAAAATCCCCTAGTAGCAGATGATCCCATTTCTTCCTGGGTTGGTCAATTCCATTTTTCGAATAGATCTAAGATTAATATATACATTTGCTTTGTTTGCATTTTAGAGAGAAATATCTACTCTGTGAATGCCACTCATTGTTCTTAATTTGAACCTCTGGAGAGAGAAAGAACAAGTTGGATTCACTGTCCACCAACAAACATTCAGATACTTGATCAAAATTCTCATTCCCAGTGCAAACATTTTTTTTAAGAGTTTCAAGAGTGCAAATAGCTTCTCTGTCAGTCAAGAGCCATTGATTAAACAACAACCTAAATTGAGCAATTTGTTATGACAAATGTCAGTGGTTCAATCATTAAAAAAAAATAAATAGATGAATATTATTACATATTGAGATCATCACCATTATCATTGCCAAATTATGATATAATTCTTAAATCCTACATTATTCCACCCAGATGTCCTCTGTTCCATTTTAACTAAATAATCAGTCCAACATTTATTATTTACCAGGCACTGTCGCAATTTCCAAGAATTCAAGGCCTTTTTTTAGTATGGTCTGTTTTCAAGGAGCCCACATTCTAATCAGTGACACAACTTGCAGACAATTACATACATACAGGTTCAGAGTTTTCTGTACCCTGCAATTAGGCGATAATTTCAGAAGGAAGGCTTAATCAGTGGAAGAAAAGTACGAATGGGAAAGGGTCATGAGATAGAACATTATATAAGAGCAAGAGTACGTAAGCAAGTGTTGCTCATAGAATATGTGTATGGGAGTAAAGTGTAATAAAGACTGGGAAGAAGAAAGAGACAAGGCTGTGAAACTGTGAAACCTTTAAACTGGAGATTCTAGAGGTTAATAGGAAATAACTGTTTTTTTATTAAGTGGGGATAATATGGTACAATCTTGGGCTTTAAGTAAATCACTTTGACAGTTTAATGAAGAATAATCTTGTGAGTAGAAAGACTTGAAATAGAAGGAAAAAACAATAGTATTAATTATTATAATTAATGGATGATGCAGTGCAGGTCTTTACCCAGCTGATGACTGTCTAAGAAGAGAGTCATTGTGAATATAGAAAATAATTATTGAGATTTGAAGGGAATGAAAGCAAATTCATTAAGATAACATCAAAGTTGAAACAATGCCAAGACAGCAATGTAAAGGTAGGGACTTACCACAGTTCTACCCCAAATATCTTTGGAAGAAGAGACACAAAAAAGAGACACATGAAAACTTAAAGAACAGAATGGGCCAAAAGGAAAAAAATCCAGTGAGGAGAAGAATGTCTGAAAAAGCAGAATTGACCAAATATAAAAAGAGATACAAAAATTCACTGGAAAAAACCTGATTAAATGTACAATTGACCAAATGGAGAAGATGGTAAAAAAATCACTGAACAAAATAATTTCTTAAAAATTAGAATTGAACCTAGCCATGTGACCTTGGGAAAATCACTTAACCCCATTGCCTTGCGAAAAAAAAAAAACAACTAAAAAAATTAGAATTGAGCAAACTAAAGTCAATGACTTTATGATAAAACAAGAAATATAAAACCAAACCAAAAAAATTAAAATGATTTAAAAATTATTGGACTGCCATCAGAATTGGTTCAAAGAGAAAATAGCATATATACTTAATTGGGTATTATTATTCTACATAAAGGTAAGCTGGGAAGGGGATTTGAGAAAAGGAGTGTGAGAAAATGGAGCGCACGCTGGGGGAGAGAGTAGTCAGAAAGAAAACATTTTGATGAAGGACAGGGTGAAAAGAGAGAGAGGGAATGGAAGAAATGGGGAACTAAGATGGAAGAAATATGGTTAGCAATGGTAACTGAAAAAAACAAGTTTATCTGATAAAGGCTTCAGTTCTGAAATATAAAGAGAACTAAGTCAAATTTATAAAAATGAGAATCATTTTCAAATTGATAAATGATGAAAAGATATGGACAGTTTTCAAGTGAAATAATCAAATCTACCTATAGTCATACAAAAAATAATGCTCTAACTCACTATTGATTGGGGAAATGAAAATTGAAATAATTCTGAAGTACCATCTCACACTTTTTGAATGACTAGGATAGAAAAAGAAAATTATAACAAAATTTCACAATGATAGTGGTGAGTACAATAATATGAAATAATATTCCTCTGCTTATTTTTTAAATGATTGTACCACTTCTATTTGTCATAATACATAGCTCATTTTAGGTTGTTGCTTAATCAGTGGCTCTTAGTGACTGAGAAGCAGATAACATTCATAGCACTTTTATAGAAATGTATGCACTATGAATGAGATTGGGAAGGAACAGAGAAAAAGCACCAAAAGAAATCAGAACAGAGCAATGTCAAAAAAAAATCTAGACAAGAGATAGTTTCTAGGAGCAGAGAGTGACTACCAATGACAAAGAGTGAATGAAGAGAAATAAAGGATTAAAACCAAGAGAAATAAGACTTTGCCCTTTAGAGACCATGACACTTTTGAAAGATCATTTTAGTTCACTTATGATGTAGAAAGCCAGATTGCAAAGAGGTTAAAATAAAATAAGAAGACTTACACTGAAAAAAAAAAAAGACATACATTGGAGGCACGATTGCAGATAGCTTTCTTAAGAAGTTTAGCCATTAGGGTGGCTAGGTAGTACAGTGGATTGAGCACTGGCTCTGGAGTCAGGAGTACCTGAGTTCAAATCTGGACTCAGACACTTAATAATTACCTAGCTGTGTGGCCTTGGGCAAGCCACTTAACCCAATTGCCTTGCAAAAAATAAAAATAAAAAATAAAGAAGTTTAGCCAAAAAAAGAAAAAGAGTCATAAGATGCTAACTCTCAAGGATGGTTGGATCAAGTGAAATGTTGGTTTTTCTGTTTATGTTCATTTATTTTAATGTTAAGTGAGATATTGAAATAGCAAATTGGTACTTTACAATATTTCTGCCTCTGTTTGAATAAGTAAGGAATGCTCAAAAGGAAGAGTACTAATCAGGTAGTCACTAGGTCCTTCTGATTTTCTATTCTGAAATGGGCTAGGAATGCTAAATTACACATTTGTGTCACAAATATGCATGTGAATTCTGAATCAATGTATATTCACAAAAACTTTCAATAACCATTTGAAAATAATTTGTAGGAATGGGGAAATGATTCCCTTTTCATTCATTCTAAATTTGAAATGATCTGAATTTGATTAGTCATTCCTGGTGTAGAAAAATAAGACAATACATTGAGCTATCTGGATTTAATTATCCTTTAGTACAAAACAAAACAAAACAAAAGATACGCAGTTTCTTTGAATCATTAAGGACATACTTTCAACTTCTAAACAGAATACAAACATGCATTAATATTCCTTATATGTTCAACTATATTACATATCAAAAATAAAATTCTCAATTTATTTATAACTTATTTGTTTATAATAATCTAGTGTTCCTATATGTGACAGAAATATTAAAAAATCATAAAAGTTTGCTGGATGAAAGAATATTTTATCCAATGTGATTGCACAGTGGAAAACTGAGATTTTTATCAACAAATATTTCCAAAACTGAATAAATACATTTTACATTGCCCCAATTTATTACCATTTTTTGGGAATATTAAATCACTTTCTTGATAGTATCTGCCCATAGGCTTTTCACAATGAATACAAGACATGTAAAAAGTGAATCACTTTTCAACTTCCAATGAGGAAGCATATGAAGATAATTTTCAGAAGTTCTTACAAGCAATTTATGGAATTGTACAGTGAAGCAGAAAAGAGTCCCAGGGAACCAGACTACCAAACATATGCCATTAATTCAAAGAACATTAAATGTTCTCATTTATACCACAAAATAAATTTTATGAAAGGTCTTTTCAATCACTAAGCAAATATATGTGTATATGCATACATGCCTGTAGGTGCACAAACACAGAATTCATTCCATTCATACATAGACATGTATATTTGAACAAAATGTATTGAAAGTACAGAAGTCAGAATATAAAAACTTCTAATTAGAAGGGACCCTAGAAATCATCTATAACAATTCTTTTATTTTACATAGTAAAAACAATTTTAAAACAGTTTCATAAAAATTGGATGGCTAATACTAGTTGTGTGCTTATTTGTTTATAGAACCTGTGATTTTCTCTGTTTAAGGAACTTTTGATGAAGATATTTGTCTACCAGTTTAAATTGGCAGATTATTTTTTATTAAAAATAAGTCACATTTAGCAGTAGAAGTAGAATATATTAACCTGTTATGATAACCAGTATAAATAAATTCTGATTATCTATTGATTAAAAGGAAAGCTGTTTGTTTCCATCCAGTATCATAGGGGAGAACTATTAAATTAAAGGAAATGTGATAACCACTACACTACAGAAACCCTGATACCTTTGTAATACATAGTCTTTAAATGTTGGTTGAATACTGATAGGTCAAATGAATTATGTAGAATCACAAAGTCATTATATAGTCCATAACTAAATGCATCTAAGGTAGCAAAGATAATTATTGAACAAGTAGGTCTAAAGTACTTCTGTCCAGGTTTCTAAACTTCACAGCCAAGACTCTATCATGTCATTCTGCCTATCCATATGGGTATGTAAATACATGTGTATATGGTACATATGGATTGTATATATGTCTAATACTTTTATTGTACTAAATATTGAAGACACAGTCACATAGTTACCCTACACCCACATCCACTAATGAGTATGTTTATGTTTTTGCCAATTGTTCTAAAAGAAAATCAAAATGGCATCAATATATTGTGGTCATAATACAACAGTGTGTCCAATTGTTGCTAATCAGATGAATATAAGCTTGGGAGGCTCTACTTCAGATCAGATACAAATTATCACATAAACAGTGGAAATGTGATGTAGGCATGTCAAGTTGCCCATCCTTTACCAATATCTCCTATATCACCCAATAAATTACAAAGTTCTTCATAGAGACTTAAAAAAGTGTCATTTTATCTTTTCATCTTAAATCAACGTGAACTCTTGCCTTTTGTGAATTGTCCAAAAATGTCTTTTAGGTAAACATACATTTGACATTTGAAAACCAGGATTAAGTCATAGGAGTTGTGCTCTCTCCAATGAAGTTTGAATGCTTGGCAGTTAAGCTCAAGAAAAGAACCCTTTTGTGGGGAGGGGCAGAGCCAAGATGGTGACAAGAGAAGAGGCTCTCCTAGGTGCTCTCCCCATAATATTTCAAAACTCATAAAATAATGGCTCTAAGTAAATTTTCAAGAGTCAGAGCCCACAGAGGAATCCAGTGAGGCAATTCTCCTGAACAAGGTAACCAGGAAAATAGTGGAAAGGCTCTGCTCCATGGGTTTAGAGGGGCTGCCGCCCGAGTAAAGGAACTTCTGCCTCCTGGAGGCAGCCTCAGGGCACTGGGAGCTGTGGCTCACAGAAGTGGGGACAATTTCCTGACCTACACCCTGGGGAGCACTGGGCACAAGTTGGAAGATCAGTGCGGAACCTCTGCCAGTGAGTGAGCCCAGCCCTCAGGGCACTCAGCAAGCAGTGGTGGCCCAACAGCCCAGATCCAGGAAACAGAAGCAGGGGGAGCCCGTAAACAGGAGCCTCCAGGCAACTGAGCCTTGAATGCTCAGCCTACCAAAGGTAGAGGAGTGGAGAGAGACTTCCAAGGTCTGTCCTCAGCCTGGAACAGAACTCTGGGACACTGACCCCATTCAGATGCTGATCACAGTCTTAGCCCCGCCACAGAACAGCAGGCCCTGCTCCACCTCAGCCCTGTGGCAGAGTGGTGCGCTACATTAAAGGCTCATAGGGCTTAGAATATAATATTCTGGAAGGCAAAAGATCTCAGAATGCAGTCGAGAATCAACTATCCAGCACAACTGAACATCCTCTTCCAGGGAAAAAGATGGACTTTCAATGAACCAGGAGAATTTCAAATATTCCTGTTAAAATGATCAGAGCTGAACAGAAAGTCTGATCTTCAAATACAGGACTCAGGTGAAGCATAGAGAGTGGAGGAGAAGGGGAAAATATGAGGGACTTAATGATAATGAACTGCATATATTCCTGCATAGAAAAATGATACTGATAATACTTATAAGTAACTTCTCATTTAACAGAGCAGGTAGAAGGAACTTTTATAGATCAAGCACAGGAGAGAGCTGAATTTGAAGATATAATATATTGTAAAAGTGGAGTCAATGGCTAAAAGGGAAATGTAATGGGAGTAAGAGGAAGGAGAGGTGGAATAGGCTAAGACATTTCATGTAATAAGATTGTTTTATGTTATTACAAGGAGCTATTGCATTGATATGGAAGGGGGAAGGCTAGGTGGAATGAGGGAACCTTGGCTCTCATCAGAGGTGGCTAGGAGAGGCAACAGCATATATACTCAATGGGGTATAGATATGTGGAGTAAGAAGAAGGGGGAGGGACAGGGGAGGGGGGGGGATGTGAGTGATGGAGGAGAGGGTGGATTGTGGGAGAGATTGGTCAGATATAACACATTTTCTTTTTTCTTTTTCTTTTGTTTTTTTTACCTCTTGCAAGGGGCTGGGATTGGATGGCCTGTCCGGGACCACAGGGCCAGGTGATTGCTGGACTTTAGGGGTGGTATGTGGACTCAGGGCCTCTCGGCCCCAGGGCTGGTGATCAGTGTGCTGTGCCTCTCAGCTACCCTACAGCACATTTAAGAAGAGGGACAGAGTGAAAGGAGAGAGAAAATATAGTGTATGGTAGTGGGGAAGTACGAATGGAGGGAGTTGCAATCACCAATGGCAACAATGGAAAAATATGGAAGTAGCTTTTGTGATGGACATCATAAAGAATGTGATCTACCTGTGACAGAGCTAGTGGTGTTGGAACACAGACTGAAGCATACTTTTTATTATTATTATCACCATTATTTTTTTGTTTGTTTTTTGTGGGGCAATGGGGTTGGGGTGACTTTCCCAGGGTCACACCACTGGGTGATTGTTGGGTGTCTGAGGCCAGATTTGAGCTCTGGAGCTCCTGAATCCAGGGCTGGTGCTCTGTCCACTGCACAACCTGGCTGCCCCTATTATTATTTTTTAATTTTAATTTTAATTTTTTCTCTTTATTGCTCATAAGGGTCTATATTTTTGGGGGTGGTATTATGTTTACTGTTAAACAAGAACATTTTAGTAATGTATAAAACATCATTTGTAGCAAAATAAAAAATATAATATAATAAAATAATAATAATAATAATAATAAAAATAATGATGATGATGATGATGATAAAAAGAAAGGCCCCATTGTTTGATATTCCCTCTTGCTAGGTCAGCTACAGAATCTTCCTAAGTCAGTTCAAATAAAAGGGATTCAGTTTGTTCCATGGCACTGGTATTTGATGCAGGTTCACAGGTATAATAATGAGCTCAGCACAATAGCTTTGTAGACTTTCAACTGTCAGGTTAATACATCTCAAATACTGAGTCATCCCTGACAATGGATGCATCAAATTCATCTATTTGTTTATCCCTGGAAAAAAAACTATCAAGTCAGTGAACTTACCCATACCATTCGATATTCCTCCATTTTCTGTAACTGAAGTTTCCATAGATGGATGGTAGAGAATCTTACTTTTTTGGTGAGCAATGGTAGGCCCATTGTGTCTAAGCCTCAAAGGTTGCATTGAGTATACAAAATATCCACAAATAAAAAATTCATAAATTGTATCTTTGGCTTATAACTTTTCAAGTTAAAAATTTTAGGATAAATGTAGTAGCTGAAACCATTTTTGTCCTTTTGGAGTGTGTCTGAAAAAAATGTTGAAAACATCTTGCAATAAAGCATACAATCTTTTTTTTTCATTTTATTGGTAAGTGGGAAAGAATGAGAGCATTGTCCATTATCTAAACACATGTGCAAGCATGCCATCATGAAACATATATAATACTGATCAACTTCACCAGGCAACCAAATTTTGTCACATTTTACCACAAGCCCTCATGACTGACAGTTTCAAAGGCCTTGAAGAGATCAATGAACATTATTTATAGATCTCTGTTTTGTGGCTGTCATTTCTAGATTTGTCCTGTAGTGAATATCTCATCATTTCTTTGGGTCTCATTGTATCCTCTGGCTCTCGGGTAGAAGGTCATCTTTCAGGTGAAGGGATGACCTTATAAGAATTTGTCAACAATAACTAGAAGAAAGATCCTTCTGTGATTGTAACAGAACAATATATTTACCTTTATAGAGATGGACAAGAGACGTCTTTAAAATCCTGGGTGATAACATCCTTTTCCCATATCACCTGGAAGATTTCCATCAGTTTATATATGTGCAATAGCCCCTGTCATATAAAAATTTTAGGTCAGAAGAAGAGGTCTATGATACATGGTTGTGAGATGTCTAGGATCATAACAGGTGATGTCACCAAGTGAGGACTTTGAAAATAGGACAACAGGAACAGGAAAAGCTATACGAAGGGAATTCACTTCCCAGACATGACATGTGAAGTGAAGATCCTGTCAGAAAGAAATTATAGGGGAAACCAGTACTGGTAATGGTAGTAAACCAGGAAACTATTTAATATCTTCACTGCTTGTCTTCTAGTTATAGGTTGAAGTTCTAGGCTTCAAAGGAGCAACTAAGATCAGGGTGCAGGGACCCTCTCTGGGGACAAATTGTGGTTCTTGAAAGGAAAGAGTTTCTGACCATGAGGGTGTAGATGCTTTCTTTGAGTAAGAACAAGAGCACAGACCAGGAAAAGAGTGATCACACCTCTTCCCAGATGACATCATCTTGGAAGTCATAAAAACTTACACTCCCCTAGAATTATCTAAGAAAATAGTGTGTGGGGGGGGAATGTCAAGAAAAAACAAGGAATTACATGAATATAACTACAACTATTTTTCCATATAAATAAAATGAGATTTACATAACTAGAAAATAGTCAATTGTTCAAGGGTAAGGAAAGCTAAAATAATACAAATTCTATTTAAATTAGTCTATTTATTCAGTGCCATAACAATTAAACTGCCAAAAATTATTATATAGAGTCAGAAAAAATTATAACAAAATATTTCTGAAAGTTCTAAAGGTCAACAATATCAAGGGATTAATGAGGAAACATGGAAAGAATGGTAACTTAGCTGTAAAAGATGTAAGACTATATTATAATTTGGCAATCATCCAAACTATTTGGTATTGGCTAAGAAATAGAGAAGTGGATCAGTGAAATACATTAGATTTATAAAACACAGTAGTAAATAATTATCATAATTTACTTTTGATAAACATAAAGACTCAAACTTCTGAAATAAGAATTCACTTTTGATAAAACCTGTTAATAAAACTAGAAAATATTATGACAAAAACCAGGCACAGACCAATATCTCACATCCTATACCAAGATAAAGTTGAAATGGATACATGATTTAGGCATAAAGGATGAAACCAATAGCCATTCAGAAGAGCAAAATCTCATTAACCTGTCAGATATATGGAGAGTAGAAGAACATATGACAAAATAAGATATAGAGAACATTATGAATAGATAATTTTGAATACATTAAATTGAAAAATTTTTATACAAACAAAACTAATGTAAGCAATATTAGAAGGAAATCTGAAATTTTTGCATTCAGTATTTCTGATAAAGTCCTCATTTCTAAAACATATAGAAAACTGAATCAAATTTTTAAGAATATAAGTAATTCTGAGGCACAGAGAAAAGATGGCAATGTAAGGACAGGAATTCTCAGAAACTCATCCCCCCCAAAATGAAAAAAGCTGTCAAATTATGATTCTAGCCAAAATTTATAATGCACAATGCACAGAATGACTGAATGATACAATTACCAAGTCCAAGATAACTTAGAAGATACATGGAAATGGTTTATTTCACCAGAACCTGGGATTGGCACAAGCCACAGTGCAGCTAAACTGCAGCATAGCCCAGCTGGAGCAAGCCAGCTCCAGCCTTCCAGAAATAGCCCACAGGGTGCCTTGGGTTCCTGAGGGTGCCTGGGACCCTGGCAGATTAATGTTTCCAGAGGTCTTGAATCAGGGATCACCAGGGATGGCTTAAAGTGGTAATGAGAGAACTGTGCTGCACTAAAGTAAGTGCAGAGCCTGAGTCAGTGCCAGCCTCAGAGCAGCCTGGCAACAGGAACCTGTGGAGGCCCCAACACTTCCAAAGTCCTCACCCCACAGACTCTAAGGGGTTGGGGAGGAACTGCACAGGTCTCTCTGCTCTCCCTGGGGCAGGACTCTGCTGTTTGCCCACACTCAGATCCAAGTCACAGTCTGGGCCCCCATACTATGATAGAGGAGCAGGGACCCTCCTCACAGCTCCAGGGAAGAGGGGAGGGCCTGGTGTCATCAACAGACCAGAGAACAGAAAAGACAGCAGTCAGAGCTTCTCATAAGAACTTGGAGTAATTAATGGCCCTGTGGGCTATCCCCAAAACCTCACATACCTTTGAAGGGCAGTAAATCAATGATAGACCAAGGAAATGAGAAAACAACAGGAAAAAGAATAACCTGACCTTAGAAAAATTATTTTCCCATGGAGGATAAAAATACATATTCAGAAGATGAAAAAGCCAAAGCTTCTATATCCAAAGCCTCCAAGAGAAAAAATGAGATGGGCTCAGGTTATAGATGAACCTAGGAAAGACTTTGAAAAGCAATTAAGGGAGGTAGAGGACAAATTTGGAAGAGAAATAAGACAAATGTAGATAAATCATGAAAATTAAGTCAGCAGCTTGGTGAAGGAGATACAAAAAATACTGAAGAAAACAATACGTTAAAAACCAGTTTAGGTCAAATGGAAAAAAGCAACCCAAAAAGGAAAATAAGGGGAAGAATGTCTTAAAAAGAAGAATTGGCCAGTTAGGAAAGAAGATAAAACATCTCTCTGAAGAATATAATTACTTCAAATGTAGAATGGAGCTAAAGGAAGTTGAAGACTATGCAAGAAACCAAGAAACAATAAAATAATAGCAAAAGAATGAAAACAATTAGGAGAAAATATAAAATATCTCATTGGAAAGCAACTGATCTGGAGAACAGATCCAGAAGAGATAATTTAAATATTATTGGGTTATTTGAAAGTCATAATCTGGAAAAGAGCCTAGATTTCATTTTTTAAGAAATAATACAGCAAAATTTTGCTAAGATCCTAGAAGAAGAGAGTAAAATAGAAATTGTGGCACTATACCAAGTCACCTCCAGAAAGAGACCCCCACCCCCCAAATAAACTCCCAGGATTATTGTAGCCAAATTTCAAAACTTCCAAGTCAAAGAGAAAATACTACAAGTTGACATAAAGAAAAAAATTCAAATATCATAGAGCTACAGTCAGGATTATGCCGGATTTGGCACTGTCTACATAATGTGATATTCTAGAAGGCAAAGGAGCTTGGTTTAAAACCAAGACTCAACTACCTATTAAAACTGAAAATCTTTCAGGGGAAAAGATGGACTCTCAATGAAATTGGGCACTTTCAAACTTTCTTGTTGGAATGACAAGAGCTGAACAGAAAATTTCATCTCCAAGGAGATGACTAAGGTAAAACACAGAAAAGATGGATGAAGGAAGGGTCAATTATAAGGCACTTAATAGTATTCCTGCATGGGAAGAAGATATGCATAATTCATATGAAACTTTACATAAGAGCAGTTAGGAGCATATATAGAGAAGGCACAGGAGGGAACTGAGTAAAATGGTACAACATAGTATAAAGATGGAGTCAATGGGTGATGGGAAAGTATTGGGAGAAAGGGAAAGGAGAGTGAGAATAGGTTTAGATATTGCACATAAGAGTCAAGAAAAAGCCTTTGCATTGGAGTAGAAGGGGGGAAATGAGGGGGAATGAGTGAACCTTCATTCTCATCAGAAATGACTCAGTGAAGAAATAACATGCACACTCAATAGGATATTGAAATCTATCTTACCCTAAAGGAAAATAAGAGAGGAAAGGGATGGGATAGCAGGCATGAGGAAGGGAGGGTAGAAGTGGGTGATAGAAGGGAGGGAAGATCATGAGAATTGGCAATCAGATATAAAACACTTCTAGGGACAGTGTGAAAGGAGAGAGAGAGAGAGAGAGAGAGAGAGAGAGAGAGAGAGAGAGAGAGAGAGAGAGAGAGAATAAATGGAAGGTGGGGAGGAATAAAATAATAAAATGAAGGGAAATAGAGTTAGTAGTAGCAACTGTGGGGAAAAATACTGAAGAAACTTCTCTGATGGATTTATGATAAAGAAGACAACTTATCCCAAAGACATAGTCGACAGAATCTGAACATAGACTGAAGTACAGTTTTTTTTTCCCCTCTCATTTCATTTCTCTTTAGATTTCTCTATCTTTTGGGAGGTGAGGGGGTTACAAGAAGATTATTGTATTAATATGAAAATAAATAAACCATAGAAAATGGGTAGAGAATCCTAGAGAGGGATACCTTTTCACACTACTTTCTTCTAAACAGAGAAGAGTATAAGTAATTCCTCACTTGATAAATGATCAAAGAATAAGAACAGTTGAAGAAATTAAAGCTAACTTAAGTGATATGAAAAATGTTCCAAATTACTATTAATGAGAGAAAGGTAAATTTAAACAACTCTGAGGGATCACCTCATATGGAGGGGATATGGGAAAAGTGGACATTAGTGAATTGTTGATGAAAATGTATACTGATAGAAAGAATTTGAAATTATGGCTAAAGAACTATGAAACTGTGGGTATGATTTAATCTAGCAATATCAATACTATATTTGTAATACAAAAGAAATCATATGAAATGGGAAAAGGCTCCAATGTTCAAAAATATTTATTAAAAAACATTTTTGTAATGCAAAAAAATTAGAAATTAAAGGGATGCTCACCAATTAAAGAGCTGAAAATGTTTTAGTGTATGATGAAAATGGGATATTATTATTCTTTAATAAATGATTGGTTGGATTGCAGAAAAACCTAAAAGACTTATTTGATGCTTAATAAAGTCATAGAAAGAAGGATACATTGTATACCCTAAAAGCATAACTCTAACATTAAGTACAAAATCAACAAATAAATAGATGAAAAAAATAACCTGAGAAAAAATAGTATACTAAGAAGAAAGGCCAAGACACAAAGTAAGATGGAGAAAATGATATGAAAATATCTATTTGGAAAACATAAAAGAAAAATGAATTGGTTCTAAGCACAAAAATAATGTCCAGGACCTCTGGGGATAAAGATAGGTGGTGGCAAAAAACTAGGAAGTTCCTGGAGTTTTTTTCTGAAAACAACTTTAAACAAAGCTTCTAAATAGTCCATAAAGTAACAGGACGCACAAAAAAAGTGAAACAAATTCTCAACTCAATATATCATGGAGAAACTGCAATAAAAGTCTATCTCACATAGGTAAAAGGGAAATATAGTGCAGGGTAGAGGGGAGAACTGGAAAGCCAGTGGGATGGCCTTAGCCACAGCTCAAATCCAGGTTCAGCAACCCAGTGGTACAATAGACCAGCAAAGAACATAACTCCAATTCAGAAAACAAAAAGCAAGCCTGCAAACACTAATGCTTGTTCCCTAACACTGGAAACAAGCATCTAGCACCTGAAGTACCATAGGCAAGCAGCAAGTCAGGGATCAGAATACCTGTTTCCAGAACAAAAATTTTAAGACTATGCCCCCTTTTCCCAGGAGCAGAGTTCAACTATCAAAATGAACAACAGAACAAAACAAGGTAAAAAAAGAACTAAAAAAGTGTTAACCATAAAATTACTATTCAGATAAGAATGCTAAATACATCATCTCAGGAGCGGAAAGCAGTGACAAAATGCCTATACGTACAGCTCAAAGGCATTTTTTAACTGGACTCAAATCCAAAGAAGACCTTGAGGAAGAGACCCAAATGAATTTTAAAAAATCAAAGAGGAGATGAAGCATCAAAATAAAATAAATAAATGAGTCATTCAGGAGAATTATGAAAAATTTATAAACAATACCTTAAAAGTAAATTTGGTCAAATAGAAAAAGAAATAAACTACTTTAAAAGTAAAATTAACCAAATGGAAAAAGAAACACAAAACCTGAAAAATTAAAATTCGAGAAATGGAAACTGACAACTGTATGAGACCTCAAGATTCCACAAACCAAGTCTAAAGGCTTAAACACTAGAAAAAAGTTATTAATTATTGGCCTATCAACAGTCACATTTAGGAAAAAACTGGGCAAAATCATGCAGAAAATTATCATGGAAAACTGCCCTAATATCTCAGAACAAGCCCATAAAAGTCTTTGAAAGAATCTATCAAAAACTATCAGAATTTTTTCTAAAATTTCCAAGAAATAGCCACATTTCAAAATTCTCATCTAAAAGAGAAAATACTGTACGCTACCAAAAATGAACAATTTAAAACTATGAAGTCATAGTGTTACGCAGGATTTATCAGCCTCATCATTAAAGTATCAAAGGGCTTAGAAGTTGATATTCTGGAGAGTAAAAAAAGCTTGGATTACAATCCAATGAATCAATTACACTACACAATTTAGCAAATGCTTTAGGGGAATTGACGGATTTTCAAGGAAATAGAAAATTTCCAAACCCAACAAATAAAAAGACCGAATATAAACCTAATGAGATAAATGAAAAGAAATGAAAAAAATCAACAAGACTGAGAAAAACAAATGTTAGTCAATAAGACTAAATGAAAAGACAGTAGCTTTAACTCATTGGTACCTGTAACTTTCTCTTAGGACAGTAGAAAGGAAAATAATTAAACAGATATATGTATTACTTAAATATAATTTGATGTTTTTTACTCATATGTGTGTCATTTCTATTGAGACAGTTGAAAGGAAGGTACTTGGACAGAGGATGTGCCTAAAAATTGATCATGATTTCTATTGGGACAGTTCAGAGGAGTATCCATGAACAGAGGATGCAAAATGTACATGATGGTGAAAATCTTTTGGCTCTTCTGACCTCTATCAGCACAGAAAGGAGCATAATTTGCCAGAGACTGGACATACAAGATATATAAAACAAAGATATGGAAAAAAAGGATTATTGGAAAAAGAAGACAGAGGCATTAGAGGATAATTAACACCACGTGAAAAGGTTAAAAAGGATCTATTATAATAGAGGGAGAGAAAGGAGAGTGTTAAGACTGAGTAAACTTACAATCAACATATTTGGTTCAAAGAGGGAATGATATACCATTCCAATTGCGTTTAGAAATATATCTTACTGTACAGGGAAGTAGGAGAGAAAAGGGGGAAAAGAAGATGTTTAACTCTCATGTTTGAGGTCTTTCTTTTGGGACAGTTGAAAGGAAGGTACTTGGACAGAGGGTGTAAGTGTGAATTGATCGTGATTTAGTCAGGAGGGTTATGTTTCTATTACACTGACAAAGCAGGCAACAGTCAGAAGAAAAACATTGATGAGGAAGGATAAGGAGAAAGGAGAAAGAAAAGTAAAAATAGGAGGAATATAGGATGGAGAGAAATAAAAAAATTTGCAAAAGTAAAACCAGTGCCACCAAGATTAGAAGGAATGTGTACAGCTGGAAAACAATTTTCATAGCTAGTGTTTTTGAGAAAGTATTCATTTCTAAAATGTATTGGGAATAGAGTCGAATTTCTAAGAATACAAGTAATTTCCCATTTGATAAATGGTCAAAGGGGAAGCTAGGAGGTGCAGTGGATAGAGCACTGACATTGGAGTTAGGATAGGAGTTCAAAAATGGCCTCAGATTGGGGGGGCTAAGTGGCACAGTGGATATCGCACCCGCCCTGGAGTCAGGAGTACCTGAGTTTAAATCCAGCCTCAGACATTTAATAATTACCTAGCTGTGTGACCTTGGGCAAGCCACTTAACCCCATTGCCTTGCAAAAAAATCCTAAAAAACATGACCTCAGTCACTTAGTCACTTTACACTTACTAGCTCTTTGACCTGGGGAAGTCCTTTAACTCTAATTGCCTTGCATCCAGTATCATCTTTATTCATTCTGATTCATATCTTGCCACTGCATCCAAATAGTTCTGGAGGAAAAAGTGAGACTAGTGACTTAGCATAGCACCCCCTAACTCTAATTCAATTCACTTTTTTATCATGGCATCAACTCTCTCATGCCATAGTCTTCTTTGAGAATGAAGGACAAGCACCATCAAATGATCAAAGGATATCAACAGGCAGTTTTCAGGAGAAGAAATTAAAACTACCTATAGTCATATGAAAAAATGCTCCAAATCATTACTGATCAGATAGATCATTGTGATTTAAAATTATTCTGAGATACCACCTCACACCTATCAGATTAGTTAAAATGACAAAAATGGAAAATGATCAATATTGAAATGAATTTGGGAAAAATGGAATATTAATGCACTACTGATGGAGTTATGAAATGATCCAACTATGCTTTAGAGCAATTTGGAACTATTCCCAAAGAGCACTAAAACGGTATATTCCCTTTGATGTGGCAATATCATTACTAGACTTACATACCAAGGAGATCATTAAAAGGGGAAAGGGCCCTATAAAAATATTTAAAGCAGTTCTATTTAAAGTAACAAAAGTTGGTAATTGTAGGCATCTCCATCAATTTGTAAGTGCCTGAACAAATTATGATATATGAATGTTATTGAGTAATATTGCTCTACAAGAAATCATGAGTGGCTGGACTTCATAAAAGTATGAAAAGACTTATATGAACTGATGCTATTTATAATGAGTAGAAACAGAACACTGCACTCTTTAACAGCAACTTTGTGAGATGATCAAGTATGATGGAGCACAGATTCTCTCAGTAGTTCAGTGATCAAAGACCAATCCTGAGAGCCTTGTTATGGAAAATGCCATCCCCAGAGAAAAACTGCAATCTGAGTGCAAAACAATGGATATAATGTTCATATCTTAAAACTTCTATTGCTATTTCTTTATTTCTCTATCTAGATCCTTTGCTATCTTCTTAATTCTAACACTTCTTTCACAACATGCCCAATATGGAAATATTAAACATTATTCTTCATGGTAAACCTATAGGAGATTATTTTCTGGCAAGGAAGAGGGGAGGAAAAGATGGGTGATACAAAAAATAGGGAACTGTAAACCTTGCAAAAAGATGAATGTTAAAGACTATCTTTGCATGTTATTAGAAAAAAAATAGAAAAATGTCTGATATTGGACAAGAATTAGAGAAGTCAATGAGTGGAACAGATTAGGTATGAAAGAAACAGTAATAACTGACTGTAGTAATTTCCTCTATGAAAAATCCAAAGACTAGTTTCTGACATAAAAACATGCTGTCTAACAAAAGCTGCTGGGAAAACTGGAAAATACTATGTCAAAAACTAGACATAGACCAAGATTTCACACTCTATACCAAAATAAGGTCAATAGAGGTAAAAGATTTAGCCATATAGGTTGATTCCATAAGCCAATTAGAAGAACAAGGAATAGTCTATATGTCAAATTTATTGAAAGGAGAGGAATTTATAGCCCAACAAGAGATGTAGAACATAACGAATTGTCAAATGGAAAAGTACATTAAATTAAAAAGGTTTTGTACAAATAAAGCCAAAGCAAAAAATATTATAAGGAATGCAGAATGCTGTGAAACAATTTACAGTTAGTGTTTCTGAGAAGGGACTCATTTCAAAAATAAAGACTGAGTCAAATTTATAAGAAGGCAAGTCATTCTCCAACTGATAAATGGTCAAAGGATGTGAACAAGAAATTTTCAGTTGAAGAAATTAAAGTTATCAATAGTCATGCCTAGGGGGCAGCTAGGTTGTGCAGTACATAAAACACCTGCCCTGGAGTCAGGAATACCTGGGTTCAAATCCGGTCTCAGACACTTAATAATTACGTAGTTGTGTGGCCTTAGGCAAGCCACTTAACCCCATTTGCCTTGCAAAAACCTAAAAACAATGAGTCATGCCTATAAATGTTTCAATCATTATTGATTAGCGAAATGCAAATTAAAATATATGTGAGGTATCATTTTACATCTAACAGATTGGCTCAAATGATGAAAAAGGATGTAATGAGGATGGAGAAGAGGTGAGAAAACAGGGACACTAAAGCACTATTGGTGGAGTTGTAAACTAATCAGACCATTTTATTGAACAATTTAGTCCTTTTCCCAGAGTTAATAAAACTGTGCAAATCCTTTGATCAAAAATATCACAACTAAGTCTATATCTCAAAGTAAAGGCCAGCAAGATTTGCATGAAGTGATGCTGAGAGAAACAAGAAGAATCAGAATAGTGTACATAATATCCACAGCATTGTGAGATGATCAAATATGAAGGGCAGTTTGATGACTTCCACTTTACAATATACTTTTAGATCTGGTACAGCTAGACCACCTATCTTTGTAATTTTTTTCATTAATTCCCTTGGTAATTCTTGATCTTTTGTTAATCCAGATGAATTCTGTTACTATTTTTTTCTGGTTCAGTAATACAGGTGTTTAGTAGTTTGATTGGCAAGGCACTGAATAAGAAATTGATTTAGATAGAATTGACTCTTGTTTATATTAGCTGACCCTACTCAATAATTGACATTTTCCCAACTGTTTAAATTGTACTATGTTTATGTGAAAGTCTATTGTAATTGTATTCATGTAATATTTTGCTTGTGTTGGAAGAATAGTCTCAAGTATTCTTTTATTGTGTATAGTTACTTTAAATGGAATTTCTCTTTCTTTGTCATGCTGTTGGTATTTATTGGTCATGTATAGGAATGCCAATAATTTATGTGGACATATTTTACATCTTGCTACTTTACTAAAGTTCATCATTTCAATTAATTTGCTTTGATTTTCTAGGGTTCTCTAATAATATCATCATATCATGTACAAAAAGTGAGAGTTTTATTTCCTCATTGTATATTCTAATTATTCAATTTCTTTTTTCTTTTATTGTTAAAGCTATTTCTAATAAATTATTGAATAATAATGTTGATAAATGGCATCATTTCATTCCTACTCTTATTTGGAATGCTTCTTGTTTATGCTTAATATATATAATTTTTGCTGATGGCTTTAAATTGATACTGTTTATCATTTTAAGTAAAACTCCATTTATTTTATGTTCTCTAGGGTTTTTAATAGGAACAGGTGCTGTATTTTTTCAAAGGCCTTTTTCAATATCTATTGAGCTAATAATATGCTTTCCATTAATTTTGTTATTAAATTGGACAATTATGCTAATCTTTTTCCTAATAATGAACTTGCCTACATACCTGGCATAAATCCAACCTGATCATAGTCTAGTATCTTAGTAATAGCTTGCTGTAAACTTTTTGCTAAAATTTTATTTAAAATTTTTATATCAATATTCATTAGGGAGTTTCATTTATAATTTTCTTTGTTATGGCTATTCTGAATTTAGGTATTGCCTGCATGTTGTTGTCATTAATGGATTTTGGCAGAACTTCAACAATTTTTTTCAAATACTTTATATAGTATTGGAGTTAATCTTTAAAAGTTTTATAGAATTCACTTAACAATTCATCTGACATTGGAGATTTTTTCTCATTTGAAGTTCTATGATGGCTTATTCAATTTCCTTTTTCTGAAATGGAGTTAAGTATCTTTATTTTTTCTTTTGTTAATCAGGGCAAGTTTTATTTTTCAAAAAATATTTATCCTTTCACTTAGATTGTCAGATTGACTGGCATACAGTTGGGAAAAAATACTATCAAGTTATTACTTTAATTTCTTCCTCAGTGTTGGTGAGTTTACTCTTTTGATTTTAGATAACAGTAATTTGGTTTTCTTCTTTCTTTTTTTAAAAAGATTGACCAAAGTTTTATCTATTTTATTATGTTTCATTAATCCAACTCTTAGTTTTCTTTATTAGTTCAATAGCTTTCTTATTCTCAATTTTATTAAATTCTTTGATTTTCAGAATTTGTAATTTAGTATTTAATTGGGGATTTTAATTTGCTTGTTTATTTTTTTACATCTTTTAGATACATATCTAATTTATTGATCTACTCTATCCCTCTCATATTCTTGTAAGCATTTAGAGAGCTAAAATTTCATCTAATAAGTGCTTTACTTGCATCACATATGTTTTTGTATGCTGTCTCATCTTTAATATTTTCTTGGATGAAATTGCAGATTATAGGATTTGTTGTTTGAGTCATTCATTCTTTAAATTTAAGTTATTTAATTGCTAAATTAATTTTTACCTTACTTAATTTTTAGAGTTTTGTTTTCTTCAGTTATATTTTTGTTTCCTTTTCAACATGATTAATTTTACTCTTAGATGAGTTGATTTACTTTTCAAGCTAGTTAATTTAATTTTACTTTTAAAGGAGTAGTTTTATTTTTTTCATTGGTTATTTTTAATTTAAAAGAATTGATTTCTTTTTCCATTTGGCCACTTTTGCTTTTAACGTTATTATTTTCTTCAGTCATTTTTTTATAATTCTATTGCATGACTCATTTCTTTTCTTAATTTTTTTTCTTCTCTCTTCTTTAGTTTTTAGAATACTTTTTGAGCACTTACAAAAGGTCTTTTGGCATTTGAGACCGATTCAAAAACTTCTTTGAGGATTCACATATAGAAATTTGCTTTCCTTTTTTGAGATAGTGCTTTTATTGCCCCAACAAAAACAGCAGTTTTCTATGGTTAGTTCTCTATGGGGATTTTTGGTTCATTTTGATATTTTTGGTTCATTTTGATATTTGATGTCTGTAACCTGGGGCAAAGGGGGTTTAGTCACAAGATTTTTATACTGGAGCTGGGGAGTCTGATCCCAGGCTTTCTGCTCTGGCTTCTCAGGTGGTCATGGTTTGTTCCCTGCATTAGGAAAGCCCATCTCAATTCTGCTTCCTACCCCAGGTTTTCTGGACTTGAACTTTACCTTCTCAGTGGAGAATAGAATCCTCACATTTTGCCTGCTGTACTACTGACCTGCTGAACTGTGCTAAAGCCTCTCCCAGAACTTCCTAGCCCTCCTACCTATATTGAGCTATTCTCCCCTTTTACCCATATGAAGCAATCCTTTCCTTTATTTCCTCCATTATATCTTGAGTTGAGAATTTGTTTCATTCTTATTTTTGTTGTTCTTTTGTTTGTTTGTTGGATTTTTTTGTTGTTGTTGCTTCTGTCACTTTAAGGTCTGTTTTGAGTCTTCATTTGAATTTGTTTCTAGAAAAACTCCAGGAACTTTTTAGCTTTGGGCTATCAATTTGTTTCCATTTCCTTTATTTAGTGGATTAAGGCAAATAGAGATTAAGTAACTTTCCCAGGGCCAATAATAATTGCTGCACATGGATTTGAATTCTGATTTTCCTGACTCCAAGCCCAAGATTTTATCCAATGAGGCATATATTATATCAGATAGAGAGTAGATATAAATAAATAGCTACAGATATAAATTTAAAAACATATATATTATAAATTTTCACATACAATAAAAAAATTGTAAATTATATATATATATATATACATGAAGACACACTCAAAAATATCGATTTTAACATAGATAACTGAATTGCTATGAACTGGATGAAAAGTGGAGATTGTTAAATATTTTTCTTGAATTTCATTAATAATAGCAGATCAGAAGTATTGATTGAGTATGCAGAGTTAGTAAAAGGAACATGAAAAGAAAAATATAGCTGGCATAAAGAGGAACTGCTAAAGCATTCCCTACTTAAAAGTTTCAGAAAAAAAATTCTAGATTAAATTAGAAATTTGAGGGCTATTCCTTCTTTCTTCTTATTATTCATTTAAAAGTTTTTTTATTACCTCTAGTTAAGACAATTGTATCAAATCACTGTACTTCTGTATGAAGAAAAGGGATTGAACAATATAGACAAGTTTATTCAGAGGCAATTTATGAAAGAGAAAAATATTAAAACAGGAGATCCAAATACCTCTCATGAACTCCAGTGAGACTTATGTGGGTATCAGTTGAGGATGGAGGGAAATGGATTTCACTCTAAGGAGTAACCAGAGCCAAAGAACATACAGTAATTACTTACTACTTACTGAGTCATGACAGTGCACTTGGCAGTGAAAAAACCCTAAGAGAAGAAAAAAGCCATTAGAAAGGGAAGTGTGGGATGGAGATAATAAAAACAAAATAAAAACTAATCCAATAAGCACTCATTGGTATCTGTGTTGTACCTTCCTTCAACGAGTTTAAAGTATTTGACAAACTGTAACTCTATTCTTGCTCCTATTTCTCTCAAAGGGATGAAATTAAGGCTTTCTTAAAATATTATCTTGAAAACAAAAGGAGAAGCACAGTGGTCAGAGTTAAGCTGCAATGCTACATTCAAGAACATTTTAATTTTTTATCTTTTCTTTAGTATTTTTCCATTTACATATAAAGTGCATTTTATCCCATTTCCATTTAAAGATAGTTTTCAACATTCATCATTTGTAAGATTTGGAGTTGCACATTTTCATCTCTTCCCTCTTTCCCCTCCCTGTTCCAGAGATCACAAGTAATTTGATATGGATTTTACATATAAAATCATATTAAATATATTTACATATTAATCATATTATAAAAGAAGAATCAGCAGGAAACGAAAAAACCGTGAGAAAGAAGAAAAACAAATTTAAAAGAGAAAAAAAAGTATGTTTTTGTTTGCATTCAAACATAATTCTTTCTCCAGATGTGGTTGGCATTTTCCATCACAATTCAATTGGAATTGTGTTTGATTATTGTATTGCACAGAAGAGCTAAATCTATCAAAGTTGACCGTTACACAATGCTGCTGTCGCTAGACACAATGTTCTCCCACTTCTGCTTGCTTCACTTAGCACTTAAGTCTATCCAGGTTTTTCTGAAATCTTCCTGCTCATGATTTCTTACAGAGCAACAGCATTCTATCACATTCATATACCATATCTGAGCAGCTAGGTCATCCATTCACTTGCCACTTACTAGCTATGTGACCTTGGGTAAGTCACTAACTCCTAATTGCCTCATATCCAGAGCCATCTCTAGTCATCCTGATTCATATATGGCCATTAGACCCAGATGACTCTGGAGGAGAAAGTGAGGCTGGTGAATTAGTAAGCCACCCCCTCACTCAAATCCAATTCATGTTTTTGTGATAGTATCACCTCTGTGATGTCAAGGTCTTCTTTGAGAACGAAAGATCATTATACTGTAAGTAGCTCATCAATTTCTCAATTGAAGGGTAACCAACCCCTCAATTTCCAATCTTTACCACAGCAAAAAAGAGCTGCTATGAATTTTTGTTCGTATGAGTCATTTTCCCTTTTCTTGTGTTCTATTTGAAATACGGTTATATTAGTGCTATTGCTGAATCAATAGACATGTCCAGTTTTATTTCCCTTTGGGCACAGTTCCAAATTTTGCTCAGCAGAATGTTTAGATCAGTTCATGATTCAATCAACAGCACATTACTGTCCCAGTTTTCCCATATCCCTTCCAAAATTTATCATTTTCCCTTTTCTGTCATATTAGACAATCTTATGAGTTGAGGTAGTAGCTTAGAATTGTTCTAATTTTCATTTCTCTAAACAATAGTGATTTAGAGCTTTATTTCATATGACAACAGCTAACTGTAATTTCTTCATCTGAAAACTACCTGTTCATATTCTATGACCATTTCTTAATTGGGGAATGACTTGTGGTCTTTAAAATTTTAGTCAATTCCCTATATATTTTAGAAATGAGGTCAATATCACAGAAACTGGCTGTAATAATTATTTCACAGCTTTTTGCTTTCTTTCTAATCTTTGTTGCATTCTCTTTGTACAAAAAGAGCTTCATTAAATTTAATGTAATCAAAATTATCCACTTTGCATTTTATACTGTTCTCTATCTCTTGTTTGGTAATATATTCTTCCTCTCTTCATAAACCTGACAGATAATCTATTCTTTGTTCTCTTAATTGACTTACATGTAAATCACATATCTATTTTGACATTATCTTGGTAAAAAAGGTGTGAAATGCTGGTCTATGCCTGATTTCCACTATAATATTTTTCAGTTTTCTCAGCAAGTTTTGTCAAATAGTGAATTCTTATCTCAAAAGCTGAAGTTTTTTGTTTCTCAAATAGTAGATTATAGCAGTCATTTAACAGTTTCTTTTGTCCCTAATATATTCCATTGACCTACAGCTCTAATTTTGATCCAGAGTAGGTTTTGATGATTGCCACTTTATGAGATCAGGAAAGGCTGCTATTTTCATTTGCCTTTTTTAAAAAAAAATATTTCATTTTATATTCTATATTCTTGTCCTTTTGTTAATCCAGATGAATTTTATTACTATTTTTCCTAACTCTATAAAATAATTTTAGTAGTTTATTTTGGTATTATACTGAATTAGTTGATTAATTTAGGTACAATTATCATTTTTACTTTATTAGTACAGCCTCCCCACAAACAATTAATATTTTTCAATTGTTTAGGTCTGAATTTATTTTTGGAAAAAGTGTTTTGTAATTGTATTAATATAGTTGTTGAGTTTGTCTTGGCAGGTAGACTTTCATGTATCCTGTTATCTACAATTATTTTAAATGAAATTTCTCTTTCTATCTTTTCTATTGGTTTTATTAGGTGTATATAGAAATGCTGATGATTTTCATGGATTTATTTTGAATTTTGCTACTTTTCTAAACGTGTTCATTTTTTCAAATAGTCTTTCAGTTATTTTCTAAGGTTCTAGAATTCTGGGAATCTAGAATATCTAGAATTCTAGATATTGTACTATAATATTCTCTGAAAAGAATGACTTGATTTCTCATTGCCAAATCTAATTATCATTCTTTGAGTTTCTCCTCCATGTCTTATTTGTCAAAGCTAACATTTCTAATACAATATTGAATAATAATAGTTCTTGAACCAGGTTCCGCTACTGCTTGGCTAGTTTGCCTATAAATCCCATAGTTCTGTTGGGCTTGAGGGAAGCAGAAGCTTAACTGAACTGGGCTGGTGCCCCACTTGGACCTGCTCTCTCCACCCCTCCTTGCTTTATCATATCAGCCCATCCGGCCACTTTCGTCATAGCCCTGATTCCATGGTATTCTGTAGGGCCAAAGCTTCCCCTTTCCTTCACCCCCTTCGCTTTGTCCTGCACCACAGAGACCCTGGACCACATCCCCAAAGGCCTCTAGAAAGGCAGAACCAAAGCAAGTTACATTAGCAAGTTCAACTGAACTGGACTCAAGTCCTGATCTTTTGGTGTTTCATCTCTAAAATGAGCTAGGACCTGATCTCTGAGCACCAGCATCAATATCCTTTGATCACAGGGAGCTGACTAAAGCTTCCCTCATGGTTCTTCAGGAAAGAGGTGGGAAAATCATGGAAAAGATCATTTTCTGCATTAGGTGCTAAACCTCATACTCTGAGAAGTCAAGGGAAGTTACCTATCTCCCCTCCATCCAGAGGTTATCCCAGAGATAGAGACTTGGAGCCTCCTAGCCTAATGCTGGAAAAATCTCTGTAGTCTCAAGAATCTGTTCATTCTAAAGGAAAACTAGAAGATGAGGATATGAGTAGTGTGGTCTTGTTAACCAGATCCCAGGAATTTCTAGCATTTAAAGATGTAGTCATGGACTTCACTCAGGAAGAGTGGTGGGCAATTAGACCTACCTCATAAAGATCTGTACAAAGAACTGATGTTGGAGAAGTACAAGAACCTGGTGTTGCTGGGGCTTCCAGTTTCTAAAATAATGTGAACCTCTGAGTTGGAACAAGGAGAATACTCTTGGATACCTAGGGGAAAAAGTCTCAAGAGGCACCTGTTCAGACTGGGAGACAATACGTAAATCGATATAATCACCTTTCAATCCTAACATTTTTTACAGATAACTTAACAAGACCCAAAGAAGATAAAATAGAAATGGTACCAAGAATTGGTTCAGAGGACCCAGGTCTTTCAAGAGACCTGGGCATGAGATGGCAGACTAGAGAGGCAGTAAGAAAACTAAGAGAGATATTTAAGTCAAGTAAAGCTCTCTCACAAGAATCATCCCCTGGTGAAAGAAGTCATGACCATAGTAAACTTGGGAGAAATTTTGGTCCTTGTTATACACTAGAGTTCCTATAGAAAAAAAAATAATCCTTAAATTTAATACAAATAGAAACAATTCAGACCTAATTAAACATCAAAAGATACTTGCTGAAGAAAAACCCTACAATGACAACAAATAACTTTTCAGAATCTGATGAACAATTTATAAAAATTATCTCTTATTTATCTCTTTCCCTTAATCCTTATTCCTCATAACAAAAATTACTAATTTGTAAACATGTTTATCAAATATATGTATTTACAATGCTAATCTGACTGTTCAACACTGAGGGGAGGGGATGGGAAGGGAGAGGGAAGGAAATTTTGCAATTTAAAAACATACATGTGCATAAGGATGAAAACAATAAAAATAGAAAAAAGAAATAGAAATTAAAAAAAAAAAGAAAAACCTTACACTTGTAAAGACTGTGGAAAAAATTTCACTTACTGCTCATCTTTTTCTTAGCATCAAAAAAGTCATACTGGAGAGAAACCAGTATGAATGTAATGAGTTTAGGAAAGCCTCCAGTCAGCGTTTATTCCTTGTTCAGCATCAAGGAATTAATACTGGAGAGAAAACATAAAAATAATGATGGTGGAAAAGGCTTCCACCACAATGTAAATCTCACAGTGTTTGTCCCTCATTTTGAAGAACACCATGACATCAGGGAGGTGATGCCATGACAAGCACATGAATTGGATTTGGGGGGGCAGGGTGCTGTACTAAGTCAATAGGTTCCCTTTCTCCTCCAAAGCCACTTGGATTCAGTGGCCAGATATGAATCAGGATGACTGGAGCTGGCCCTGGATGTGAGGAATCAGGGTGAAGTGACTTGCCCAAGGTCACATATCTGGTTAATGTCAAGTGTAAGAGGCTGGATTGTAATTCCATGTCTTCCTGAATCCAAGGTCGTGCTCTATCCATTAAAACATCTAGCCTATGGAAGAACTCATATTAAATAAAGGCCCTATGAATGTATTGAGTTTGGAAAATACTATGCATCAGAGAATTCATACTTGAGAGAAAAACCCTATAATAAAGGTCGAAAAGACTTCAGGAAGAGTACAAACCTTATAATCAAACAGAAAATTCATATTGGAGAGAAAAACCTATGAATGTAATAAATGAGGGACAGTCTTTGATTACAATTCAGCCTTTATTAGATATCATGTCATTCTTCTGGAAAGAAGCCCTATATAATTTATATAGGAGAAAGTTTCAATCAGAGCTCCTCACTTACTCACCATTAGAAAACTCATACTGGATAGAAATCATAACTGGGAGGAGTGTGGAAAAGCTTTCATAGTTCAGCCTTTACTGGACTATAAGAAAAGCAGGGAATTTCTTGATCTCATATTTTTTTCTTCTTTTTTGAAAAATGGTTAGTTGTTAGAAAGAAAAGCTCCATAAGGGATTGCAAGTTACTTGAGGACAGGCTGCTATTTCAGATTTTTTTTCTTTTTTTAACTCCTAGGCTAGGGCACATAGAGAAGCTTTTAAAAACACTCATTGATTTTTTTTAAATATTGAATATTAGTGATGATAATGGACATCTTTATTTCATCTCTGAACTTACTGGAAATACTTTTAGCTTATCCACATTCCATATAATTTTTGCTGATGGTTTTTGATACATGCTGATTGTTTTAGATACCTGTTTTTAAGGAGAACCATTTCTATGTTCTCTAGTATTTTTAATAGGAATGGTTGCTCTATTTTATCAATAAATTTTTCAGTTTCTATTGAGAAAATCATATGATTTCTGTTAGTTTTGCTTTTTGATGTGGTCAATCATTCTGACTCTTTTTCCTACTACTGAATCATCCCTACTTTTCTGATATAAATCACACCTGATCATAGTATGTGAGCCTGGCAGCAAATCGCTATACTTCCTTTGCTAATATTTTCTTTAAAAATTTTGTATCAGTGGCAGTTAAGTGGCACAATGGATACAGCACTAGTCCTGGACTCAGGATCTGAGTTCAAATTTGGCCCAAGAAACTTAATACATATTTAGCTGTGTGACCTTGGGCAAGTCACTTAAACACATTGCCTTTCAAAAACCAAAAAATAATAAAGTAAAATAAAATAATAAAATAAAATTTTGAATCAATTTCTGCAAGGGAAATTTATATATATATATATATATATATTATATGTATATAATATATATATTCTCTGTTTTGGGTCTTTCTGATTTAGGTATCATCACCATAATTTTGTCATAAAAGGAATTTGACAAAAATCCTTTTCCAACTATTTTTCCAAATAGTTTATATAGAATTGGAATAAATGGTTCTTTAAAAATTTGGCACAATTCACTTTTAAATCCATCTGGTCCTGGAGATTTTTCCTTATGGATTTAGTTCATTGATGGTTTGTTAAATTTATGTTTAAATGGTACTATTTAAACATTTTATTTATTCTTCTGTTAATCTAGGTGACGTATGTTTTTTGGAAATATTCATCATTTTCATTTAAATTGTCAGATTTCTTGGAATACAGTTGAGAAAAATCATCCCAAATTACTGCTTTAATTTCTTGTTCATTTGTGATGAAATCACCATTTTCGTTTTTGATGCTGCTGATTTAGTATTCTTCTTTCTTTTTTAATAAAATTTACAAAAGGATTATATTTTTGTAGTTTTTTTTATAAAATTAACTGTTAACTTTACTAACTCAATAGTTTTCTTACTTTCTTTTTTCTTTCTTTTTTTTTTTTAGGTTTTTGCAAGTGGCTTGCCCAAGGCCACACGGCTAGGTAATTATTAAGTGTCTGAGACTGGATTTGAACCAAGGTACTCCTGACTCCAGGGCCAGTGCTTTATCCACTGCTCCACCTAGCCGCCCCCACTACACAACCTAGCTGTCCCTCTTACTTTCAATTTGATTATTTTCTCCTTTGATTTTTGAGAATTTCTAATTTGGTATTTAATTTGTTGTTTTTCTAGCTTTTTTAGTTACAGACCCAAGTTATTGATCTCTTCTTTCTCTATTTTATTCATGTAAGCATTCAAAGACAAAAATTCCACTAAGGACTATTTTGACTGCGTCCCATAAATTTTGGTATGTTGTCTCATTATTGTCATTTTCTAGGCTGAAATTATTGATTTTTCTATGATTTCCTGTTTAATGCATTCATTCTTTAGGATTAGGTTATTTGGTTTCTAATTAATTTTCAATCTATGATATAACCATAATCTTTTTATAATATGTAATTTTTATTGAATCATGAGCTGAGAAAGATGTATTTAATATTGTTGCATTTTGACATTACCTTGGGAGGTTTTTATGCCCTAAAGCACAATCACTTTCATGTAGCTGTCTTGTTCCACTAAGAAAAATTACATATTTCTTTCTATTCTCATTCAATTTTCTCCACTGGTTTATCATATCTAACTTTTCTTTTATGGTATTTCACTCCATTTCTTTCTTATGTATGTGGAGGAGGATTGAGGGTGAAGTAGTGATGCTTAGATTTATCTAATTCTAAGAGAGGGAAGTTGAGGTTCTCTGTTAGTATAGTTTTTCTGTATATTTTACTGTAATTCATTTAATTTCTCCTGTAAGAATTTTAATGCGATATTACTGGGTGCATAAATGTTTAGTATTGATATTATTTCATTGTTATGGTATCTAATAGCAAGATGTAGTTTCCTTCCTTATCTCTTTTAATTAAATCTATTATTGAGTTTTCTTTTTCTGAGATCAGAATTGCTACCTATTTTATTTCAGCTAATACATAATATGCCCTACTCAGTATTTTTACCTTTATTTTGCATTTACCTCTCTATTTCAAATGTCATATTTGAAACAATAAAGTCTGGGATTCTCACTTTAAATTCACTGTATCTGATTCCATGTGATGGAAAAAGCTTATCTCATTCCCATTAATAGTTATAATAAGTAATCTAAATTACCCTATATCCTATTTTCACCTATTTCTACTTTTCTCTTCTTTCACCCTATCTCTACTGTTTTGCTTTTGATCTCCATTTCCCTCAATCTGCCTTTCCTTCTATCAGTCCTTCCTTTCTTCCTTTTTCTTTCCCTTTTCTCCTCCTAAGTCCCTGTAGGGTAAGATAAATTTCTAAACACAAATGAGTGTATATACTATTGTTTCTTTGAGTCAAATTCAATGAAAGTAGTATTCAAGCAATTCTCACCCTCTACCTATTTCCCTCACTGCAATAAGTCTTTTATCACACTTCATGTGATGTAATTACCCTATTCTGCTTCCTCCTTTGTTTCTTCCAGGATAGTCCTTATTTACATGACATTTGTTTTATCATTACAGCAAAATCAATTTATGACTGCATTCTCTACTTTAATATTCTCCTAATAGAGATACAGTTCTTAAGAGCTACATCTTCCCATATGGAATATAGTTTAACATTATTGAATAACATTTTTTCCTTTCTTGCTTACCTTTTCATGAATCTACTGAGTCTAATATTTGAAGACTGAATTTTTTGTCCAGGACAAGCATAGGATGACTTTTGGGATCTGATGCTGAATGGAGTAGATCCAAGAGAACAATTTACATATCAACAACAGCATTGTGAAATGAACAACCTTGATGGAGCTCAAAGAACTAAGACAACTACATTAGAATGGCTATGGAACATGTTATCCCCATTCAGAGGAAGAAAAATTAAACAAAACAAAACAAAACACATACACACAAAAACACCCTTCAGAATCTGATGAGCATTTTATAAAAATGATTTATGTATCTATTTCCCTTAATCTTAATTCATCATACCAAAAATAACTTATCTGTAAATATGTTTATCTATCTATCTATCTATCTATACAATATTAACTTGATTATTTGCTGCTCAGAGTAGGGAGGGTGGAAGGAAATTTTTTACTTAAAAGTATACATGTGCCTCTGGATGGAAATAAAGAAAAAATAATTCTCTGTTCAGTTCTGATCATTTTATCAGGGAAATTTGAAATTCACCTAATTCATTAAATATTCATCTTTTATCCAGAAAGAGTATCCTTAGGGTATCCTTGCTGGTTAGTTAATTTTTTATTTTAATCCAAGTTTCTTTGCCCTAGATTATCAGATTGCAGGCTCTATGATCCTTTCATTTTGAAGTCATCAAATTCTATGTAATCCTGACTGGCTCCTTGGTATTTAAATTGTTTTTTCTGATTGCTTGCTGTTTTCTCTTTGCCCTGATCATTATGAATTTGGCAACAGTATTCCTTCCAGTCTTCATTTTGGGATCTCTTTTAAAATGTCTTCAGGGTTTCTTTTAATCACAATTTCCCTCTCTGGTTCTAGGATATTAGGACAATTTTCCTTGATAATTTCTTGAAAACTGTTGTCTAAATTTTTTTTTATTATGGCAATTGAATAGCTCAATAATTCTTAAATTAGCTCTCCTGGATAAATTTTTCAGTTCAGTTAGTTTTAATGAAGTATTTTGCATTTTATTTTATTTTTTCTTTTGTTATTTTGCTTGATTGATTATTGCTGTCTCATAGATTTATTAGCTTCCTCACTTGCCAGTTCTAATTTTTAAAGGAGATGTTAACTTTCAGCTAGTTTTTGTTTCTCCTTAGCCAATTCTTCCTTAAAAAGAGATGTTATATTTTCCATTTATCTAATTCTATTTTTAAGAAGCTGTTTTCTTCAGTTAATCTGATAACTTTTTTCACAATTCTCTTTTCTTCTCATTTCTTTTCTCAATTTTTTTTCTACCAATCTTACTTGATTTTAAAAATAATTTTGATGTATTCCAAGAGGACTTTTTGGACTTCAGATCAATTCATAATCCCTTTTGTGTCTTCATGTTGATATTTTGTTAATGTTTTCCTCTTCTAAGATAACATTTTGATCTTCTCTTTTGCCATAGAAATGTTCTAAAATAAGGGTTTTTTTTCCTGTTTCTCAATATTTTTATACCAGTTCATGATTTTTAAAGTTGAGTTCTGCTACTGGCATACAGAAGCACAGTCCCAATCTTCTTTGGCTAGAGTCAGGGCCCTGCTCACTGACAGTTGCACCTGGTATACTGGTGTTCCATGGCTTGCAATATGTCTTCTGTACTGGGACTGGGACCCTCACAACTGGTCTACTATACAGCTATTCTGCCAAACTGGGACCCAGAGGTCTCAATTATTGATCTTCACTGTGCCTAAGAGCCACCCACTGACTTCCCCATACAGGATTACCCTCCTTTTTACCCAAGTTAGACATAATTTTCCTGAAGTCCTTCCAAAAAATCTCAAGCTGCAAAATTGTTCCATTCGATCTTTTTGTGTTTTGTCAATACATAATTTGCCTAGAGGCTTGATTTAATATTTTTTTTCCCTTACAGTAGAGCTCAGGGAAATTCCTGGCTTCTCCCTTCCATCTTGGCTCTCTCAGACACACTTTAGGAGGTATTTTGATATGAACAAGTTTTGGAGAAGGGGGGAGGGCAGATATAACTAATTCATAGTGTTCATGGTTATTTAGAAAAAAAATTACAGAAGCTATAAGATAGACAAAGAAGTACAGTTATCTATTCACAAACATATTTTTCTTTTTTCTTTTTTATCAATATTTTATTTTTCCACACATATATGTTATATAGGTTTTCAACATTCATCCATATACATACATATATATATATATATATATATATATATATTAATTACAAATTTCCTTTCACCTCCTTTTCCATCCCTCTCCCTTCAGCAACAACAATCAGTAAGGTTAATATTGCACATATACATTTGTGTTAAATATGTTTGCAGATAAGTCATTTTTGGTATGAGAAATTAGGATTAAGGGAAATAAATACATAAGAGATATTTTTATTATAGTTTTTCATCAGATTCTGAAGGTTTTTTTTTTGTTTTGCTTTGTTTGGTTTTGTTTTTCTTCTTCTGGATGGGGATAGGATTATTCATAGATGGCCTAGTAGAATAAGCTAGGAGCTTATCCTAGTTCTCTGAAATGCTGAGAGTAGTTGCATCCATCAAGGTTGGTCATCACACAAGGTTGTTGTTAATGTGTACATTGTTCTCTTGGTTCTGCTCCCTTGACTCAGCATCAGATCCTGTAATTCTTCCATGCTTCTCTATCATCTGACCATTTATGGTTTCTTATGAAACAATAGTATTTCATAAATAAATATATTTTCAAGTCATATAAATAACTAGAGGCAGCTAAGTGATATAGTGAATAGGTGTTGATCCTGTAGTCAGGAAAACTCATGCTCTGCATTCAAATCTAGCTTCAGACACTACCTTTATGACCCTGGTCAAGTCACTCAACCCTATTTGTCTAAGTTCCCTCAACTGTAAAATAAGTTGGATAAGGAAATGGCAATCCAATGCAATATCTATGCCAAGTAAATCCCATATCAGGTCACAAAGAGTTAGACACAACTGAATACAACTGAAAAAGAAAACAAAGTATAAAAGTATAAAGATATTCTAGGAGAGATTTTTTTTCAAATAATAGTGATCAATAGATTTATGGAACCTTGGATATAGTCATGGAGGTGAAGGATCATCAGATCTCATTCTCTATACCATTATTTAAAAAAACATGAAAATTTCTGGAGCCAAACACTTGACAGCCCTCTTCAGATATGTGAAAAGCTACAATTGAGGAGAAAAGATAAGATTCAATCTGCTCAGTCCTAGAATACAGAATAAGAAGCAATGGTAAAAAGTTGAAATCAAGAAGATATTAGAATTGTGACAGGGAGGGAAAAATGTCTAATAAGTACAGCTCTCAAAAACTGATTGGACTAATTTTGGGAACATTGGATTCTATCACACTGAAGTTATCTGATTAATGGTCAGATATTCATTGCTAAGTTTAGAAAAGATGCAGTGCTTCATATTGGACCAGATAGCTTCATAGATCCACACAGTCCTATTATGCTGCTTCTTCTAGACATAGAAGTAACTGACTTTGAAGGTTTTACCTGATTGCTTTACCTGACTACAAATTCCTAGAGTTACTCTTGTTGTAAATGCATACGTACATGCATATATGCATGTGAGTATGTGTATATATATATATATATATATATATATATGAAATACATTCTTATGACAGATCAAGTGCTTTTGACCAAAGAGCAACTATTTTGGAAGGATTCATCATCAGACAGTTGGCAAACAAGTGACATTTTTGTTTGTTTTGATGTTTTTTTCATGACATGAACTCGAGAATTATATTGAACAAGATGAAGAGATTGAGAAATGAGTGCAAAAACACCCTAAGGAAATTATAGATGTTTTAATTATTAAATACTATTATTTACTTATTAATAATATTAAATATTTATGGTAGAAGTCAAGTTGATAGATGAGATCACTGGGCTATAGTTTTAAAGTTGAAATTTTCCTTGAAAGCCATATACTCTAACCCTTTCAAATTACACATGAAAACAAAGGAAGGATCCAAATATTAAATGACTTCCACAAAGTTAGTCTAGTAGTATTTCAACACAGATTCTCTGGCTCCAGTCCAGGACTCTCCACAATATCATTAATTGAAACTCCTTCCTGTCGAGTGCATGATCTCTAGAGTGCCCTTCATTTGAAGTATTATTTTGAGAAGGATGACAAACTAATCCCATTGAAATAGCTTTCCTAGTAATGCCTATTTCTCACTGGTCCCTAGAAATCACAAAAGGAGGTCCCAGATTCCAATTACATTTATTTATTAAATAGCAATGCACTACTGAAAAATATGATTTTAAACGTATATTTCTAATGCATTCAAGGTCACCTTTAGCTTTTATGCTTCATTAGTACATTCTCAAATACATTGAGATAGTTGATTTTAAAATGGATAGTTAGCTGTGCCTGTTGGCAAGAAGAGATGAGATCTGGCCCTAGTATGTGCCCTTGGTTATATCACTTAGCCTCTATTTTCCTCAGTTGCCTCATATACTACAATGAGAATTTATAACAGTACCAAATTTAAAAGGTTAAGATGAGTATCAAATGAGATAATATTTATAAAGCAAATAGCAATAGATCCTATATAAATGCTTGGTACCTTTCCCTTTCCTCCCTTGCAGATATTACTGACTTAAAGTTAATTCAATAAGGGAAAAACCTTTCAGTAAAAATCACATAAGAAACAGATTTCTGACTTGATCCGAGTCGAACTAATAACATTTTTAAACTATGTGGTTACATTATGACATCTTACAATATTCTTTCTCATTGACTTTCAAAAAAGAAAGTCTGTCTCCTGTGATTTTCCTTTTTTGAGTTTTGAGCCACCTGCTATTAAAGGAAAGGAATGGATGACAGAGCTTCCCATGGGGACTCTAACATCTCCAAGATAGTCACCTGTTTTCACAGTGAGTCACTCAAGCCCACCCTACAGGAAAAAAATAAACAAGGAAATGGATGTCAAATGAATGGGCCCCTGTAGTTACAAAAACCCTTCTAATAAGGAGCAGGTTTAGAAAAGGAGCAGAAGGTATAAAACAAAAGAGAGAAAAAAGCACTTAAGCCAATCCAATTAATTTTGTCTAGTATTCTTAAAATAAAGTACATTCAAATAAAAATTTGATTAATCCAAACATTCAGTCAATCTGAAAGCACTTGTTTATTGTTTGCTAATGTACCAGATTGTACTGTGCCACAGGAATACAAAGAAAAAATGAAGTACTCCTTGTTCTCAAGGAATTTACATTTTATATTTCAATGAGATGCTATTATTCACTTATGTAATGGGAGTCTAATGCATTCACAGATCCCATCAAGTTGTGGAGTTGATGCAAATTCTAGGAATTCTATGGATCACCTTCTGGGAAAAATGTGATCATTTATAAAGTAACTCCCTTAAGGGAGAGATTGTGAAGAAGCTTAGATATACTGTAACTATTTTCTGTCTGCTAACAAAATGATGAAGTAATGAATTCTCTATATTCAGATAAATTCAAAAGACCTGTGAGCTTCTGCTATTTTCTCTTTGTTTTATTTGAATCTGGGAGATCTTGGTGAATTTTTATCTGCAACATCCAATGAGAGAGTTTCACATAAAGGAAGAAACCCTCAGGACCTTCTCCCTCTTTAAAGTCATATTTCCTAATCTCTTGAGGAATGGGAGAAAGTCTTTGGCTTTATAATTCATTCTTTTTATTGATATTTTATTTTCCAATTATATTTTATGAAATATTTTCAAGATTTATCCATATACCTATGCATATTTTTAAGTTGCAAAATTTCCTTCCACCCTCCCTTCCCATTCCCCCCGCTCAGTGACAAAAATTCAGGTTAATAATGTACATACACACTTGTGTTAACCATGTTTACAGATTTGTCATTTTGGTATGAGGAATTAGGTTTAAGGGAAAGAAATACACAAGAGATATTTTTTTAAAGTGAATGTAGGGCTCATCAGATTCTGAAGCATTTTTTTTGTTTTGTTTTGTTTTGTTTTTCTTCCTCTGGATGGGGATAGCATTGTCCATAGCTAGTATAATAGGGTTGTCCCAGCTCTCTGGACTGCTGAGAGCAGTTCCATATATCAGGGTTGATCATCTTACAATGTTGTTGTTAATGTGTACAGTTCTGTTTCCTTCACTCAACAGCAGATCCCATAATTCTTTCCATGTGACCATTTATACTTTCTTATAGAACAATAGTTTCTTATAGCACAATAATATTCATGTATCATAACTTGTTTAACCATCCCCTGATTGATGGTCATCCCTTTGACTTCCACTTATATTTCATTCTTTTCCACTTAAGGTTTGGGGAGTGGAATCTCTGATGTTGCTTATAAGATTGAGTTCTGGTGATCTTACAATCAACATTCAGGCTGTGCTTTGAAGCCAGCATTGCTTCAATGCCCCAAGGAGCAACAATTGATCCTTGGGAGTGACATTCAGGAAACTGGTTCAGTGGTAAGAATTTTCCAGCAGTCATAACTTGTAGATATGTAGACATTAGTCAGTGAAACCAATTCTCTGTAGGAAATGAGATAAATTTTGAGCTTATTCCCACTTGAGACCAAGGCAGTATAGGGGAAAACTTGTCCCAGAAGTATTGGAACAAATGTTTGTACATTTTTCCTTCTTTTATCATTGAAGTAAATATTTCTTTACAAAAACTAATTGATGTTATTTGTTTAAATGAAACACAAAGCATTAGTCAGTTCCCAAGATATGTGGCAAAAGACATCTGATGAAGATTCCAACCAATTGCAATTGAAAACAGACTTCACAAATACCTCAGGGCATCTTGGAACCCTGAGGGGAGATGTTACTAGCCTGCTCTGGAAAAGGAAATCAGAGCTTACACTACAACATTTATAATTCATATAGCTTGAAGGAGGATTCTAATTACAATCATTCCCATAGCTCCTATGAATTCTTCCTGTGTATTCTATATCTACCACTCAAGTAAATCTTTTCATTCCAACCCTTGCCTCATTCCATTGTCTCTGTGCTTTCCCCCAAACTGTTATTTACTTATCATGTCCAAAGTCACCAAGAGTTCAAATGTGAAATCTGTCAATATATTTATTTCTCATTTAAATGTTATTTCAAGACTTCCATAATTAATGTGAGTGGGTGGAGTGTTAGTAGGAGAGTATATTGAGTATCCTCTGTAGGCAAAGTTTCATCAGAGCGAATTTCCTTCCCAAAATATAAGAACTAGCAAATATACATATATGTGCATATGCATACAAAACCATATATAATTTTTAAAAAACCTTGATGATTGCTATTATGGCAAGAGTCTTGTACTCAAGATCTTCTCATTGCCAATATGGGACATCTTCTTTAGACACTAACCTAGCATGTTTGGGACAACAATGACATACTATATACAAGAAAGAGAAAGATTTTGGATTTAACCAAATATTTGAAATTGAGGCTGTTCAAAAAGGTTTAGAATATAACAAAAGAGACAAAGTTCAGAGTTAGCAAGAGGCTGGTATTCAGCAAACAATGTCTCACTTTTATTGCTATTCTATCACTCTGTTATTGTTAGCCAAATTATAGTGTCTCTGCTGTGTGACTGAATGAGATTACTTCCAAAACCTCAGCTTGGAACAGGTGGATAGAAAACAATACATAAGAAATGCTGTCTGCTTGAGTGATATCACAAATCTAAAAACTTTTAAATGGCAAGGAGCAGCTTTACAGTCATGGGTGAACACTGCATTTTTTTTTTTTTAGGATTTTGCAAGGCAATGGGGTTAAGTGGCTTGCCCAAGGCCACACAGCTAGGTAATTATTAAGTGTCTGAGTCCGGATTTGAACTCAGGTACTCCTGACTCCAGGGCTGGCGCTCTATCCACTGCGCCACCTAGCTGCCCCCCACACAATGAATTCTTAAACAAAGACTTGAATAAGCACTAGACCAGGTAAAAGAATGGGTTCAGGTTAATGAAATTTACAGTTGTTTATTCCAGCCTCATTGACCAATTGAATACTGTAACTAATGTGGATTTTTAAGTAGAAGATTCCAGTAGATTGAATTGGATAGATATGGGCTAAGCTAAAAGCTCAAACAATTTTCCAACTTTCTCAATATTCCCAACAGTTTGTCAGCAGTTTGCTGAGTGAACTGGAGCAGGGGTATGGAACAAAGGATTACACTGCCTAAAAGGGGGAACATCATCCCATGTAGGAAATGGATGCTAAAGTTTCTCTGCTGAGCAATAGCAGGTTCAGTCACTTAAGTGGCTGGGGCATATCTAATTTAGGCAAATAGATCTAATCTGAAGAAAAAGAAAAGCCCTCTAGGTTTTGGTTTTTGTTATTACTCTGGTGTTTCTTATCATGTCTGATTCTTTGTGACCCCACTTGGGCTTGTTTTGGCAAAGAAACTGGAATAGTTTCCCATTTGCTTCTGCAGCTTATTTTACATATGAAGAAAGTGAGACAGAGTTATATAGCTGAGGCCAGATTTGAACTCATGAAGATGAGGCTTCCTGATTTCTGACCAAGCACTCTATTACTGTGTCACCTATCTGCTCTAAGTCATTCAGATTTCTTTCAGAAAAAAAAAAAGTTTACTTGATACACAAAAGTACCACCATCATGACCAAAATTATGTGCATAATTGCAGGATAGAAAGAAGCCCTTAAAAAAATCTTTGAAAATTGTATTAAGTATGCAAATTCTGTGACTTGTTTTTCTTATGGTTTTTCAATCTCAAAGCTTGATATGACATATAGTGACATATAGTCACAGAGAGCTTGGTCATCTTCCACACACATATATGCACATACACACACACACACACACACACACACACACTCACTCACATTACCACAGTGCTACAGACATCAAAAAAGACTGTAACTTTGAGAGCCTGGTTAAAGTATGTGACATTCAGAGTTCAAACTCAGAAGAAAATATACTTTTTCTAATAACTAGAGTTCTCTGAAAAGAAGTAATGTTTCTTATTCTCTTACTTGGACTCAGAAAAGGTCAAAAATGCCAATTTTATATAATAATATACTAATTATATAGAAGTCATAAACTGTCCCTGACATGCTTGGGGGGGGGGGAAACCTTACAAAATAGTGACAAGAACTTCATTTTAAGTAATTCTAAGTCACTACAAACATAAACCAGTTCTGTTACTTATGATGCTCAAGGTCCCCTTGCCTTTGGAAAAGTAAATTTAGTGACATTTCCTGATAATCTAGTGGGAGCAAAATGCACTCTCTTCTTGGGGATTTCAACATTGTTGGTATGGAAATTATAAAGGAAATATAAGCTCCTTGAAGGCAGTTATTAAGCCCAAGTACTTCTCTATTTATAAGAAAAAAGATATAAAACTGGCCAATACTCCAGTAGTGAGAATCTGAAGAACACTTTATACAAAATATCTCATTGGTTTCTCTTTCCCTTAATCCTAATTCATCATACTGAAAATGACTAATCTGAAAACACATTTTTCACAAATATTTATATACAATGTTAACCTGATGGCTTGCCACTGGGGGGAGGGGAGTGGGAAGGTAGTGTGGAAGGAAATTTTGTAACTTAAAAATACACATATGCATTTGGATGAATGTTGAAAAAAAACCCATAGCATGTATTTGTATAAATAAAGTATCAATAAAAAAGGTAGATTGCCACATAAAAGAAGGATTAAGCTTATTTTGAGGAGGCAAAAACATATCCAATAGATAGAAATTACTGGAAGGAGAGAGAATAAAAGAGAAATTTCCTAATAGTACTTGCTTTCAAAGGTCATAAATCTAGTCATTCAAGTGGAGATCAGATAACCACTTGCTGGCTGTGTTGTTTTTGGCAGGGCTTTGACAAGAAGATTCCAGAGATCCTTTCTACCTCTATGCTTTTCTAACTTAATAAACTTCTAATTTATTTTAAAAATGTTATATTGACTGGCAGCACGGTATAGAACATAGACTAAGAGGAAAGTGGGAATATATATATATATATATATATGTATATATATATATATATATATATATATATATATACTACAAAAATGAGCTTCCCAAAAGTAGCTTTAATTAATTTATTTTAAATTAATTAATTATTTGTTTTCATCTGTTTGTATATGCATATTTCCATTCCAAAATTTCCCTCCTTCCTACCCTCTTTGCCTGAGCAGGGAATAGTCAGGTTAGCATTTTACATACATATTTTATTAAACCTATTTAAAATTTAGTAATTTTTGGAGTTAGGAATTCAGATTAAGGGAAAGAGATACATGAATGGCAATTGTTATAAAGTTTTCATCAGATTTGGCAAAGGTTTTTTTCCCCTGTGTGTTTTGTTTTGTTTTGTTTTTCTTCCTCTGTTTGGTGATAATATAGTCCATAACATGGCAAATGCAGTTGTCCTCACTCTGGATTGTCAAAAGGAGTCACTTTCCATCAAGGTAGTTCATCTCATAATGTTGTTAATGTGTACATTCTTCTCTTGGTTCTGCTCCCTTTGCTTAGCATCAGACCCTGTAAGTCATTCCATGCTTCTCTAGAATCTGACTATTTGTGGTTTCTTATAACACAGTAATATTCCATAGCATTCATCTACCATAACTTGCTTAGCCATTCCCCAATTGATGGGCATCCCATCAATTCCAAATTCTTTGCTACTACGAAAAGAGCTTCTATGAATATTCTGGAACATATATGACTTTTCACATTTTTTACAATTTCTTCAGCATATAGTCCTAGAATTGGAATTGCTAGGTCAAGGGGTATGAATAGTTTTATTGCTCTTTGGGCATAGTTCTATATTTTTCTTCAAGTAGCTTTAATTTAAATTCCCACCCATCTTTTTCTGTGGCTTGTTTGGAGAGAAGGTAATTGCTCAATTTGGGTAGGATGTCTATCATTAGATGAAACCAACCAGTAAAATTTTATCTTTACCTTTGGAACTTAAAATATCTTTTTCTAAAACCCCTTATTTATAGGTCTACACAAAATTCTACAGTCAAAAATTTTAAAGAGATCATTAGAGTTCAATGACTCCAGTGCTATAAGTTAAAAATTTATGAAATCAAGGCAAAAGGAGTTGAAAAGTTTTATGTATGATTAATCATTGAATTATGACTCAAACCCAGATCTATTACCAAATTCAGTTTTTTTTTTGTTTGATTTTTTCCATTCAATTTTACAGGGTCCAGAGCTATTGAGGGACCCAAAAATCCCCAAATCACAGGGAAATTTTTTTGACTATTCAACTTGTTTTGACTTCTAACAGGACCTTGAATATTCTTATCTTCTACAATACATTTAATTGAATTAGAAAGAAGCCTGAAAATGAAAAGCAAATGATACAGTGCAAGTCCTGAAGATGTATAAATGGATTCAAATTGATGTCTAAAACAAAACCCCTTTTGGAACTGGACAAAAACTATCATCTAACCTATTACAGAATAAGAATTCAATATAGTGCGGTTCTTTCTGAAGCATAGTTTTTTTTTTTACTTATATAATTTAATCTTATTCACAGAAACGCATATTGACTTAGAAGAGGCATATCAGAGTACATCTAGATGACCCTGAACTTGCACAAGAATTCCATCTACAATAGAATCTGACAATTCCACTATTATTTGAAGAATATCAGCAGCATAAAACATTTTTGAGATAATCCATTGCTGTATAGAAAACATAAATTGTAAGGAGAGAACAGACAAAAGGATTGAAGTTAAAAAAAATTTTCAATCATTTCCAATCAAAGTAGCTTTTGTTATGTTTATGGAACAGAGAATTTTCATGGAACAATGAGGAAGGTGGAATCAATGCAGATACTATATCACATTGTCCCTCAGTTCCTTAAATTTTAAGATGAAAATGATGTTTTTCCTTCATTCTTAAAGAAAACCATGACATCAGGGAGGTGATATCATGAAAAGCAAGTGAATTATATAAGAGTGAAGGGGGTTGTGCTAAGTCACCCGCTTAACATTCTCCTCTGAAGTCATTTGGGTCCATTGGCCAGATATGAATCAGGATAACTGGAAATAGCCCTGAATGTGAGGAAATCATGGTTAAATAACTTGCCCAAAGTCATACAACTAGTAATAGTCAAGTGTCTGAGGCCAGATTTGAACTCAGAGCCTCTTGAATCCAGGGTTAGTATTCTATCCCCTATACCACCTAATTATTTCTCATTTTAAGGTAGAAATTATCCTAAAGGAATTGCTTTTACAGTATTTTCTGCCATAGGTGATTTTAAGAACTAAGTGGGGGAGGGAGTGTGTGTCTAAACACAAGACAGATAACAACTGAACTATAGAATAGGAGAGTAGCAGAGGAGGGAAGTGAGCAGATACATAGGGTCCAAATCGCTTAACTTTACTGGGCTTTAGTTTTTTCAGTTATAAAATGAGGGAATTGAACTAAATGCCTTCTAAGATCCCTTCCAACTTTAAATCTGTGATTCTCTGACCATAACCTGGTGTCTTCTACCTTTTGTGAGGTCTGCCTAAGAGAAAAGGGCTTCATATTTTCTGCCTAGAAGAGCTGGTTGAGAGTTCTGACTAAAAATGACTATAGTCCTCCCTTGTGGTGGAAGAAATTTATTTATAATACAATGTACTTCACCTCCCACCTCATTAGATGGAGGACTGAGTAGCAAATATCCTTCAAGATAAGCTGACAATTGAAACTGAGGACCAATGAAGGTTTGAAAGAAGTAACTTAATATGATATAGCCTTTCTCCTCCAGGGAAGAAGCATAGTATGCTAAACATGTCATCCCCAATAGATTTCAGATGACCATGATTAAAACTGAGTTGATGAAGATCACTTGGGTCAGAGATGTGACATTCAGCAGAGACATGGGCACTGCAGGACTTAACTTTTCATAGATGAAAATTACGAGAAAATGTTTGCAGAAATGTAACATTGGAATTGTGAACTGATGAGTCATTTCTTTTTGTGGTATATGCCTTGGTCAAACATAACCTTGGTTCATTTACTACTATATGTGTATACTCTGATCATAGGTATTCCTTATATAATATGTTGAAGTGATCTCTATGTATGCTGACTTAGAAATTTCTAAGCTAAGGTACACACTTAAAGAACTGACTTTCCTCTCCCACCCCGTTAATGTCTGCTCCTTCCTATCTCATCTCTTTAGTCTAGGCATTTGGTATGAATTTTTCCAAACCAATGACACCTATGCTATTTTCATCCATGACTCATTTTAGGGTTATTTCCAATGTTGCTGTTTTGTCCTATGTATTCTGCTTCCCTGGTTCTATAACAGTCTTTATCAATACATAAAATTGCAGTTTGAAAATTAATGTAAACATAGAGACAAGTGACCCAAGCATAATCAATTTATTAGTTAAGCTAGCAGTAAACAATAAATTGGGTCAATGGCCTCTCTTGATAACCAAAGACCCAGAGTGATAGCTGACAGGATCTTGTATAGCCATTAACATGATTGAGCAAAATATTGAGCAATACCTTCTGATTGGCTAATAAGATGATATAGCTAGAAGTGAAGTTATCTCATTTTGACCTCCCTTTCTGAAATCTCCTTTAACCATAGTCAAGACATATGAGTTACAAGATAAAGCTTGCCAGGAAATGAGGGTAATCTTCATTGACTTCAGTGAAATAACTTGAATTTCTATTAAATGGGTAGATGGTAAATTTATAAAGGAACTTGAGGTGGGGATAAGTGGATAGAAGGTGAGGTAACAGAGATAAATAATATGAAATTGGAGGTTTATATTACAATGGAATTGAGTGCTCAATGCATGTAATTCCAAGACAACATCTTGGCTTCTAGGTAAGTTTCTCTGAAATTTAGGGGATAGTTATAAAGGTAAGGAGTTTGGACTTACTCTTTGTGGGAGAGTATTAAAAAACCTATGCCAACTTTACTCAGTCTTAAAACATAGAATTAAAATCAATTTTCAATTTTCCAAATTTCTTCCCATATTTCTCAGAATTATTCATAGTAATTATCTCTAAGCAGAACAGTAATATTCCATATATTCAGGAACAACAATTTCTACAGCTGTTTAACAATCTCTGTGAAGTTTGTTTCTACCATAAAAATTGTTTCTATGAACATATGGTACTTCTCTGATCATGACCTCATAGTATCTGCTGAACAATGGTATCTCTGGGTCAAAGGATATGATCTCCAAATGCCCATCTTAGCTAGCATATTATTTCTGAATAAACTATATTCTTCAGAGGCATATTAGAGCTACAAATCATGCCCTCTACTTATCTCATTTATTTTTAAGTGATCAATTTATTCTTTCCATAGAATCTCCACTTTAATTTGTTTATTATTCATACTTCTACATTGCAAATAAACATCTAAGACTATATGCATTTTGCTGCAATTGAAACTCCTAAAGAAATATTCTATGATTGGATGAGGGAGTTTCATTACTATCAATTGCTTTAAAAAATCTTTAATTGTTGGGAAATTTTTTGCTCATACAAAGCTAAATTGGTCTTTCTATATCTTCTCATATTGCATCCTTAAATTCTCTCCTCAGTACCTCAACAAAATAAATCTGATCTATTTTAATATAAAAACCAAATATTTGAAAATATTTTTAATATAAGCCAGATGATAATTAAACCAAGGAACTTAGAAAAAACGGTAGGAGAGAGTAATTTAGAAGGCAAACATTCTGAATTCAAATCATGAGCCTCCAACTTACTACTTCTGTTAACTTATACAAGTCATTTAGCTTTGCTTTTCATCAATTTCTTTTTTTTTTAATTTGAAGGGATTGGACTTTATGGTTTCTTCCAGAGAGAGAAAGAGAGAGAGAGAGAGAGAGAGAGAGAGAGAGAGAGAGAGAGAGAGAGAGTCGACTAGTAAAGATTGGCACCAGTTTCGAAAAGTCCCTGGATTTGCAAGATAAATTATGGTCATAAATATGGGCAATAGTTATGTTAAAATTCCAAGTAAAGAACACAGCTTGCAGAAGGCAATCTTGAGAATGTATTGACTCTTGAGAATCAGCAGCTACAATGAATAAAATTTCCTTCTTTGACTAATGGTATCAGGTGATACTGCTCTTCTCTTATATAGATTGCTGTCTGACTGCATTTTATTTTGTTTCATTACATTAGATAACAAGTACTTTTTATAAATCTCTAAACCAGACCCACTAATATGAAGGTTGGTCTCTTAGAGAGCCATGGGATCAAAGAAGAAAGTACCGAGTAGTAATTTGTCTTCTCTAAAATTCTGTCATTATTTTTCCTTCCTATAAGCATAGAAGCTCTTTACAGGAACTTAGTAAGGGTTGTCTCATTATCAAGATGGTAGCTCACTTATCCTCTTGGGGTTCTTTAAAATGATTTGTGTCTCTCTTTCAAAGCAGCTCTTTCTTTTAGCTGATGGTCATCCTTGTTTTATTTTCTGGGTTTCTAATTTGGAAGGTTGTATCACAGTTGTATAAAGTTATGTGTACAAGAATTAAAGGTGGCCTGAAGCAAGTAAAATAACAGGAGGTTAGCTATTGATATGAGGACAAGTCATCAAATAATGGATTACATGTCTGTTGTTGAATACAAAGCAATTTTTCAACCAGATATCCTTATTGTCACATTTGAAATGTTTTATAAGAACGGAAAATTTCAAGAACTCTGAAAAAGGTTCACTGGCTCTCACAAGTAGGAAAAAAATAGAGTGTTTCAGAAGGTAAATTTCAGTTGGCATATTTTGCTTTGAACTAAAATACCTGTTCTTAACATTGAAGAGCTGTACAAACATTCCCCTGTGTAGAAGAGACACAAGGCTATTGTTTCTATTCACTACAACAAAAATAATCAATGCCATTATATATAAAAGGTCTTTTCATGAGTTATAATTGCACTTCAGAGTGCAAAACAAAATTATTGTCATACGCAAGGACATATTTTGAGAAATATATGATGCAATAAGTTAGGTTAGCTGGAGTTTAAAATTGCGTAACCTAAATAAAAGAGACTGAGACAGAGTTCTAAATTAATGTCACTTTATTAATGAGTTGATGGTCCCCTCTAATGAAATGGACCTCAGATAATTATCAGGATCTGAACTGCCCCTTTCTTTGAGGGCAATTCATATGTACAAAAGAGGCATGGTAAAATATAGAATCCCATTGTTTGATAGTCACTGTTAAAGATGGTCAAAAATGGTCTATCAGTAGGGGAGTCAGAGATAGGGTGAAGTAGTAACTAAGTGGATGTAAAATGATCATATAATGGCCTCCTCTTATCATAAAAAGAGAGAATGATTGGGAGGCTCCAAAAGAGAGCTCCAGGAGAGCATTTCACCCAGGAAGCTCATTTTTGTTGTAATAAATATATATATACATATATATACATATAAATATATATATATGTATATATATATGTATATACACACACACACACACACACACACACACACACACACATATATATATATATATATATATATATATATATATATTCCTACTTTCCTCTTAGTCTATGTTCTATACCATGCTACCAGTCAATATAACATTTTAAAAATAAATTAGAAGTTTATTAAGTTAGAAAAACATAGAGGTAGAAAGGATCTCTGGAATCTTCTTGTCAAAGCCCTGCCAAAAACAACACAGCCAGCAAGTGGTTATCTGACCTCCACTTGAATGACTAGATTTATGACCTTTGAAAGCATGTACAATTAGGAAATTTCTCTTTTATTCTTTCTCCTTCCAAGAGAGCTTCGGACATGGAATTTAAGTAAAACTGGAGATATGCTTGTCAGCATTTTTGTGCTTGAACAAGTGAACTTCTTAAGTGATAATCAAATAGTAAGCATTAAAGTTTGTGGTCCATTATTGGTTGGTTGGCTCTTGTCCTTTGTTATCAAGCACCAAAATGACATAATTATGTTTGAAACAAATAACAGTGTGTCTAACTATGGTAGATCAACCCAATATGAGCTTGGAATGTTCTAACATATTTTGGGCACAAATAGGCTATGTAAATACCTGGTATGAGTACTCTAAACTTATGATGTCACATTTACTTTGAGCTGCTTCAATTCTGCCTTTCTTATGAAGCACAGCACCCTCACTGAAGAGGGCAAGCCATGCCTGATGGTCCTGTCCAAGTTCTTAAGAGAGACCTTCAGAGTGTCCAGGTATCACATTGTCTGACCCCCTAAGTGCTTGCCCTTTGTGAGTTCTCCTTAGGCTAGTCTTTTTAAAATATATTCATTTATTTTCATCCATATGCAAATTTATATATTTAAGTTATAAAATATCCTTCCACCTTTCCTTCCCACCATTCTCCCCCTCAGCAGTAAACAGTTAGGATACCATTATACATACATATTTTGGATAAACATGTTTATATATATATATATTGGTCATTTTCAGTATGAGAAAATAAGATCAAGGGAAAGAGATACATAAGAGATAATTTTTATAATGTATTCATCATATTCTGAAGATTGCATTTTTATGTGTGTGTGTTATGTTTTACTTTGATTTTCTTCCTCTGGATGGTTATAACATTGCCCTTAGCTAGTAATACAGTTGTCCTAACTCCCTGAACTGCTGAGAGGAGCTGCTTCCATCAAGGTTGATCATCTCACAATGTTGTTGCTAATGTATACATTGTTTTCTTGGTTCTGCTCCCTTTTCTCAGCATCAGATCCTGTCAGTCATTCCATGCTTCTCTATAGTCTGACCATTTATGCTTTCTTATAGAGAAATAATATTCCAATACTATTCATGTACCATAACTTGTTTAGCCATTCCCCAATTGATGCGCCTACCCTCAATTTCCAGTTTTTTGCCATTAAAAAAGAACTGACACAAATATTTTGGAATGTGTAGGACTTTTCCCATTTTTTATATTTTCTTTTGAATATAGGTCTAGAGTTGGAATTGCTGGGTCAAAGGGTAAGAATAGTTTTATTGTCCTTTTGGCATTGTCCCATATTGCTCTCCAGAAAGGTTGGATCCAGTAACAATTCCACCAGTAATGCAGCAATGTCCCAAATCTCCCACAACCACCCCAACATTGATCATCTTCCCTTTCTCTCACTTTGGCCAATCTGATAGGTGTGAGGTAATACCTTATTGTGGCTATGATTTGCATTATTCTAATCAATAATGATTTGGGACATTTTTCCCAATACTTTTATCTAGCTTTAATTTCTTCATTTGAAAATTGTCTAATCATATCTTTTGACCATTTATCAATTAGGGAATGAATTGTAACCTTATAAATTTGAAGCAATTGTCTCTATATTTTAGAAATGAGACCTTTCTCAGAACTCTTTGTTGAGAAGATTGTTTTCCAGGTGGTACATTAACACTATGGACTACTATTGTTCTATTAGAAACCATAAATGATCAGACTCTAGAGAAGTATGGAATGACTTAAGGGATCTGATTCTGAGCAAGAGAATAATGCACACATCACCAACAGCACTGTGAGATGAGTTCCTCTCAGCAGTTCAGAGAGTTAGGAAAACTGCATTAGATTGTCCATGGACTGTATTATCCCTATCCAAAGAATGAAAAACAAAATAAAATAAAACACACACACACACACACAAAACAATAAAAAGCCCAACCCTTCAGAACGTTGTAAACAACACTTTGTAAAATTTATCTCTTATATATCTCATCCCCTTAATCTTAATTCCTCTTACTAAAAATAACTAATTTGTAAACATATTTATCAAAATATTTATGTACAATGCTAATGTGAATATTCACTGATGAGAGAAGGGGAAAAGGAAGGGAATTTGGAAAGAAATTTTATAACTTAAAAATATACATGTGGAAATGGATAAAATAAATAAATAAATTTATAAGAAAAAAAGATTGTTTCCCCAGCTTTCTGTGTTCCTTCTAATCTTGACAGTACTGATTTTATTGGTGCAAAGCCTTTTTAATTTAATATAGTTAAAATTATTCATTTTATAGTTTATAATGTGTTCTAAGTCTTCTTTAGGCATGAATTTATCCCCTTTCCATAGATCTGACAGATAAAATCTTTCTTGGTCTACTAATTTATCTATGGTGTCACCCTTTATGTCTGAATTCTGTATCCATTTTGACCTTATTTTGGTATAGAGTATGAGATGTGGGTCTCTGCTAAGTTTTTGTCATACTGTTTTCCAGTTTGCACAACAATTTTTGTCAAATAGTTCTTATTCCAGAAGCTAATGTCTTTGGTTTTGCCAAATGGTATATTGCTACAGTCATTTACTGTGATTTTTTTGCATCTATCCCAATCCATTGATACATTGCTCTATATCATAACCAGTACCAAGCAGTTTTGATGACTGCTGTTTTATTGTATGGTTTTCGATCTGGTAGAGCTAGCCATCTTCCTTTACATTATTTTTCATCACTTCCCTTTCTGTTCTTGACCTTTTGTTGCTCCAGATAAATTTTGTTACTATTTTTCCTAGCTTAGTAAAATAGTTTTTGGTAGTTTGGTTGGTATGTCATTGAAGACGTAACTTAAGTTGGGTAGAATTATCATTTTTATTGTATTAGCTCAACCTAACAATAAGCATTTGAAATTTTTCCAGTAATCTATATCTGACTTTATTTGGGTGAGAAGTGCTTTATAATTGTGTTCTTACAGTTTCTCTGTCTTGAGAGGTAGTTGAAATGGAATTTATATAGTTAGTTTAAATGAAATTTATATAGTTAGTTTAAATCGAATTTCAGTTTCTATCTCTTGGTCTTGGACTTTGTTGTTCATATGTAGAAATGTTGATGATTTATGTGGGTTTATTTTACATCCTGCTACTTTGTTGAATTTTTTAAATTATTTCAAGAATTTTTTTAGATGGTTTTCTCAGATTCTCTAAGTATAACATCATATTATCTACAAAGAGTGAAAGCTTTGCTTCTTCATTGCCAATTCTGATTCCTTCCATTTCTTTTATTTCTCTTAGAATAGTCTTCATGGTAAGCATAGTTCTGACCTTCTAAACATATGACCAGCCCATTGTAGTTGCAGTAATGTTGGAATGCTAGGCAGTTTAGCTCAAGAATGGACCTCATGGTCTGGTATCTTCTACTGTCAGGTCAACTTCAGAATATTACTAATACAATTTATATGGAAACAATTCAGTTTCCTGGAATGACATTGGTAACTGTCCAAGTTTCACAGACATATAGCAATGAGGTCAACGCAACCACTGTGTAGATCTTCAATTTGGTAATTAGTATAATATGGCTTTTCTCCCAAACTTTCAGAGTCTACCAAATACTGAGCTAGTTCTGTAAATGCAAGTGTCAACCTCAATGTCAATGTGTACCTCCCTGGAAATAGCACTAGCAAGGTAAGTGAACTTGTCCACAGTACTTAAAACTTCTTAACTTGCTTAATTGATGGCTCCACACATGGATGGTATGATGCTGACTGATGGGGCACTTATATTTTCTTGGTGTTGTTAGACCAAAATTAGCAGAAGCAGTAAAGAATTGATCCATACTTTGTTGCATCTCAGTTCCATACTCTGTTTTGAGTATACAGTAATCTGTAAACAAAATATCATGTACCACCACTCCTTCCAATTTGACCTTTCTTGCAGCCCTTTCAAGTTGAAGAATTTACCATCAGTGTGGTAGCTGAGATTGAGGCCATGTTCATCCTCAGTGTAGGAGTTGATATCCTGACTGAAAACATCATGCTAAAATGCAGGGGAGCAAGGACACATTCTTGTTTTGCTTCACTGATAACTGAGAAATCTGGAGAAGATCATCCACTATCCAGAACCAAGACACTCATGCCATCATGAAACTGACATACAATACTTATGAATTTCTCTGGGCAATCAAATTTTGACATAATTTTCCATAAACCCTATGACTGATGGTATCAAAGACTTCGATCAGATTATAAATGTTGTATACAGATCTCAGTTCTGTTCCTGGCATTTTTCTTGGAGTTGTTGGGCAGCCAGCACTATAGCAACTGTTTTTCAACAATTTCTAAAACCAAACTGGCTCATTATAAAGATTTACTGTAAGAATATATTTTATCTAATTATCCATATATGATTTATGTAAAATATCAAATTGCTCTTGATTAAATAGTAGAATAGAATAGGCAACCCAAATAAATCATTTCTCAGAACTACTTATAGAAAAGTATTGACAATTTTAAACATAATATTCAAATATTAAAATATTTGTAATATCTCTGTTAAAGATATACAAACTGTTGTTGTACAGCTGGATCAGTCTAATTGTGCTGCAATCTGTCCAGGGTAAAAAGAAAATGTATTCAGATCATACCTTACATATTTAGTACTTGTGTGACCCATGGAAAATAATTTATGCTTGCTAAGCTTCAAATTCTTCATCTAGTAATTAGGGAAAATCAGAATATCATACTGCTATGTAAAGATCAAATAAGATAATGTCTACAAAGAATATTGTAAGCCTTAAAACATTATAAAAATATATCAATTTCCCTTACTGTTATCATTTTACCCTATTTTTGTCTCTTTGATGGAGTTAAGATAGAAAAAGTTCTTGGGAGGGGGGTATATCAGCTAGGTGACATAGTGGATAGAGCAATGACCCTGGAGTCAGGATAACCTGGGCTTAAATCCAGCCTCAGACAGTTAATAATTACTTAGCTGTGTGACCATGGGCAAATAGCTTCACCCCATTACCTTGATAAAAAACAAAAGAAAAATTTCTGGGAGCATAGAGTTCCCCAGATGTCAGAGTAAAAGCAAAGACGTGGTTGAGTTCTCCCCCAAAGTTCTCCAAATAATTCTAAATGATGACTCTAAACAAATTCCAAGGTGACAGAACCCACTAAAAGATGGAGTGAAACAACTTTCCAGTCTAAGACCACTTTAGAAGATCAGCGGGAAAGATCTGTTGCACCAGGCTAAGAGAAGAGTACAGACCAGTGTGACCATACCAGCAGAGACAAGGCCTTGGAAAACATAAATAGACAGCAGGATGACTGAATAAATAGCAATTTCTAGAGATCTCAGTCCACAGACACCAAGAACAATTTGCTAGTTCAGCAAGAAATGTCCTACACACCTGGGTAAAAGTGGAACCCAGTCAAACCCAGACTATAGAAGGATAGACCTTACACCAGAAAACCAAGGACAGGCCATGGTCATGGCAGCAGTTGTTTCCAGAGCACCTTTTTGCTAGAAGGCAAAAGAACTTGGATTACAACCAAGAATCAATTACTCTGCCAAATTTATCATAGTCTTTTGGGGTGGAAAGGTGAACATTCAATGAAATCAGGGACTTTCAAACATTCTAAAGAAAAGACAAAAGCAGAATAGAATAACGAATAAAAGACTCAAGAGAAGCATAAAATGTAAACAGGATTTAATCATATTGAACTGTACATATTCTTACATAAGAAGATGATAATGATAATTCACATGAGCTTTCTTTTTATTAGAGAAATTTAGAAGCAATCATTCTCATATTATGAAAGAAAATATAGACCACCACACCAAAATAAAATCTGAAGATAAATAAAGTAAAAAAAAAACAGTATGCTTCAAACTGTATTCAAACAACTTCAGTTCTTTCTCTGGGGATGGATAGCATTCTATATCATAAATCCTTTAAAGCTGTCTAGGGTAGTAGTTTTGTTGAGAAAAACTAAGTCATTCACAGCTGATCATACTACAGTATTGCTATTCCTTTGTACATGGTAAATTCACTTTGCATAAGCTCTTGTATATCTTTCTAGATTTTTGGAGAGCAATTCTTATTGCTCATCATTTCTGATAGTATGTTAGCATTCCATCATAATCACATAATACAATTTATTGAGCAGTTCCTCAACTGATGGGCTTTTCCTTAATATTCAAATCCTTGATACCAGAAATGAGCTACTATAAATGTTATTGTACATATAAATCCTTTGTAGGTTTTTTTGGTATTGTTTTTCACATCTTTCAGAAAAGATAACTAGTAGTGGCATTGGGTAGGCATGGTTTTATAGAGTGGTTTGATCAGTTAACAACTCCAACTAATTTTCCCTACATCACCTCCAAAATTTGTCATTTTCCTTTCTTTTTTTTTTGTTTTTTCTTTTTAGGTTTTTTCAAGGAAAACAGGGTTAAGTGGCTTGCCCAAGGCCACACAACTAGGTAATTATTAAGTGTCTGAGATCGGATTTAAACACAGGTACTCCTGAATCCAGGGCCAGTGCCTTATCCACTATGCCACCTAACCACCCCCTATATACCACCTAGCCTCCCCCTATTTTCCTTTTCTATCCATTAGTCAGTCCTATAGGTATAAGGTGGTACCTCAGAATTGTTTAAATTCTGAATTTTTCCATCTCATGCTGTTAGGGAATTTTAAAAATATGGTTAAAGATGCATTGATAGACTCATTTGAAAAGTGTTCATGACTTTTGATCATTTATCAATTGAGGAATACCTCTTATTCTTATATATTTGAATCTGTTTTCTAGGTCTAATGAGACTTTTATCAAAGTAACATGCTTCCAAATGTTTTCCCATTTACAGTTCTTAAATGTATTTCCCTCCAATTCTATTCTTCCCCTGGTTATTCTATTCTCTCTCTCCTTTCACACTGTACCTTCTCAAAAGTATTTCATTTCCTACTAACCCCTCCCACAATCTTCTCTCCCTTCCATTACCCCTCCCCCTTTTCTCTTATCCCTTTTCTTCTCGTAATTTCCTGTAAGGTAAGATAAATTTTTATACTCAATTTAGTGTTTATGTTTTCCCTCTTTGAGCCAATTCTGATGAGAATAAGGTTCCATTACTCTTCTTCAATCTCATCCCTTCCACTTTTTCTTACTTTTTCATGCCTTTTTAGAAAAGATAATTTATCTTATTCTACCTATCCTCTTTCCATTTCTCCTACTACATTCCTATTTCATCCCTTAATTTTATATTTTAAGATATAATACATTGCATTTTAATTAATTCCCGTGCCCTCTAAATGTATATTTCTAACTTCCCTGATAATAACAAAGTTCAAACAAGTCATCAGAATCATCCTTACATATATGAATATAAAGTGTGATATCATTAAGTCTGTTATGTTTTCCCTTTCCTATTTATCTTTTTACACTTCTCTTGACTCTTATATTTGAAAAACAAATTTTCAAAATTCCATAGTGAAGCAAAATGCTGTAGTGTAGGTCAGAGAGTGGAAAAGCCAGCAGGAGGTGCTTACATTGAGGGCCAGGTCCCAAGACAGCAAGCAATTTTGATAGCAAACCAGCAGGGAAGATGCCAATCCCAAAAAATATCCAAGCCTGAGAATACTGGGTGAGCAGACAGGACATGGTAGGGAACAAATCTCTTCATAGGCAATACCTGCAATACAGGCAACATCTTGGGAAGCAATAAACTTGGAACCAGATTCCAGGTTCAGCCCAAAAAACTTGGGATCATAATCCCTGAACCACAGAAGCAGAGCTCAAATATTAAAATGAGCAAAAAAAGAGTAAACAATTGAAAGTTACTATTTAGGAAAGGGGTGATAAAATACCTCTCAGAGGAAGAAAGAAATGACAAACTGTCTACATGTGAAGTCTCAAAGGAGTTTGTGAGTTGGCCTCAAATCTAAAACCACATGGAAGAATTTGAAAATAATTTCAAAAACAAAAGAAGAGAAGAAAAAAGGATAAAAAGAAATGTAATTCAAGTAGAAGAATGATGAAAAACTGATTTGAAGAAATCAATTTTAAAACTATAAACTACCAACTTGAAAAACAATGTAACTCATCAAGAAAAAAGTATCAAACTGGAAAAGGAAAACAACTGAATTAAAAGTAAAATTAAACAAATGGAAAAGAAAACACAAAAGCTAACTGAAGAAAATAACACCCTAAAATTAGAATTGCACAAATAAAAACTAATGATTCTATGAGGAACCAAAATTTCATCAAACAAAATCAAAAGGCTGAAAAAATAGAAAAAATATTAAGTACTTTAAGGAAAAACAAATGACCTGGAAAATTGATTCAGGAGAGATAATTTATAAATTATCAATCTACCCAAAAGCCTTAATTAAAATAAGAAGTTGTAAAATATCTTTCAGAAATTATCTTGGATAATTGCTCTAATATCTTAATACAAGTGAACCAAAATAGTCCTTGAAAGAATACACAGAATACCTCCTCAAAGAGACAATAGAATAAAAGCACCAAATTCCAGAATTCTCATCTGGAGGAGAAAATACTGCAAGCAGTCAAGGAAGCACAATCAGAATTATACAGGAATTATCAGCTTCAAAATTAAAGTAAACAAGAATTAGAGTACAATTTAAATTGCAAAATGAATAATTTTGACTATATAAATTAATAATAAAATTAATAAAATCTAATGATAAATCAATAATCACTAATAAAATCAATGCCATTAAAATTAGAAGGAACATAGAATGCTAGGAAATAATCATCACAACTGGTAGTTATTATGAAGGTCCCATTTCTAAAATATATTGAAAATTGCATCAATTTTATAAGGTCATAAGTCATTCCCCAATAGATAAATGGTCAAATGGTATGAACAGATAATTTTCAAAGGAAGAAATTAAAGCTGTATATAATCATGAAAAAATGTTCCAAATCACTATTGATTGGAGAAATGCAAATTAAAACAACAATAAGGTATCATCTCTCACCTATACATCATTGTTGTTTTAGTTTGCATTTGGCCAAGATGAGAAAAGGGGAAAAGGAACAATGTTGAAGAGGTTGTGTGACATTTGGGACATTGATGCATTGCTGATGGAGTTGTGAATGGATCCAAACTTTCTGTTGAGCAATATAGGACAAATTCCAAAGAGTAATAAAACTGCTTATACTTTTTGACCCAGTGATTCCAATTCTAGTTCTATATCTAGAAGAAATTATAAAAAAAAGAGAAAATTCCTACACATTCCAGAATGTTCATGACAGTTCTTTTTGTAGTGGTAAGGTATTGGAAATTGAGGGGATGGACACCAATTTGTGAATGACAATTTATGGTACATGAATACTATGTCCAGCTGGAGATATTACACTCAGTGAGTAAAGCCTCTAGGGATCCCAACACAAAACCTCATGAAATCAGACCTTCCCCAAATCAAGGTGTTAGCAAAATGAAGAAAGATCATCAGAAAGGTGGATCCATAGAAAAATTCTTGGAAGGAAAAGACCCTAACTCAGATAGACCTAGAACTTCTGAGGTCAATATGATCTGACCTCCAGCACAGAAAGACTTCCTTGAAGAAATAAGGAAGGAGTTTATGAATCATTTGAAAAATTTGGGAAAAGAAACCAAAGAGAAGATTAGCACCTTGCAAGAAGAAAACAAGTCATTGGAAAATACAATGGACAAATACAAAATGAGAATAATTCTCTCAGATCCTTAATTGTGCAAATATAAAAAGAAAATAATTCTCTCCAAACCTCAATTGGTCAAAGGGAAAACTCTTTCAAAAATAGACCTGACCAATTGAAAAAGGAGTTGCAAAAGGTAAATGAAGAAAACACCTTTCTAAAAAAAAAAGAATGGAGTCTGCAGAAACTACTTATTTCATGAGATAGCAAAAGCCTGTTAAACAAAACCAAGGAATAGAAAAAAGAAGGAAATGTAAAATACCTCATCAGCAAAACCATGAACCTCGAGAACAGATGAAGAAGGGACAACCTAAGAATTATTGATCTGCCTGAAAACATTAAAGAGAAAAAAGCCTGGTCTTAATATTGCAGGATATAGTGTTGGAAATTTTCCCTGATATCATGGAAACAGAAGGCAAAGTAGTTATTGAAAGTATATATTGATCAACTCCAGAAAGAGATCCTAAAATGAAAAAAAAACAAGGAAAGTTGTGGTCAAATTTCAGAATAATCAGATAAAACAGAAAATCCTGAAAGCAGCCAGAAAGAAAATACCAAGGAGCCATAGTAAGGATTACCCAGGACCTGACTGCATCAAAATTAAGGGGACTAAGTGCTTGGATTGAGATGTTCCAAAGAACAAGGGAGCTTGGAATACAGCCAAGAATCCACTATCCTACAAAGTTGAGCTGTTTTTTCAGGGGAAAAGATAGACATTTCTCAAAATGGGAAAATTCCAAAAATTCCTGATAAAAAGACCAGAGCTAAATAGAAAATTTGGATATAAAACAGGAGATTCAAGAGACACATGAAAAGGTAAAAAAAATAGGGATTAAAGAAAAAAATTGCTATCCAATAATGCTATCTCAGTATGGTTAAAAACATTCTCTTATGTCTTGAAAACTGTAACTGTAACAGAAAGAATATACCTAGCCAGAAGTAATGGACACTCATTAGTTATCCATGAGACTGTTACACAATGGGATAAAGCTGACTATAATCCTACTTGGGAGAAAGACTCTAATAACTCTCAAGAATTTTAACTCTGTTAGATAGAATATACTTAGCTAGAAGTGATGGATACTCAGAATTTTCTATGACTCAGATGATTTAAAAACCATTTCCTTCTTAAAAAGGGATACAGGAAGGAGTTAGGAGGAGGGAGGAGACTGAATGGAGTAAATCTCATTACATTAAGAGGTACAAAAGATCTATGGTAATAGAGGGAAGAAGGGAGGAGATGAGAAAAACCTGAATCTTCCTCTCATCAGATTTACCTTAAAGTTAACTTACACACATATTCAGGTAACTTAAAAAAACATCTTACCTTTCAAGTATTAAAAGGGGAAGAGGGAAGGAGAAAGGGAGGGGGAGAAAAGGGGGAACTAACAGAAGGAAGTGAAGGGAAAGGGGAAAAGGGGAATGGGGAAAGAAAGGGAAGGGGTTAGATGTAGGAGGCAAACACACTGAAGGGGGTGGTATTCAGAAACAAAATACTGGTGAATATGGACAAAGGGAAAATAAGGGGAAAATACAAACAGAGGGAAGATAGCATGGAGGGAAATAAAGGGTTAGTAATTATAACTTTGAATGTGAATGGGATGAACTCTCCCTTAAAAGGTAAGTGGATAGCAGAGTGGATTAAAAAAACAGAATTCTACAATATGCTGCTTACAAGAACTTCATTTGAAGCAAAGAGATACATATAGAGTAAAGGTAAAAGTTTGGAGCAAAATATATTTTGCTTCATCTGAAGTGAAAAAAGCAGGGGTAGCAATCCTTATCTCTGACAAAGCAACTTTAAAAATAGATAGCATTAAAAGAGATAAGGAAGGAAACTATATCCTCCTAAAGGGTACCATAGACAATAAATTGATTTCAATACTAAATATATATTCACCCAATGGGATAGCATCCAAATTCTTAGAGGAGCAGCTGAAAGAAACACAGGAAGATATAGACAGAAAAATTCTACTAGTGGGAGACCTCAACCCACTGCTCTCAGATTTAGATAAATTGAATCACAAAATAAACAAGAAAGAAGTTAAGGAGGTAAATAGATTGTTAGAAAAACTAGATATGATAGACTTATGGAGGAAATTGCATGGGGATAGAAAGGAATATGCCTTTTTCTCTACAGTACATGGCACTTATACAAAAATTGACCATGTACTAGGGAATAAAAAACCTAATGATGAAATGCAGAAAGGCAGAAATAGTGAATACATCTTTCTCAGATCATAAAGCAATAAATGCCATGCAATATTGGGCCAAGGGGATATAGAACCAGAACTAATTGGAAACTGAATAACCTCATTTTAAATAATGAGTGGATCAAATAACAAATTATAGGAAAAAATGAATTATTTTATCTTAGATAATGAAAATAATGAAACAAGCTACCAAAACCTATGGGATTTGCTGAAAGCTGCTGTTAAGGTATATATTATAACTTTACTGCTTACATGAATAAATTAGAGAAAGAGGAAATCAATGAACTAAATGCACAAATAAAAAAATTATAGAACAAATTAAAAACCCTCAAATAAATACCAAATTAGAAATTCAAAAATTAAAGGAGAAATTAATAAAATCAAAAGCAAAAAAATATTGAATTGATAAATAAAAGCAAGGATTTGTTTTTATGACAAAATCAATAAAATTGATAAACCTCTGATCAATTTCATTAAAAAAAGAAGAAAATCAGATTGATAGTATCATAAATGAAAAAGGTGATCTCACCATCAATGAGGAAAAAATTAATGTAATAATTCAGAATTATTTTGCCCGACTCTATGCCAATAACTTTGACTATCTAAGTGAAATGGGCAAATATTTACAGAAACATAAGTTGCCCATGTTAAATGTAGAGGAGATTAAATACCTAAACAACCCTATCACAGAAAAAAAAATTCAACAATCCATTATTGAACACTCCAAGAAAAAAATATTGAGGGCCTGATGGATTCACAAAAGAATTCTAACAAACATTTAAGGAACAATTGGTTCCAATTCTAGATAAACCTTTTAGAAAAATAGGGGAAGATGGAAAACTGCCTAACTCTTTCTATGACACCATTATAGTGCTGATACCTAAACAAGGAAGAGTTAAAACAGAGAAAGAAATTATAGACCTATCTCCCTGATGAATGTAGATGCAAAAATCATAAATAAAATCTTAGCAAAATGATTACAAGTTATCACTAGGATAATACATTTTGACTAAGTAGGATTTATCCCAGGAATACAGTGTTGGTTCAATATTAGGTAAACTCTTAGCATAATTAATTATGTCAAAAACAAACCTATCAGAAATTATATGATTATATCAATACATGCTGAAAAAGCTTTTGACAAAAATATGTTATGGTTAGGGTACTAAAGTGGCAATGGGAGAGAATGTTTCTGATATTTTAATGAAGGAGGGTTGGAGTGTTAAGGTTGATGTTCTAGAGGGACAGAGGAAGACAGTAAACCCAACATATTGACTGGTGGTAATTGTAGTAGTTGGAATCAGGGTGTGTTCAAGGAAAGTTAGTACCTCTGGTGTAAGGGCTGCCGAGCACTTTTCAGGGTTACTTTCTATCTTTGATTACTACCTGAATGACATAACTTTCATCTATGACTCCATGAAGTTGTAGCATTCACAGGGTCACACCCTCATAAACTGTTTCTATAGGTGGGTTAAACCAGGCTGAGGGTGAGGGGTCTCAAACTCATTGGTGAATTGACAAGGATGTCTACCACGAAAATCTTCCATTGGTACAACAGGTGGATGAAAACTTTGTTCCAATGCCCATGAAGGCAGCTGAAGCCGGTGCTGTGGAGCACTTCAAGCTCCATAAAATAATAAAAACACCAATATCATCCACTGTATCTAGAGCCATCACTACTCGTCTTGACTCTGTCTTGCTACTGGATCATGATGACTGTGCAAGAGAGTGAGCCTGATGACTTTATGTACCTCTGTCTCACTTAAATCAAATTTATTCACACAGAAAAAGACATCACCCATACCACTTTACCATTCTTCAATATTCTGTTGTAATAGGTAAGTGTAAAAGCAGCAGGTGTGCATACACTGAAAACTTTAGTCAAAATCATGCCCACACGTGGCGCAGTCTATGGGGTCATTTCCTTATTGTAAGCAGCAGAAGTGGGATTTTTCAGCTTCCTATGTGACTGAGCAGTCCTTTAAAGAGGACATTGCTCACCTCCTGATATGAGGAAGGGGCATCCCTTCCCTGATTATAGCAGGTAGGGATTCCAAAGTATGTAGAGATACAAAAACACCTACAAAAATTTTTCAAAGAAGATTCCACTCACCATCATCTCAAGGAAAATATATATACACTCATATACAAAGCAGGATCCAATAAAGCTGAAAGACAAACAACTCATGTTGCAAGAGAACTCACCAGATATCATATCCAAGTAGCAGCCCTAAGTGAAACAAGGGTGTCAAATGAAGACTGGATCCTTGTTTTTCTGCAGTGGCTGCAGTGAAGGGGAACATCATGAAAATGATCAAAACTAATCTAGTCAATGTCTCAATGCCTATCAAAAGAAATGAATGATAGGCTCATGACAATGAGATTGCCAATTCCAGGAAAACATCATGCCACTATTATCAAGGCTTATACAAGCAATATGATGAACCTTGATGAAGTCAATGAAAATTTCTATGAAGACCTGGACACCTTTATTATCAATGTAGCAAGAGAGAAAAAGCTTATAATTCTGGGTAATGTTAATGCTAGATTACCAGATATGGCAGTGAATTCTTGGGAGGAATGGATTTGGAGACAGCAATAGCAATGGTCAACTATTCCTGAAGACTTGCACATTTCATGACTTTCTCATCACAACACTATGTTCCATTTATCTAAATACAATAAAACTTCCTGAATGCAGCCTTATAGCGAGGATTAGCATTTAATGGAATATGTGGTTCTAAGTAGAAGTGAGAAAAAATGCAATATGTTGTGCAGAGTGCTGGATTGATCGCAGATATCCTCTCCAAGCTAAATATCCACATTAACCAATGCAGTGACCCCAAGTCAAATGACTACTAGGAGAATTAATGTCAAGAGATCAGAGTGTCTCTCTGAGCCAGAACATTTTGTTATTAACTTGCAGGGAAAACTGAGTCAACACATAGATGGCAAGAGTGGAGCAGAAAAGAGTGGTCAGCTTTCAGGGATCTGGTGTATAGAACTCATTTGCTCAGAACCCTTGCAAATAAATATCAAGACTGATTTGCTGAAGATGATGGGGAAATACAGAAGATAAGTGCAAAATGGGAGCATGGGGATCACTGAGAGAGGACTAGCAAGCATGGGATGCCTTCATCAATGAGTGTGCTATGCTCTGTGAAGAAGGCAGAGTTGAAGCAGCTCAAAGGGAAATGTGACATAAATAAATTTAGAGTAAACACTCCAGGTGCTCACATGATCTTTTTGTGTCTGACTTTGATAAAGCATTCCTAACTCATGTTTGTCTGATCAGACAGACACACTAATTTGTCTTAAGCATAGTAATGTCATTTTGGTCTTCTTTGATAATGAAGGACAAGAACCCACTATAGGGATGGAGGGAGAAAGTGTACTCAGAGGTACTGGATATGAATCGATTGGGTTTAAAAATTTATCCTTCTGTGACAGCTAGGTGACACAGTGGATAGAGCACAGACCCTGGAGTCAGAAGGACCTGAGTTCAAATGTAGCTTTGGACATTTAATAATTACCTAGCTTGGGCAAGTAACTTAACCCAATTACCTTATTAAAAAATCTATCCTTCCCTGCTATTTTTAATAGTATATTTTATATCTTTAAATACTTATATGAATAAGAGAAAAAAGTGGTCAATAAATTGGGGGTGCAATTAAAAATAGCTAGAAAAACAACAAATTAAAAATATCCAGTTAAATACCAAATTAAAAATTCTGAAAATCAAAGGAAAAATTAATAAAAATTTAAAGCAAGAAAAGTATGTTAATCTAATAAATAAAACTAAGAATCGATTTATGAAAAAATATATTAAAATTTTAAAAAAGAAAGAAAACCAAATTACCAGTATTAAAAAGTGAACTCACAACATTAAAGTGATAATCCAGAGCTAGTTTGCCCAATTGTATGCCACTTATTTCGATAATCTGAGTGAAATGGATGCATGTTTGCAAAAATATAAACTGCCCATATTAGCAGAAATAGAAATAAAATATTTATATAACCCTATTTCAGAAAAATACGTTGGAGAAACAATCAATTACCTCCCTAATGAAAAAAAAATCTCCAGATCCAAATGAATTTGCAAATGAATACTATTAAAAATTTAAGGAAAAATTAATTGCAATTATATATAAACTATATTTAAAAATGGGAGAAAAAGAAGTCAAAACAGACAAAGAAAATTATAGGCTAATCTCCCTAATGAACATGGATGCAGAACCAAGCTGACAGAGGGGAGGCAGGAATTCCCAGAAGTTCTCCCCTTGATGACTTCAAATGCTTTAAAATTATGATGTTAACCAAATGTTAGGTTTGTGGAAGCCACAAAAAGACTGAGTGAAACAATTCCTGATACAAGCCAATTTGAAAGATCCACAAGAAGGGTCTGTTCCACTTGGTTGGAAAGGGCTGCAATGCAGCCCTGGCAGTGTTGGGCTGGAGCTTTCCAGGAACAGCCTGAGGGACTCCTGGTTCCCTGGGAGCCACTTGATTCCAGAGCCAACAGGGAGTGATTTCCAGACCTCTCAGTCCATGAATCACTAAGGACAACTTGGAAGGTCAATGGGGAAAACCCTGTTGCACCAGAGTGAGCATGGAGCCCAGGCAAGCACAGACCTCAGCACTGTTCCACCCCAGGAACCTGCAAAGACACCAAGCACCTGTTCCAGAGTGCTCAGCCCAAGGATGGTACGGGGGGTCAAAGAAGATGGCAGAGGTTTCTTCACCAACCATGGGGCAGGTCTTTGTTGCTTTGCCAATATTCAGATTCAGGTCACAGTCTGGAGCCCTTTGCAGAGAAGCTCCAGGGCACAGGTCAGTGCTTGTGGTCATCCAAAGATAGGAGCATAGAACAGGAGAGCAGTTAGAGCCTCTCATAAGACCTTGAAGGAATTGAGGTCTTTATAAGTTCCTCAAATGCTTCAGAAAGTGCATTAATATCAGGTGATAGGCTGAGGAAATTAGCAAACGAGAAGAAAAATAATCTGGAAATAGAAAATGATATTTGATCTCATGTAGGATCAAAATACCCACTCAGAAAATGATAAAATCACAGCTTCTGTATGCAAAGTCTCCAAAAAAAAATAGGAATTGGTGTCAGGCTATAGAAGAGCACAAAAAATATTTTGAAAATCAAGAAAGGGAGGTAGGAGAAAAATTGGGAAGAGAAATGAGAGTAATGCAGGAAAATAATGAAAACCAAATCAGCAGCTTGGTGAAGGAGATATAAAAAATAACAATTGAAATAACATGTCAAAAAGCAATTTAGGTCAAATAGAAAAGGCAGTCCAAAAGGTCAATGAGGAGAAGAATGTCTTAAAAAGCAGAATTGGCCTGATGGGAATGAAGATAAAAAAGTTGTATGAAGAAAAATAACTCCTTCAATTATAGAAAGGAGCTAAGGGAACCTGATGACATTATACTGAGAAACTGATGACTTTAAACTGAGAAATCAAGAAACAATAAAACAAAACCAAAAGAATGAAAAAAGAAAAACTAGAAGAAAATGTGAAATATTTCATTGGCCTGGAAAATAGATCCAGAAGAGATTATTTAAAAAATTACTGGGCAACCTGAAAGTCCTGAACAGGAAAACAGCTTAGACTTCATTTTTCAAGAAATAAAAAGCAGAATTGCCTTGATGTCCTAGAAGTGCAAGATAAAATAGAAATTGAGATAATGCACTGATCACTTCCTGAAAGAGATCCCAAAATAAAAGCTCCCAGTAATATTAAAGTCAAGTTCCAGAACTACCAAGTCAAAGAGAAAGTATGACAAGAAGTCAGAAAGACATAATTCAAATATCATAGAGCTATATGCAGGATTACATGGGTTTTAGCAGCATATACATTAAGGACATTTAGGACTTAGAATATGATACTCTGGAAGGCAAAATAGCTTGGATTACAACTGAGAATCAACTACCCAGCAAAACTGAATGCCCTCTTTCCAGAGAAAAAACTGACATTCAATGAAATAGGGAACTTCCAAACTTTCCTTTTGAAATGACCATAGGTGAACAAAAAGTTTAATCTTCCAGTACAGGATTTAGGTGAAGCATAGGAAGAGTGGATGGGAAGGCCAAATTATGAGGATTTAATTGTGCTGAACAACTTGTATTCCTGCATAGAGAGATGATATTGGTAACTTATATGAGCCTCATTTATTAGAATTATTAGCAGGAGCATATATAGATAAGGCACAGGAGGGAGCTGAATATGAAGGAGTAATATATTATAAAGATGGAATTAATGGATGTGAAAAGAATGTTCTGGGAGAATGGGAAAGGATACTAGAATGGAATAATATTTCACATTAAAGAGGCAAGAATAATAAACTTTTGCAATGGAGAGAAAGGGGAGACGATGAGGGGAAATGAATGAGTCTTCACTTTCATTGGAATTGACTCAGAGAGGAAATTAGATACACTTTCAATAGGATAAAGAAATCTAACCTTACTCTAGAGGAAAAAAGGAGAGAAAAGGGATGGGAAAAGGGGGGACAGGGGAAGGGAAGGGGGGTGGAGGTGATACAAGAGAGAGAAGATCATGGGACAAAATAATCAAATACAAAATACTTTTGAGGAGGGATAGGTTGAAAGGAGAAAGAGAATAAAATAAATGGGAGTGGGAAAGAATAGAATGAATGAAAATATAGTTAACAACAGTAACTGTGGGAAAAAAGTATTGAAGCAACTTATCAAATAGAAATAGAGCCAATGGTATCTGAACACAGACTGAAGTACATTTTTTTTCACTCACTTTATTTTTCTTAAGGTGTCTGTCTCTATCTTTGTGGGGTAAGGGGATTATGTTTACTTTTACAACAAGACACATAGTATTGTGAAAATAAATAATTTAAATTGAAAAAATGAATAAAGAAATTACAACACATTATTATTAGAATAATACACCAGGTAGGTAGGGAGGGTTCAATATTAGGAAAATAATCAACATATTTGAGGATATCAATAACAAAGCTAGCAGAAATCATATGACTATGACAGTAGTTGCTGAAAAGGACTTTGACAAAATACAATACTCATTTTTATTAAAAATTCTAGGGAATTTAGAAATAATTGGAGTTTTCCTTAAAATAATAAATAATGTCTAACTAAAATGATCAACAAGCATACATATATATATATATATATATATATATATATATATATATATAATGGGAATAAAGTAGAAACATTTTCAGTAGGATCAGGAGTGAAGTAAGGATGCACATAATCACCACTACACTTCAGAACAATCTTAGAAATGTTACCTTTAACAATAAGATAAAATAAATTGAAGGAATTACACTTCATAGTGAGGAAGCAAAGCTTTCAGTCTTTGCAGATGATATGATTGTATACCTAGAGAACCCAAGAAAATCAACTAAAATTTTTGAAGCAATTAATGATTTCAGCAAAGTAGCAGATTATAAAATGAAAAGCATTCTCCTGAAATAACATGGTCAATTTTACTAGGAATTGATTATTTGTTTTAATTCAAGCTCTTGACTTCTGAAATCTCATATTCCATGCCCTATGATCCTTTAATGTGGAAGCTACTGAATCTTGTGCTGTATTAATCAAGATTCTTGGATTGTTTTTTTCTGATGCCTTGCAACATTTTCCTTTGACTTGAGAGTCCTAGAATTTGGCTGTAGTAATTCTTGGAATTTTCATTTTGGTATGTCTTTCAAGAGTTGCTCAATGAATTCTTAGAATTTCTAGTTTCCCCACTGATTCCAGAACATTAGAGCAGTCTTCCTTTAAAATTTTTTGATTGATGGTATCTAGGTTCTTCTTTAAAATAATGACTTTCATTGATTCAAAAAATTTTTTAAATTGTCTCTACTGACTAGTTTTCCAGGTCAGTTTTTTTTTTTAACAATGAGATATTCGACATTGTTTTCTGTTTTTTTCATTCCTTTAGGTTTTAAAGTTTTTTGAAGTCATTAGCTTTCATTGGCTCAATTTTACTAATTAACGAATTATTTTCTTCAGTGAGCTTTTGTACCTTCTTTTCTATTAGTCCAGTTCTGCTTTTTAAGGACTTTTATTTTTAAGGACTTTTATTCCTTTATTTTTGTGCTTCTTTTCTGGTTGATCAATTCTGCTTTTTAAGGCATTGTTGTCCTCAATGGCTTTTTGGACATCTTTTACCATTTGGCTGTGTCAAAGATGTTGATTTTTCAGTATTTTTGAATCTCCTTTACTCATTTTTCATAATTTCCTTGCATTGCTATCTTTTCTCTTCTCTATTTTCCTTCTTTCTCTCTTACTTTATTTTCAAAATCTTTTTTTGAGTTCTTCTATGGGCTGAGACCAAATAGGCTGAGACCAAATATGGGCTGAGACCAAATCATATTTTTCTGGTGACTTTGGATGTTGGAGTTTTTAGAGCTACTATTTCTGAGTGTTTATTCTGAATTTTCTTGTCACCATTATCTTTCTACATCCAAAGCTTTTGTTGTTGTTGATGCTTTCTATTTGTTCATTTTCCTATCTTATCATTTGATTTTAATTCTTTGTTAAAATAGAGCTCTAATTCCAGGGTGGAGGGCATTCAGAGGGGGGCTTTTGCATCTGTTTTCAGAGATACTTCTAGGGAACTGCAAATTTTCAGTTTTTTCAACATAATATGATCTAAAGTTGACTACTTTCCTAAGTCGTATTCTGTTCTGTGTGTGGCTACAAGCATTCTTTTCTGCCCTGAAACTGTGAGATTGGTCCCTTTTTCCCCTGCAGCAGAAAGCTCTTGTGTGCTACTCTTCCTTCTTTCCCTAGGATTACGATCCAGATTTAAGTTAAAAAAAGCAACAGAATCCTGCATCAGTACTAACAAGGAAATTGTTGTAATCTCCATCTAATCATTTTACCACGTGTGGAGTGAGAGATTTGGAAGCAGCTGCTACTTTGGCTAATTCTGTGCCTCCCAAAGTCTACTCCTGTTTTTCTGGGACCAGGACTGCACTGTACTGTGCTCTACTCTCACCCTGAGCATTTCCTGCCAACTTTCTAAGTTTTATTGACTGGGAAATTGTTTTAATCCATCTTTTTTGTATTTTCTGCCACTGTAATATTTGTTTTTAATCATTATTTAATAAAGATATTTGGAGGAAATTGGGTGAGAGCTCAGGAATGTGCCTGCCTTTACTCCACCATCTTGGCTGTGCTACAAATGCTTTTCAAGAATTTTTTTTCTGCTATGTTTCTGTATGTTTTGAAAGCTTTTTCTTTGCCACTGAGGGGAAGGGAGTGGGAAGGGAAGGTGGAAATAAATTTTGTAACTAAAAAGTATACATGCATATATAGATAAAAATAAATAATTTTTTTAGAAAGAAAGCTTTTTTGCTTCCATGTTTCTTGAAGCTTAAAAGTATAGCATACAGTATTATCTGTCAGAATGCTAAGATCTATATCAATATTATTTCCAGGAAATTAATGGAAACACTTATATCTGCAATAATATTTCAATGCTAGCTTATTTTCTTTGTTGAGTTCTCAAGAATAGGTTTTTGACTTTATCTTTAATGTGGGCAGTAGATGTGTTTGTTGTCGTTGCTTCTGTTGTTCTGTTGTCACTAGTGATATTATTTATTGTTGATATGAAGTATTTAAGGAAATATATTTTCCTCTTGCTTATGTTTAAGGTACCATCTAATTTCAGGAAAGCAGGTATATGTGAAATATCATGTAGATTTTTTTTGAGAATTCATCATTTTGTTTAGAAGAGAACATTTCATTACCATTCCGTTCATGCCATAGATATTACTAAATGACCTGCTTTTTCCAAAAGAATTGAAACAATAACAAAAAAGTCTTGTCAATAGTTTGCAGATCTAGTTGTATTATTTTTTCAAAATGGTTGAGACTAATTCTGAGGAAATGAACTATAAAGTCTGTTGAAAGGTGTATAATCTATTTTTTTCAAAGATTACTAATACCTACTGTGACAAGAAGTCTTTGAGATTGAAAAATTAATATCATACCTACATAAATATGAAAAGGTGAATAAAGTTATAATTCTAAAAAAAACCTAATATATGCCTAGAAATAAACAATTCACCACTTAGCCTAGTGGTGTAAATTTATATAGAACTCTGAAAAGTACTACATGCTTTCCTTAGAGCAGTTTTTTGAAGAAAGCAGTGTCAGCATAATTATAGCCAATCTCTTAATGAAGAGATTGTTTTTAATGAACATGCTATTACTTGACTACTAAATTCAAGAACTGTGACTTGAACTGAAACTGACTCAAAGTTCAATTTTTTTCATCTTAACATGATTCCTTCTTTTACTGTCTCTTACCTACCTTTCATGTTTTTTTTAAATTTCATACCTCAAATTTAATTTGTTTAAAATCCTTTAAATTGAAATACCCTAAATGATATAAGTAAAAGAAAAACTTAATTGGACTCTATCATTTTTATATACCAGAATAATATATCAACTACAACCAGCTATTGTCATTGACTATGTTACCAAAATCAGTTACTCCATCTTTCAACATTATCTTAAAAGTCATTGAGTGATTTGGGCTGAAGTTATAGTAGCTCCATTTAAATCCCAATGTGCTTTATCACAGCCTGATCTTCCAGTGTTCTATTCCAAGAAATGTATATGTCCCCCCCATTTAAATCAAATTCATTTGCAAATCAAGAAATCACCTTCCTGATATCATTTGTCTTCCTCAAGAATGGTCATACAACAAAATCTGAACAGAAAACATAGATGAGAACATTTAAAGCAATGTGGAGAATAAATAAATTCTAATTAAAAAGGCAAAAAAATCACTAGTTATGCCAAGACAATCTTGACCTTGGCTACTTCCTGTACAAGTAATAATTCTAAAATTATTAAGAAATGATTTGCATTTAAACTTTGTATGTTTTAAATGTCAATCTACTAAAGAGGAATAATTCTGAAAATTTTGTGCTAGTACACTTTAAGTTTAGGAAGAAAAACTGGGTGATTCAAATTCCACACAGTAGTCATGTTTCAATTACTTTGAATTATAGAAAAAACGAAATAATGCAGTTTAGTAGAGGGAAAAAATCCCTGGTGATTAAACAATTATATTCTGAAGATACTCACTTCCCTCTTCTATGATTACTTCTGCCAAGAAGAACAAATTATTGAAAACATCAGATTTATTGCTTGGAGGAGAGGGGGAAATCTACCCCTTTTAAAGTATGAATTTCCTAGAAAGGGCTTTATGTCAAGGTTAATGAATATTAAATTCATTTCTGACAATGAATTCAGATCTATTTGGAGAAAAAATAATAAAATAAATGATTTCATTAAAATGACAAAATAAACATTATTCTGACAAGTTGGGAATGATGTGACTATTTGATTCAAAGTAACAAATGTCAGGGTTAATACACTCCTCCATTGTAACTTAAGAAATTTTAGGCTATTTGTGTTGAGATCATAGTCATGTGAAACAAGCATATGATACAGGAATTAGTGGATGTATTTGCCATAACAACTAAGTTAAATATTCAAAGGTATATTTACTATGTTGTACAAAATACAGAGAATATGAAATACAATATTCCACAAGGCAAAATATATGGGCTAAAAGCCAAGTATAACTTACCCTGAAAAAAAATGAGCATAACTTTGTTTCTTTGTTTTTTCCAAAAAAGAAAAAAATGGGTATTTAAAGAAATAGAGATATCCTAAGCATTCTTTCTGGAAAGACCCAAGATGAATGAAGCTCACTTTGTTATTTTTAATTGTTCAATCATTTTAGCATGGTTTAAATTCAAGTCTTCCTGATTTCAGGCATGATACTATTCAGACCATGTAGTTGACCTCGTGCCTCTTTTACTAAGCTATTAACATTCTCTTTTCATAATTTTCTTACATATCTCTCATTTATGCTCTTAATTACTCCCCTAGAACTTATCACATTCTTTAACTCTTTCAGAAATTCTTGTTTCATTTTGGTATAATTAGTATTTGTCTTTAAAGTGGCTTTGTCTATAATTTTATCACAATATTTTCTTCTCTGAGTTTATGTCTTAGGCTTCCCTTCACTATAACAGCTTTCTTATGTTCAAATTATTTTCATTGCCGTTTACTCATTTTTCCAGCTTATTTCTTGACTTTGAATGTTATGTTAAAAATTGGACTCTGCTTACCTTGGGTTGGGGGTGGGGTTCACTGTGCAAATTTAAACCTTTCTAATACTACTGTTTTCAGAGCTAGTTCTAGAATTCTGCAAGTTTTTGTTGTCTCTGAGCACCAAAAGCAGAGAGTTATATGATCACTGTTCTCCCTATCTACACCTCAGTATTTACCCAAGAATAGCCCCTAATCTCTTGCAGACAAAAGCAATAGCATTCACTTAGCTGTGTAACTATGATCCAATCCCTGCTCCCTTGAGACGGATGAACAGTACTCCTCACTGTCCTGGAACTGGGAACCAGAAATTCATACATGCAATAGATGTGACTGTGACAGCTGTACCCAGTGCCAACAAAGGGTCCCTTGAAATCAACTTTTATATTTTTGAATACTATATTTTATTTTTTCACATTTACATATCAAGAAAATTTTTAGCATTTATTTTACAGGATTTTGCCAAATTTTTATTCCTCCCTCCCCTCCCAATTTCTGAAAATGACAGCCAACTCTATACCACTTGGTACATATATGTTTATTATTGATATTAATTCTTTGTCTATGGTACTTTTATGATACCATGTGGTACCTTCTTTGTCTATGGTAACTTTACTTTTTTGCAAGCTTTCCTCATCTCTTTAAACTAGGTCTATTTTTGCTTTCATGCTTTGAGTTTTCTGAGAACATTATTGCTAACTGCATTTTCATTTTTTTAACTTCAAGTGAAGCATAATGGATTCTGTTCCTGTCCATGACCTTTACCTTATGTGTCTCTCTACTTCAAATGTGTCTCTTACAACAACATAGTGTACAATTCTGGTTATTTTGTTTGGTATTCTTTAGGTTTTTTTTTTTTTTTTTTGCAAGGCAATGGGGTTAAGTGGCTCACCCAAGGCCACACAACCAGGTAATTATTAAGTATATGAGGCTGGATTTGAACTCAGGTACTCCTGACTCCAGGCTGGTGCTCTATCCACTGCGCCACCTAGCCGCGCCTACAATTCTGTTTTTTTTATTTTTGATTCACTCTGCTATCTCTTTCCATTTAATAAGATGTTTCATTCACACTCATTGTTATGATTACTAACTGCATATTTCTCTCCATCCTGTTCTTCCTTCTATTTGCTCTCTCTCTCTCTCTCTCTCTCTCTCTCTCTCTCTCTCTCTCTCTCTCTCTCTCTCTCTCTCCTTTCACCTTTCTCATCTCATTACTGTTTTGTTTCTGTCTATCTCTACCCCATATCTGCCCTCCCTTATGTTAGCCCTCATCCAACTCCCTTTATATTAACTTCTCCTTTTCTACTTCCTTGTCAGGTAAGAAAAATTTCTATATTCAACTGATTGAGTGTATTATTCCTCCTTCTTTGAGATAAACATTCAAGGGAAGCTCAACATCCATGATCCCATCTTCCCTTCAACTATATTAGGTCTTTCACTATTCTTTATGTGAAATAATTTGCCTCATTCTACCTTTCCCTTATTTTTTTTTTTGTCATTCCATCAATGGGGATCTTAGACTCTCTGTCTATGTATATTCCATCTAGTTGTACTATTTGTTATACAATATTTAATAATTATAAGTGTCATCTTTCTGAATAAGAATGTAAACACTTTTGTTTCAATGAATGTGTAATGTTTTCTTTTCCCTTTCATATTTACCTTGTGTTGCACTGATGTGCATGGGTCTGGTGTTGTGCTGAGGAGTTGGTAGGAGTATCTGGTGCTGCTAGAGGTTGGAAGGGTCTGGTAATTACCTGGGTGCCGATCTGGGGTCATGATGTTGTTTCTCCTATGCTGAGACTGAGAAGGGGGATATGTTTCTGCATTTCCCCAGTACTGCACTGAAGTCTGTGGGGATCTGGTCACAGGAGAATGTATAATGCCTTAAGACTGCTTATTCATATGGAGGTCTGGCCTCTGGAGGAAACCTATCTGCTTGAGTTAGACTGAAATATCTGGTGAGTCTTGAAGTTGGAGTCTACATTTTCTCTTGTTCATTATATGAGGTCCTGGGATTATTATTTACCCGCTCTACCACACTGGGGCTCAGGATCTCATGGGACTGTACTGCACTGTCCTGTTCCCCTCTTAAGGAAGTGAGAAAGATCTTTCTACAGTTCTTTCAAGATTCCTGGACTAATTGATGGCTTCAACTTATCTTTTTGTTGTTTTTTCTGTTCCAGGATTTATTTTAGGGCACTATTTTATGGTTGTTTGGAGGTGAGTAAGATAGATTTACAGCGACTTACTGCTTTCTCTACCATACTGACTTTCAGAAGTCCCCCCCATAATCTCTTTTTGACCAGCTGTCTGACCCCCTTATATCTCCAGTCTGAAAGCTTGTGAAGATATTACTGCTATTGCTATTATGTGGGGAGACTTCAGTCAGGTTTCCACCTGGTTTCATAAACTTTTCCTGTGTCCCTGGTCAGTTATCTTAGATCGGAAGAAATATCTTCCCTGACCTCTTATCATTTCTATTTCTTCAAAATTTAATTTTAGATATTACTTTAAAATTGTTTGGAGGGTAATGGTGAGAGAACTCATTTGAGTTTCCTCTAATCCACCATCTTCTTTTTGATATATTCATGGGGATTTTACTCACTAGGGAAGTTGTGTGCTTGGGTTGCCAAAGGAGTCAAGTAACTATATTTATGAAAACTAATACTTATGTAAAGTCTTTAAGTCAACACTGAAAACACTTTTTAAAACATTTGTAACTTGCACTAAGATTTTCATCAGCAGGAAAGGAGAAACACAACTTGATATACACTTAATTAAATATAGAGTAACAAATTGAAATTCTCTACTGGATAATTATTTGCAGCTATATTTCCAGTAGCTTTTACACTGTGATTGCTGAATGCTGGCAGTTGGAAATGCATGACATCCTCCTGATTATTCAGTGAAGAGAATATGGACAGTATTTAACTGCCTTTGTGGTACAAATAATGAGGAGGCAATGGATATCCTAACTCAGTTTATATTTGTGGAGATACTCCATCAGACTTTAAAATCATTATAATTAGATTTCACTAACTTTATAGTTATGCCAATAAATGCAAAATAAAATTATATATATACATTTATCTTATTTAGTTATATATATGTTTATATATACATATATATATATATATATATATATATCAATAAATGAATGGAATAAGATGTAGGTGAAAAATATCTCAGATCTTATTCCAATTCATCTGTTGAATTTTTCCTAAACTTTACTCTCTAATTTTGTTTTTGAGAATAAAAAATTGAATAAAAAGAAGTGATTCATTCATACCTAGAATTTCTTTTTAATTGGATAATGTTAAAAACAATAAAAATAACATGTTCACATAGAATAGTAAAGATAGCAAAGTGTTTTTTCTCCATAATAATTTTGGCTTACACAATTAAAATAAAAATATCATAGCATAATGTAGTACACTTCAATAGCATGAAGTCTTTTTTACTGCACAGTTTTATTTTTAATAAAAATTTGTCATTTTCTCATTATCAGATTCTATCATATTTTGAATAAGATTGTCATGTAAGAAGCCTATGTTTCCTTATACTATTTTTTCTCTGTAACTTTGCAATACAGTTGGATTGAATAAACTGTCAAAATGGAAAAGCAGGTAAAAAGCCAAATGAAGAAAATAATTCATTAAATATAAGGACTTGAAAAATGGAAGCTAATGACTCCCAGAGACATCATGAACCAATAAAACAAAATCAAAAGAATAAAAAGAAAGAAGGAAATGTAGAATCTTTTTGGAATAGCAATAGACCTGGAAAATAAATCAAGGAGATATAATTTAAGAATTATTGGACTATCTGAAAGCCATTATCAAAACAAAACAAAACAAACAAATAAAAATAAAACACAGACACCATCTTAAAAAATTATCAAGGAAAACTGTTCAGATATCCTAGAACCAGGGAATAAAATACATACTTAAAGAGGTCCCAAATGAAAACTCTCAAGCATCTTATAGCCAAATTTAGAATTCCCTAGTAAAAGAAAAAATATTACAAAGCTCAAGATTAAAAAAAATCATATGTCAAAGAGCCATAATCAATATAACACAAAATTTAACCACTTCCTTGTTTTTTTCTTTTCTATTCTTTTCTTCCTTTTTTCTTTCTTTACTTTTTTCCTTTCTTTCTTCCCTTGATTTCTTCCTTCCTGTCCTTCTTTCTTTTTGGTTTACAGTTTCTTTTACAATATGATTGATATTGAATCATTTTTTCCCTGTCTGAGCATGTATAAGTTTACAGCAAATTCATTACCTTCCCAATAATGGGGAAGAATATGATGAGAGACTTTTTGGTATTCAATTTTAAAAAAAGTAAAAGTTTGTTTTTTACATATAATTAGGCAAAACAACATACAAAATAATATTTTTGGGAAAGAATCATTAATCAAAAAACATTTATTAAACTCTAGGGGCCAGGCTTCTGGGGGAATGAAAAGACAAGCGCACATTATTAAAGGTCCTTTATTTGCACATTATTAAAAGTCCTCTAACATTTTTCTAGTATTTTCTAATCTGTCAGTTGGAAAAAATAGTCTCCAAATTTTGATATAAATGTCTTGTATTTTTATTATTTGTTGTTTTGGAACAATGATTCATATGATAAAAAATAATATTTCAGTTCTTTTTGAGGCTATCCTTTCCCCCTAAACTTTGATTACTTTTCCACGTGGAATTATTTATTGCTGTTGATGTTGTTATTGCTGCTGCTGCTAATTATATTTTGATGATTTCATGAACATTTTAGATATCAAACTTTATCAGGATTATTTGATACAAAGATTCCTCATACCTCCAGCTCCATTCACAGTTTTTTTAGCCTAAGTCCATTGACTTTTGCTAAGAACTTTTAATTTTTCAAAAAATATCTTAAATATATTCTGTTTTCAAAGGACAGATATATTCTACCATTTAAAATTTTCTTTGCTCTGTGATAACTATATTGATCAGTGAAATCATTTATTGTTAACTCAAACTAATAAACTAACAGAATATTAATATATATTCATAATAAAATCTACATTTATAAAGTTATTTTTCCTTAAATTCTTGCATTACATTTAATAGTGACTCAAAACAATGATGCATTTTATTTATTTAATAACTAAGATTATTTTTGAATATGGCTTTTAAGAAAATAAAAAAATTTTCCTTTTAAAGGGTAACAGAAATGAAATGCTTATGAAATGTCTTTGTAACACTGATATAAGTTAAATTGTTTAAAAAGCAATTTCAAAGAGTAATGAGGAGCTAAGACAAATAAAAAGAAATTACTATTTATATTGATGATATATAGGACCATCTGATTCTTCAGTTAAGAATTCTTGTTTTACTTTATGTTTTTTTTTGTTTTGTTGCAATTATTTCCCTGTACAGTTATATACTGCTTAATATCATTAATTCGTTCCATTAAAAATATGATGTGCAATATAATGTCACTAGGGGGTAATTAATTTAAAAGTGCACTAGGGTTTCACAACTTTTTAATAAAAGCTGTTTATAATGTATTAATGATATTATTATAAAATTATGTTGTTTAGGAAAATTGTATGTAGTATATGCATGCAATTGTTACATTTAAGAATTCAATGAAAGTGCATTAGATACTAGTATGAAAATTCTGGAGCCTTGTATTATAGTTTCAAATCTGCCCTCGTCTATCAGTTGTCAGTGGAATTTTCCTTCAAATTAATAAACTGATAGGAGTTGAGTATAGGATTCCTGACATCTCTTCTGTCTTAAGCAAGATGTGATCTTTTTTCTCCACTGTAATGAAAGACCATGTATGGACAGTAACTCAACAATTCAGCTATAGAACTGGTAAAAACTGAGATGAAGGACTTAAGTATGTAAAGTATATCTTTTATGGAGTATTTTGGGGGGTGGTATAGGGAAATGAGTATGAATGAAATGTAATGAAAATCTGGGAGCTCCAAAATGAATCTGTGAAGAAGTCATATTTGCAAAATATACATCTATTAAAATATCAATAAATGAAGCCTAAGAACAGATTCTATTGGTGATGGGAAGGCCTGAAAACAGGTCTCATCATACAGTGAAAGACACAGGCAGTCACTTTAGTCTATTGTATTTAGGATGGAAAATCAAGTGGGTGGGGAATGAAATGAAGAAAGTATCAGATGAAAAGTACCCAATGCCTGTCTTCCATTTGTCTGGAATGTTGACTTCATGAAAAGATGAGAGTGATTTTGCCTTAAGAGCAAGGTTCAAACTCACTGTGTAATATACTGACTTATAAGAACTAGGAATGTAGAAGATGAAATTCAATTAGACATATAAAATCAATTTAATTCCATGAATTTTTATTAATATTTATTAATTCCCCAATTTTAACAAAAGCAGAAATGATTATGAAGAGGTGGCAATAACAGACAAAAGAACTATATAAGAAAGATCTTAATATCACCAATAACCACAATGGTCCAGTCACTGATCTAGAACCAAACATCCTAAAGAATGAAGACAAATAGACCTTGGGAATGTTGCTAACAATAATGATAATAATAATGATAATATAATATTAATATAAAATCTTAGCTGTGCTATTTAAAACCCTAAAAAGTCATGGTGTTGAAGGAATGCACTCATTATGCCAGCAAATTGAGAAAACACAACAGTGGTCCTAGGATTAGAAAGATCACTTTATTTCCCTATTCCTAAAGAAGAGTAATTCCAAGGAATGTCCAAAGTGCTGAACAATTGTGCTCATTTCACATTCCAGCAAGATTATTCCTAAAATACTGCAAGCAGGGCTTCAGTTAAAATGAACAGTGAATGATAAGAAAACAAACTAGTTTTTAAACACACAGCAAAACTAGAGACCAAATTACCAACTTTCTCTGGATTATGGAGAATGTAATGAAGTTCCAGAAAAAAAAAAAACTACTTTATATACTACACTAAATTCGTAACCTTATGGATCATAACAAAATGTGTCAAGTTTTAAAAGAGAGAGAAGTACCAGACCATTTTACTTATCTCCTGAGGAGCCAGTGGGCAAAAAAGCAAAAGTTAGAACCAAAAAAAGAGCAACTCACTGATTTAAGAGCAGAAGAGAAGTACAAGACTATATCTTGTCACCTTATTTATTTAGCTTAGCATACATAGCATACATCATGAAAAAATGTTAGTCTGAATATGACCAATGTTAGAAAGGATGGGGGAAATTTGGGACACTAATACATTGTTGGTGGAGATGTGGACTCATCCAACCTTTCTGGAGAGCAATTTGGAATTATCCTCAAAAGGCAACAAAAATGTGCATACCCTTTGACCCAGCAGTACTACTACTGGGTGTATACTCTGAAGAGATTATGAAACAGGGTAAAAACATCATTTGTACAAAAAATATTTATAGCATCCCTGTTTGTGGTGGCAAAGAATTGGAAATCAAGTGAATGCCTTTCAGTTGGGGAATGGCTTACCAAACTGTGGTATATATAAGCCATGGGACACTATTGTTCTATTAGAAAAAAAGGAGGGATGAATTCAGGGAAGCCTGGCAAAATTTGCATGAACTGATGCTGAGTGAAATGAGAAGAACCAGAAAAACATTGTACACCCTAACAGCTACACGGATCTGATGATCAACCCTGATGGACCTGCTCATTCCATTAATGCAACAACCAGGGACTATTTTGGGCTATCTTCAATGGAGAATACCATCTATATCCAGAGAAAGAATTGTGGAGTTTGAACAAAGCCCAAAGACTATTACCTTCATTTAGGGAAAAAACCTCTTGTCTTATTATGTAATTTTGTTACCACTTATACTTTGTTTTTCTTCCTTAAAGATATGTTTTTTTTTTCTCATCACATTCAACTGAGATCAATGAATACCATGAAAACAATGTAAAGACTAACAGAATGACTTCTGTGGGGGGTGGGGGTGGGGAGAGGGAAGCAAGAATGGGGTAAAAATTGTAAAATTCAAAATAAATAAAATATTTCTTTTTAAGAATGGTAGGCTGTGTAAGTCTGGAATTAAGATTGATGGGAAAAATATCAACAATCTTGGCTATAGTGACAATATTACTCTGTTGTTTGGTTCTAACTTTTGCCTTTTGGTGCCCTGGCTCCTCAGGAGATAAGTAAAATGGTCTGGTACTTCTCTCTCTCTTCGAAAACTTGTCACATTTTCTCATGATCTGCAAGTTTAAGAACTTAGTGTAGTCCATAAAGTAGTTTTTTTTTTTTTTCTGGAATTAAGCTTGCTGGGAAAAATGTCAACAGTCTTAGGTATAGTGACAATACTACTCTGTTGGCAGAAAGTGAAGAAAAATTGAGAGGTCACTTACTGTGGGTGAAAGAGGGAAGTAAAAAAGTTTACTTGAAGCATACATAAAAATAAATAAATAAAAACCTTAAGCTATTGGCAACTGGTTCCAAAACTTCATGGCAAAGAGAAGGAGGAAAAAAGAGAAGGAGATTCAGATTTTATATTCTTGGCCTCAAAGATCATTGTAGATGGTAACTGCAGTCATGAAATTTAAAGATGCTTACACCTCAAAGGAAAACTATGACAAATCTGAATAGCATACTAAAAGTCAGAAATATCACCTTACCAGCAAAGGTCTGTTTAGTCAAAGTTATGGTTTTTCCAGTAGCAAGGCATGCCTGTGGGAATAGGAAGAAAAGGAAAGCTGAATGCATAATTGAGTCTTTCAAATGCTGGTGTTGGAGAAAGATTCTGAGAGACCCTTTAATAGAAATGAGATCAAAATCAACCAAAACTTAAAGAAATCATTTCAGGCTATTCACTGGAAGCTGAACTTAAATAAATTAGCCACATAATGAGAAGATGGTTCTCAATAAAAAAAAAATCAAAACAACAACAACAAAATGATGTTGGAAAAGATTGAAGGAAAAAAGGACAAAGGAATGGCAAAGGATGAATTGGATAGATAGTATCATGGAAACAATGGACATGAACTTGGATAAATTTCAAAAGTTTATGGAAGAAAGAAGAGCCTGGAGTGCCTTATGGCATGACTGACTGAATCACTGAACAATAACCACATTTTGCCCAAAGCACAGGTCAAATGTGATAGGCCCTGCCTCCAATCTCTCATTCAAAGTAATATTCTTTTTTTAACCAATCGTTTGTTGTAAGGTTATGTTTCACAAATTTTCTCCCTCACACCCTTCCCTTCCTTCCTTCCCTCAACAAAAGGCAATCTGATATAGATTCCATGTTTAAAACCAAAATTGATTGTGTTGTAAGAGAAATGTAATGTGTTGTGAGAGGAGAATCAGATCCAAAAGGAAAAAAAAGCAAACAAAAGATGTAGCAAAATTACATAATTCATAAGTCAACTTTGAAAAATTGAAGATAATAGGGGTGGCTAGGTGGTGTAGTGGATAGAGCACAAGCCTCAGGAGTAGCTGAGTTCAAATCTGGCTTCAGATACTTAATAATTACCTAGCTGTGTGGCCTTGGGTGAGCCACTTAACCCCATATGCCTTCAAAAGACCTAAAAAAAATGAAGATAATAAGCTTTGATCTTCATTTAAACCCCATAATTCCTTCCCTGTATATAGTTAGTATTTTCCATCACAAGTCCTGTAAAAATGTCTTTAATTATTGCGTGGTTGAAATGAACAAGTCCATCAGGGTTGATCATCACCCCATGACGCTGCTAGTGTGTATAATGTTCTTCTGGTTCGGCTCACTACACTCATCATCAATTCATGCAAGCCATTCCAGGTTTCTCTGAAATTCTGTCCCTCGTTATTTCTTATAGAACCATAGTGTTCCATCACATACAAATACCACAGTTTGTTCAAAAATTTCCAAATTATGGGCATCCTCTCAATTTTAATTTTTTGCCACTCCAAAAAAAGAGTTACTATGAATATTTTTGTTTACGTGAGCCTTTTCCCCCCCTTTTTCATGGTCTCTTTAGGATACAGAGCCAAGTATTCCTGAATCAAAGGGTATGAACAGATTTATTGTCCTTTGGACACATTTCCAAATTGCTATCCAGAAAGGGTGGATCAGTTCACAACTCCACCAACAATACATTAATACCCATCTAACTTCCATCATTATCCTTTCTATTCATTTTGGTCAATCTGAAAGGTATGAGGTCATACCTCAGAGATGCTTTAATTTGCATTTCTCTAATCATTAATGATTTAGAGAAATTTTTATAAGACTAAAAAATAACTTACATTTCTTTGTCTGAGGATTTTCTTTCCATATCTTTTGACCATTCATGAACTGGGGGAATGGCTTGTTCTTGTTCTTGTTTCTTTTCTAAATTTCACTCACGTCATTCTATATTTCAAAAATTAGTCTTCTGTCAGAAATGCCTGTTGTAAAAATCGTTTCCCAAATTTCTATGTTCCTTTTAATCTTGTTTGCAGTGGTTTTGTTTTGTGCAAAAACTTTTTTATTTAATGTAATCAAAATGATCAGGTTTGTTTTTTTTAAATAATGTTCTCTTTCCCTTCTTTGGTAATAAACTGCTCCCCTTTCCATAGATCTGGAAGGTAAACTATTCCTTGCTTTCCTTTTTGTGTGTGTGTGTGTGATTTTTTTTTTTGGCAAGGCAGTGGGGCTAAGTGACTTTGCCCAAGGTCATACAACTAGGCAATTGTTAAGTGTCTGAGACCAGATTTGAATTAGGTCCTCCTGACTCCAAGGCTGGTACTCTATCCACTGCTTGTTCTCCTAACTATAATATTGTCTTTAATGTCTAAATCCTGTAGTCATTTTGACATTATTTTGGTATAGGGTGTGAGATACTGGTCTATTCCTAGTTCTTCCATACTACCTTCCAGTTTTCCCAGCACTTTTTATCAAAGAGGGACCTCTTATTCCAGATGCTAGAAATAAAGGGTTTATCAAACAGTAAATTACTATAGTCATTTATTATTGACTCTTGCATCTGATCTATTCTACTGATCCACAACTCTATTTCTTAGCCATTTTCAAATAATTTTGATAACTGATGCTTTATAATATAATTTTAGATCAGGAATGTCTAGACCACCTTCCCTTATAGTTTTTTTTTATTAATTCCCTTGATATCCTTGACCTTTTTTCCACCATATTAATTTAGTTACTATTTTATCTAGCTCACTAAAGTGATTATTTTGATAAGCTTCATTGGTATAGCACTAAATCAGTAATTTAATTTAGGTAGAATTATCATTTGATCTACCCATGAGCAATTGATATTTGCCCAGTTATGTAGATCTGATTTTTTTGTGTAAAAAGTATTTAATGTTTGTTGTCATAAAGTTTCTGAGTCTGCCTTGGCAGGTAGACACCTAAGTATTTTATGTGGCCTGAAAAATTTTAAATGGGATTTCTCTTTCTATCTCTTGCTGCTGTATCTTGTTAGTAATATATAAAAAGCCTGAGGATTTATTTGAGTTTAATTTCATATCTTGCCATTTTGTTAAAACTGCTAATTGTTTGCAGTTGTTTTTACTATGTTTTTCTAGGGTTCTCAAGGTATACCATCATATCATCTGCAAAGAGTGAGGATTTTGTTTGTTCATTAACAATTCTAATTCTTTAAATTCCTTTTCCTTGTCATTGCTATAGCTAACATTTCTAATACAATTACTGAATAGTAGTGTTGATAATGGGCATTCTTGTTTCACCCTTAATCTTAATGGGAATACCTCTAGCTTCTCCCCATTACATATAATGCTTATTGATGGTTTCAGATAGATACTTCTTATCATTTTAAACAACAATACATTTATTACTAGGCTCTCTAATGAAATGGAAATTGTATTTTGTCAAAAGCTTTTTCAGCATCTATGGAAATCATATGATTTCTTTTAGGATTGTTATTGATATAATTATGTCAATAGTTTTCCTAGTATTGAACCAACCCTGCATTTCTGGTATAAATCTTGCTTGATAAAATATATGATCCTAGTGATGACTTGTAATTTCTTTGCTAATATTTTCTTTAAAAATTTTGCATTCATATTCATTAGGGAAACTGGTCTATAAATTTCTTTCTCTATTTTTACTCTTCTGGGTTTACATATCAGCCCCATATTAATGTCATTGAAGGAATATGGCAGAGTTTCTTCTTTATCTATTTTTTTCAGATACTTTATCTAGTATTGGAATAAATTGTTACTTGAATGTTTGGTAGAATTCACTTGTCAATCCATCTGGCCCTGGAGACTTTCCCTTAGGGAGTTCATTGATAGTGGTATTTAATTTCTTCTTCTTTTAACCAGAGCAATTTATACTTTTGTAATATTCAACCATTCCATTTAGATTATCAAATTTATTGGCATACAGTTTGAGAAAACAGTTCTGAATTGTTACTTTAAATTTCCCCTCATGGGTGATGAATTCACCTTTTTTCATTTTTGATACCAGTAATTTGGTTTTCATCTTTCTTTTTTTAAATAAAGTTAACCAAGTGTTTATCCATTTTATTTTTTTATTTTCATAAAACCAGTTCTTGGTTGTGTTTATTAGTTCAATAGTTTTCTTGTTTCCAATTTTATTTTAACCTTTAATTTCAGAATTTCTAATTTGGTATTTTATTGGGGAATTTTAATTTATTCTTTCTCTAACTTTTTTGGTTTCATGCTCTCTTCATAGATGTGCTCTTTCTCTATTTTATTCATGTAAGCATTTAGAAATATAATACATCCCTAATAATTACTCTGGTTGTGTCCCTTAAGTTTTGATAATGTTGTCTCATTATTGTCATTGTCATTAATTCTTTGTAGGATTTGTTCTTAAACCACTCATTCTTTAAAATTAGTGTTTTTTTAGTTTCCAATTAGTTTTTTATCTCTTTCCATGGTCCTTTATTGCATGTAATTTTTATTGTATCATGATCTGAAAATGATACTTCAATATTTCTACCTTTCTTAATTTGATTATGAGCTTTTTATGCTCTAAAACAAGGTCAATTTTATGTAGGTTCCATGTTCCATGGTAAAAAAGTTATAATCCTTTCTATCCTCATTAAATATTTCCAGAGATGAATTATATGTTTTCTAATATTCTATTCACCTCCTTAACTTCCTTCTTGTTTATTTTATGGTTAGATTTCTAATTCTGAGAGGAAGAAATTAGATACTATACCAATCGGTGTATACATATTTACTATTAAAATTACTGTTTATGGTATCTTAGAGGAGGATATAGTTTCCTTCCTTATCTCCTTTAATGAGATGTATTTTTACAATTGCTTTGTCTGAAATAGGGATTGATAACACTAATTTCTTACCTCAGGAGAAGCATAAAATATTCTGCTCCAGTCATTTAGCTTTACTGTATGTATCTCTCTTCTTCAAATGTACTTCTTGGAAGCAGCACATTGTGAGATTCTGGTTTTTAATGCACTTTGCTATCCACTTCTGTTTTATAGGAGAATTCATCCCGTTCACATTGATACTACCTCCTTCAATGTGTTTTAACTCCTATCCACTCCCTCCTTTTTCTTTCTCTTTTCCCTTCCCCCCTTCTTCTTTCTCTCCCTTCTATCTGTCCCTCTTTCCCTCCTCACCCTTTCCATTCCTAATATTTGAAAAGTAATAGAAATTTCTAAACTAAACTGACTGTGTGTGCTAATCCTTCTTTAAGTCAAATCTGATGAGAGTAAGATTTAGGCAATTCTCACCTCCTTCCTTCTTCCCCTCTTGTGACAGGTCCTTTGCACTTCTTCATGCAATGTAATTTACTATTCAATCTCCCACTTCCTCCTGCTTCTTTACTCCACCCTCCTTTTTTTGATGAAACATGAATGTGTGTATATATATATATATATATATATATATATATATATGCATAAAATCTCTTTTTTTCTCCTTTTTTTCAGGTTTTTGGAAGGCAATGGGGTTAAGTAGCTTACTCAGTGCCACACAGCTAGGTAATTATTAAATGTCTGAGGCTGGATTTGAACTCAGGTACTCAGGTACTCCTGACTCCAGAGCCGGTGCTCTATCCAATGAGTCTCCTAGCCGCCCCTACATATATAATCTCAATTATTCCATCAAATTCATGGACATTCCATGAATGTCGACAACTTCAGCTCAAATATATTCTGCTTAGTATAGTTATAATTCTCAAGAGTTATGAGAATCTCCTTTCCAGATGCAAATGTAACCACTTTAATCTTATTGGATAATAGGGTTTTTTTTTTATTTTTCCAATTATCTTTTCATGTATCTCTTGAGTCTCCTGTTTGAGGATCAAATTTTCTGTTTAACTCTTGTATTTTCATCAGGAAAGATTTGAAGTCAACTATTTCATTCAATGTTCACCTTTTCCTCTAAAAGAGAAGCTTCAGTTTTGCTGTATAGTGGATCCTTGGCTGTAATAAACTCCTTTACTCTCTAGGTGATAATATTCCAAGTCCTTCAGTACCTTAATATTGATAATCAGGTTCTGTGTAATCTGACTGTGGCTCCTTGGTATTTGAAATGGTTGCTTATAGGACTTTCTCCTTGATCTGATCTTTCTGGTGTTTGGTCATAATAACTCTTGGTGTTTTCATTTTGGGATCTCTTTCAAGAGAGGATCAATGTATTCTTTCAATGACTATTTTGCCATCTGGTACCAGAATATCAGGGCAGTTCTTAACTGTAGCCTGAAGTGTGGAATACAAGTTTATTTTTTGTTCAAGGTATTTATAAGTAATTCTGTGATTCTTAAACTGTCTCTTCTGAATCTATTTTCTAGATCTGTTGTTTTACCAATGTGCTATTTTACATTTTCTTCAGTTTTTCATTTTCTTTTGAATTTTGTTTTAACAGATTCTTGGTGTCTCATGAAGTCATTAGTTTCCACAGAATACAGTCTTTTTTTAGAGAATAAATTTCTTCATTTACCTTATGCAACTCTTTTTCCAATTGGTCAATTCTGTTTTTGAAGGAATTTTGTTTTTTATCATTTTCCATTTGCCCAATTGTATTTTTGAGGGAGTTATTTTCTTTTTGCTTTTATCCAATATTTCAAATTTTATTTATTTAATTTCATCGATGTGCATGTGTATATTTTTAAGTTACAAAATTTCCCATCCCCTTCCCATCAGTGATGAACAGTCAAGTTAACATTGTACACACATATTTTAATAAACATATTTACAGATAAGTAATTTTTAGTATGAGAAATTAGGATTATGGGAAAGAAATACATAAGAGATAATTTTTATAAGCGTTTATCAGTTTCTGAAGGGTTATTTTTGTAAGTTTTGTTTTGCTTTATTTTACTTCCTCTGGATGGGGACATTGTCCATAGCCATTCTGATACAGTTGTTCTAGCTCAATGGACTACTGAGAGGAGCTGCTTCCATCAAGATAGTTCATCTAACAGTATTGTTGTTGATATGTACATTGTTCTCTTAGTTCTACTCTCTTCACTCAAATCAGATCCTGTAAGTCATTCCATGCTTCTCCAGTGTCCGACCATTTATGGTTTCTTATAGAACAATAGTATTCCATAGTATTCGTGTACTATCCAATTTTATTTTTCAAGGATTAGTTTTCTTCTGTCATTTTTTTGTTGTAAGATGTTAATTTTCTCTTGCCTTTCTTTTCTCAATTTTTCCTTTTGATTTTTTTTATGTTTTGGAAATATTTTATTGATTTTTATCACTTTCTTCTTATACAAAAATATACTCTCTCCTCTCCCATTCATTCTTTTTTCTTTTTTTAGAAAGATTTTATTTATTTTGAGTTTTAAAATTTTCCCCCTAATCTTGTTTGCCCTTCCCCACCCCCCCCACAGAAGGCAGTCTGTTAGTCTTTACATTGCTTCCATGGTATATATTGATCTCAGCTGAATGTGATGAGAGAGAAATCATATCCTTAAGGAAGAAAATAAAATATAAGCAGCAGCAAAATTACATAATAATATAACATGTTTTATTTTTTTCTAAATTATTTGGTCTTTGTTTAAACTTCACAATTCTTTCTCTGGATACAGATGGTATTCTCTCCATCACAGACAGCCCAAAATTATTGTCCCTGATTGTTGCACTGATAGAATAAGCTAGTGCATCAAGGTTGATGATCACCCTCATGCTGCCCTCAGGGTGTACAATGTTTCTCTGGTTTTGCTCCTTTTGATTTTTAAACTCCTTTCTGATCTCTTTTACAAAGTCTTTCTTGGTTGGAGATCGATTCATATTCTTCTCTGAAGTTTCACATAGAATGTCTTCTATCATCCTTTTCTGAATTTATATCCTAGCTCTAAGATAACTTTTAATATACCCTGCTTTGGGCTGTCCTTTCTTCATTTGGGTCTTGTCTTAGAGAGGGGTTAGTTTGTAGACCTTCAGTGTTGAGGCTCCTCTTACTGGACTTAGGAACTCTAGGAGGATACTTAGTGGATCAACCAGTAAGGAATGCCAGAAGCTTTCTCAGGATTGTCTGTGTTGATCTGGACTGGATCTGCACTCCCCTCATGCAATCTGGGCCAGCCCCAGAAAGGCCAGAGGATCTCTCCGGGTAATCAACACTGGGGAAGATCTGCCACCCATACCCAGTCCTTGGAGCAAGGTATGGGCACCTGGGGCTATTTCCGTATTTCTACTGGAGGATGTCAGAACCTCCCACAAGAACAACTGTAACTCCACTGGAAACATGGAGCTCCCATCCCAGGTCTCCCAGATCAACTGAGTTGGTCAGATGGATATCCTGGGCAGCCATATGGAGTTCTCCCCATCCACGCACCAAACACACCACAAAGGCTTCTGTACAATGCACACCTCAAAGGTTTCCATTGCAATTCTCAGGTTAGTGAGGCCTCACTCTGCCAGGCACTGGGTGTTTGCTCTCTGCTTTGGGCATGCCCACAGTCCCCCATGACAGAACTTGGTGTAAGTTATTCCCTTCCATTTTTCTGTGTGTTCTGTGAATCCAAAATCTATTAAGAGACTTGTGTCATGTCAAGGAAAGTCAGGAGAGTTTAAAACAATGCTTGAATTCTCTCTGCCATCTTGACCATAAGTCTTAAAGCACAGATTTAACCATGCCATCTTGCATATTGATAAACTCCATTGGATCCCATTATGACTAGGATCACATTTGAAATCTTCTGACACTGAAGTCCTTCCTAACTTGACTTCAACCTTCTTTTTATACTTATTATACATTACTCTCTCGCATAGAACTTGTCATCCACTTACATTGGCTTTCTTTCTTTATTGTCCCTTACATGTCGTATTGCCTCTTATCTCTATACTTTGATATAAACTGTTTCCCATGCCTGAAAGGGCAAGCTAGAAGGCACAAAGAATAGAGTACTAGGCCTGGCACCAGACACCTACTAGCATTGTAACTCTAGGTGAGTCATTTAACCTTGTTTGCCTCAGTTCTCTCATTTGTAAAGTGAACTGGAGAAAGTCCCAAGAAAGTCATAAATGAGGTCACAAAAAGTCAGTCAGGACTGAAACAACTGAATTATAACATGAGTGAAACAAATGCTTTCCTCTTTAATCTCCTGAAATCGGTTATGTTCTTCAAAGCTCTGTCCAGACACAGCATCTTATCCCTTTCCTTATGTACTTCTCCAACAAATTAATGCCTCTCCCAAATTAGCTTATATTTATTTGTATATTTTGTATATAACTGAAGAGGAAAACAAAACCAAGAAGGAAATGCTTGCATTCTAATATGATCATATCATATCAGTAACTCTGAAACCCATCACCATCATTAAGGGTCATAAAGATAATCTCATTATATAGAAGACTTGGGTGAAGTTTTGTTATATCCTGATGGTCTTAAAAGAGGAAATTGCAAGAGAGGAAAAATTGCATGTTGGTTGGGGAGAGGGCAAGGAAAGGTATAAAGATTATCTCATAATCAGATTGTTAAAGGAGAATACTATATAAATAAGGAAGAATGAATGACATTTAAACCTCACTCATATGAACTGGTCAAGGGAGGGAAGAATACACAAACATACAGTTTTGTATTGAAATGCATTTTATTCAAGAGAAACATAAGAAGGAAAAGAAAAGTGGAGGTGATTTAGAGAGAATTTAAAGTAAATGAAGGAAAAACTTATCACATACAAGGCATGGTAATAAATACTTTAAAAATAATAGACCAAGGAAAATAAACTCTTACTAAAGATGTACAAGAAATATTTGTAGTTCTTTTTGAACTATAGGAATATGACAGGATGCTTATTAGGAAATATCTAAACAAGTTTTGAAATGTATATACATTAGAATACTATTGTATTATAAGAAATAATGAAGGTTATAGTTTCATACAATGCCATGGAAAGTTTGTATGAATGAACATTATATGAATGAACTTAAATTTTTTTAAATTTTTAAAATTTAACAATTTTTTAAAAGTTCTGCCCTTTCTTTGCCAAGATGTTGGATCTCTGCTTATCTTAGCCCAACTACTAAATTGTGCCTATCCTATCTTCCCCTCCCCCATCTCCCTGGGCTCCCCCTTCTTAACTGTCTCTGATGTTCTCATCAACTCAGTTTGTGGTAGTTTCCTTCTTTACTTAACTTCACAATCTATAACAAAACTCACTTTCTTTACCTTGGTTGGATCTTCAAATTCATTATCAAAGAAGACCAAAATTACATCAATATTTTTTTAGATAAATTACAGTGTTTGTCGACTGTGGTATATTAGACTAATATGAGCACAGGAGGCTCTTCTAGATGTTGGGCACAAAAAGCATGTATGAACACCTGCGGTAGGTACTCTAAAATTACATGTCATGTTTCCTGCTTCAATTCTTCCCTTCTCATAGAATGCAGCACTCTCACTGATGAGGGCTTGCCATGCTGGGCATTACTGTGTCAGTGTCTCCCATGATGCCTAGTCAATTCTAAAATTCTTTAGAGAGACTTTCATGATGTCCTAGTGTTGTTTCTTCTGACCACATTGTGAGCACTTGCCCCGTACATCTGGCATTCTAACAACATGTCCAATCAATTGTAGTTGAGCTCTCTGTAATAATGTTGGAGTGCTAGGCAGTTTAGTTTGAGAAAGGACCTCATTGTATGGTATCTTCTCCTGCCAGGTGCTTCTTTACCTTTCTGTTTGCATAAAGAACACTTTGAATTATCTTGTATTTTTTGTAGTAACTTGTAAATTAAAATTTGTGGATTTTTCTTACACTCCTGATTTAGAGAGCTTTATGATTTCTTCATTGATAAAATGATAATTTCAATTGCAATTCATGCATCCATATTTATTGGCACCCAACATGGGGCTACTGGGGTTTCATCTAGGTATTCTGCATGATTGAGGCTTCCCTGGGTGGGATTATTGTTTCTCTGATTCTCAAGTAAGCCATTTTTTTGTAAGTCCACCTTCAATGGCTTTTCCCCAACTGAGATTCCTATTTTAGCATGAGTTTTTTTTCACCTGCCTCATGTACCCAGGATTACATAAGGAGGATAACTAATGTTTATCACTTATCAAAGACTATATTCTCCAGAATGTATAGTTTGGCAGGTGAAACCCAGAGGTCTCAGCCTCCTGGGGTCTGAGAATAGGGCTCTTGGCAGATCCACCAGTGCCTGAATAATCATGATAAGTCATTTGAACCTAGCAGAAGTTCAGGGAGGGATCACCATCTGCTCAATAGGGCTTACTTTGAGGACCACAGTGGACTTGACTCACAGTCTTTAACTCTGTTCTTAGGGCTAGCATTGGTCAAAGTTATGCAAAATTAGAATAAGGACCACCAAACCTTTTTTCCTCAATAGCTTAAAGTTTTTGTTGTTATTGTTGCTGGTGTTGCTACTTTTTCAAACTCTCTCATTCTCTTCTGCTGCTTATATTGGCATTCTTTAGATTCTTCAGTTTCAGAGCCTTGCTAATTGAGAAACTTTACAAGTGGTAATTGGTCTCACCTGACTAAACTCTGCTCTGGGTCACTTCTAGTTTCATCCTGCCCCTTCCACTTATTTGAGGGATAGCTTGGTTTTAGCCATACTGTAAGGAAAAATCTTGTCTCTGTCTCCTATCTCTCTTGAGAGTGGGGGACATCATAATTTTTTCTTCCAAATCAGGGATTGGTGCTCAAAACTGCAAAATGATTTCCTGAATCCCTCTTTGGGATGACTGACCCCTCAATATGAACAGGTAATTTCAGTCCCACCCTTAAGTCCATAAGTCTGTGACCCTTAGCTGGCCCCTTGCCATCTGCTGCCATCTCAGTTGACCCTCCCCACTCTGCCTCGCCCTAGTTGGTCCCCTATCCAAAATTTACAGGGGCCACAGATGTGCCCCCATTCTCACTTCTATGCTCCCCCTCCATCATATGGTACTACTATTGTAGTTGAAAATTAGGGTCACTACTTTAAGATAGAGATTGAGGGTTAATGAAAAGTGAAGGAATTTGCGTGCCCAGTATTTATTATAAAATGTTGCAAAGTATACAGATTAAAACATTTCTCCTCTGGGAGAAGCAACAGGCCCTTTGAGGACAGAAGTGAATGAGAAAAGGCTAGGTGAGGTTGCTTGGGAGAGAGAGAGAGAGAGAGAGAGAGAGAGAGAGAGAGAGAGAGAGAGAGAGAGAAAGAAAGAAAAAACAGTCAGGGAGAGGTGATTGGGCTACAGAGCAGACCAAGACCAGCCCTGAGCAGGGGTTCAACTCAGGTTTTTATAGACTTTCCCATTATCTGGGCACTGAGGACAAAGGGGAAATCAACCCCACCCCCACCCCATGTGACTGAAACCAGGAAGAAGGTTGCAAGCTGTGGGGTGGAACAATAGGAGCAGACATCATTCTACACCTTAACAAAATTTAATAGCTTAAAAGATTACAAAATCTATTTCCAACCAAAAATTGCCTACATTCACAATTCTCTGTATCAATACCACCCACAATACCACTGTTTATGTGATATCTCCATTTCCCTATACTGATTTCAACTGGAGGGGAAAAAAAATCACAAACTTTCTCTTGTATCTTCTCATGATGAATCAGTGAAATGAAAGCATTTGCTTTAAAAATTACTTTATATACACACACACACACACACACACACACAGATATTTATTTATTTATTTTGCCCCATTGGAAATCCACTTAGACTGACAGTTTCTGTCATAATCTAAATAAAGAAAAAGAAAAACTATTGCAAAAATGTACAATCAAGCAAAACAAATTGTTAAATTGGTCATGAAAACCATATAAATATAAATATATATATATATATATATATATATATATATATATCCCATATTTCCAAAAGTATATGCAATAATCATGGAAAGATTATTCTTCCTTTCTTCCTGATTTTATTGGGAAAATTTCTCTTTTATCCAAAATGAAGATGATCTTAATTTTAGTTTTAGCTATATACTTTAGATGATATATTTTCAAGAACCCCCATTCCTATGTTTTTAGGGTTTTTGACCTCAATGAACATAATATCACTTAAAATAATATAATTTATTGTATTGATTGTTTTACCAAAGTTAAACTATTTTCACATGCATGATTTAAATCTAATATAGTTATTATGAATGGTTTCTTGGTTGAATCACTAGAATCTGTTAGAAACGGTTCAATTTAAATATTTTAATTGTTGTCAATAGATGGTATTGTTCTATACTTTTATGATTTGTATTTCCCTAGTTTCCATTTAAAGACTGTATTTGTCTCATGAAAATTTGGTAGGATTCTGCTGTTTCAATTTTTTGAGGAAAAATATCCATAATTTTGGTACTATTTGTAAATGTTTGCTGAAATTCTTGAGTAAATTTTATTGGCATTTTTCCCTTTGGTATTTCCTTTACAGTTATTTCTATTTCATTTTCTGAGATTCTGGTCTTCATATATTTTGGGAGTTTTTAGGCTTGTTTTGTTTTTAATCTTTTTTATTTTTAATTTTTTATTTATTTTTTTCAGCCATATGCACATGTATATTTCTCACCTCCCTCCCCTCAACAGTGAACAGTCAGGTCAGCAATTTGCATGCATATTTTTGATAAATATCTTAACAGATTAATCATTAAAGTATAAAAGGAAAGAGATACATAAGGGATAATTTTTTAAAGTGTCTATCTGATTCCCAAGGGTTGCTTTTGCTTGTTTTGTTTTGTTTTGTTTTGTATTTCTTCCTCTGTATTGTGATAACATTGTCCTTAACCAGTCTAATCCAGTTTTCCTAAGTCTCTGAACTGCTCAGAGGGGCTGCTTCAATTAAGAGGAATCATCTCATAATGTTGTTATTAATGTGTACATTGTTCACTTGGTTAGGCTTGTTGCTTTTATGTAACACATTGTGGAATTTTATTTGCTTATCCAATTATTCACTCTTTTTCATTTTATTAGATTGCTTAGTCCATCCTTGGGAATTAGTATTCTCCATTGTTTCTATATTTTTTAATAATTTAAATTTTCCTCTCATTCTCTATTAAAAATTTATTTTGTCTCTTAAGTTATTTTATCTTAATCTATTTTAAAGCATATATATATATATATATATATATATATATATATATATATATATATATAAATTCTGTATTTCTTTTCCCTCAATCCTTTTGTTTACACTGTTCTGCTTGCTGTTTTGATTTAACTATTACATTTAAAGGAATATTTATTATTAGTTATTTTTGCTTTCATACTATTATCTAGCTATTCAATTCTTTAACTTTCAGTTAGATTTTTGATCAAAGTTCATCCTTCCTTTCCCCTCATCTTGTTTTCTTTCTCAGTTTTTTGAAAATTTTCTATATATTTTTCTAAAAAATTATTTAATTCCATTTTCTCTATTTTTTTGCCCTCTTTTCCTAGATTTTTAGACTTTTTTTGATTCATGAAGTATATAGTCATTTACAATTCTTTAATCTCCGTGTTATTCATGGAATTGATGATTTTAAGGTACCTCTTTTGAATTCCCTTTTAAAAACAGTTGTTATGTTATTGATTTGTATATCTTACCTACCTTTTTTAGTTGTACCTCCCTCTTAGCAAATACCAATTTCTGCAGATAATGGAGAATTTTTAAAAAAAAAATTGTCCTGGAGCAGCTAGGCTGCATAATGGATAGAGCACTGGCCATGGAGTCAGGAGTACCTGAGTTCAAAACCGGCCTCAATAATTACCTTAATTACCTTCATAATTACCTAGCTGTGTGGTCTTGGGCAAGCCACTTAACCGGATTGACTTGCAAAAGATAAAAAAAAAAAAAAACAACTTTCCTATGGAAGGAATTTTCTCATGACCTTGACTGTGAAATTCATTATTATCCACTTCAGCATTCCCACTATTTCACATGAAATCTACTCTATGATTTTATGACCTTCAAATCTGATTTCCTCGTCTTGAGGTAGAATAAGTGTTCTTTAATAGTTACTACATTGGGTGTAAGTGTTCAAGATTGAGTAGCTTTCTGGAGATGAGAAAATAAAGCAAGAGTTTTTTCTCCCTCATTGAATCTCTCCCTTTAATTACTTATACACCCATTCTTCTGTAGACCTATTCTTTCTAAAAGTCTATAAAGTAATTTTCTTTTCATTGTTAGCATTGAATCAGTTACAATATATCACAGACATTCCCTTCCTTTCCCCCTATTTTGAGTCTTACCATTCTTCAATTAATTTTTCAAATAATAATTTGCTTCTCATAGGACATCATGATGCATGCTCCATGATATTACAGGTATATCATTTTCCATGATTTCTTGTAACTTCTGCATTTACCCTTGTCTTCTTATTTATTTTTATAAATAAAATAATTTGGTTTCTTTTTTTGTGTTGCTGATGATTATGTTTTCAATTATCACATTTTATTATCTTGTATATCTATTGCTTAATGTGATTGAAAAGAAAATAATTTGTTCATGTCTGTTCTTTATAGGACAACTTTAACACCTTAAAAAATCTAACACTCATCTATTTTCATTATTGGTAAAACTCGGGTTTTCAGTGAATTTCACCTTTATTTGCATTTTGAACTTCATTACTTTTTTTTTTGCAAGGCAAATGGGGTTAAGTGGCTTGCCCAAGGCCACACAGCTAGGTTATTATTTAGTATCTGAGACCTGATTTGAACCCAGGTACTCCTAACTCCAGGGCTGGGGCTTTATCCATTGTGTCACATAGCCACCCCTTACTTCATTACTTTTTACAACTCATTATGCCATTCTTTCTTAAATTTTCTTGTGGGTGTAAAATAGTTTTGAGTTGCTGAATGTCCTTTTTATTCATATTTGCAGAAATTTCTCTTTGTCATTTGAAAAGACTATTTTTGTGACTGGAATTTTAAAATTTAACTTGTTTTGCTATTTGAAACACTGAAGTATATTCTAGTTCTTTTTTCTAGATTATTTTGATGAGCCTGTTGCTTTCTGCATGTGTTCAGAAATTCTGGAGTGTTTTCTTTTATAATTGAAATGATGTGATTGAATTCTTTAAAAAAATTTTAACTTTGCTCTGGTGAGAATAATTTAGCTTACTTTATGCATATTTTCTTTTAGGTTAATATTTTCTTTATAAAGAGTTCATGTTTTCTTTTAATCTGATGGGGGGGGGATTCCTTCTCTTATTCCAGATTGTTCTCCACTTTTTTTATTTGCTGTCCCAATCAGCTGTTCTTATTTTACTGATAAAACTTTGCCACTATGGATTATGATTGTTCTATTCTGTCAGTTATTTCTGCTTTCGCAATGCTTATTTCTCATTTAAACTATTCAGAAACATCCTGTTGTGACTGTGCTCTCCTGAGAATTCACAACAGTTAATTGATTCTATTTTTTGGTAATCTATTTATTCATAGATATCTCTATTCTCTTTCCCAATACTTATGTCAGATTCCCTTCTCTTATTAATTTCTTCTCAATTGTGTTAGATACTTATAATCAAAGTCTTTAACTGAATGTTATTACATTTCAGATTTGGTAATTTCAGAATAATTTCCATATTTGCTTCCTTATTATTGATTTTCTGGTTCCCTTCCCTTAAATTGTGGTTCCCATCAGCCTGGATCTTTTAGTTGTCTTAGTCTCCTATGACATTGGTTGTTCTGTTTAACTCATCATCAAGTCTACTTCAAATGATTTCTAGGATTAAAGAAGTAGCAGTAGCGAGATTTCAGTCCCTTTCACTCAGTCTTAACAGAGATCCACATTTGTTGACAGTTTGTGTATTTTGATTACTTTTGCTCTACAATTTTCTGGTAAAGTATTGTTAGAGCAGAGTTTCTTAAGATATTGCAGTTCCATCATAACAAGATTATGTTTTGTCTAGGATGTTGAAAGTATCCTCTGCCTCATCAGATCTTGATAGATCTTTCTTCTTTATTGCAATTTTTATTCCTAGATATCTATAATTGTTTGGCTTATCTGGAGGTCATTCTGTCTTCTGTTATCTATTTTTTTTTATTTATGTTCATTCTTTAAAGTTTTCTTCCTCCTGAGATCTTTAAAAATTCCAATATTTTTCATTAAATTCATGCTATTAGAAGACTAGGTGGTGCAGTGGTCAAAATGCCAAAACTGGAATGAACTGCTTACATTTTAAATCTCCCCTTACCTAAGTAGATGTATGACTCTAGGAAAGTCATTTAATTTCTTTCTGTCTTTTTCAGTTTCCCCATCTGTAAAATACAGATCATAATAGCACAAACAACATGAGGTTGCTATAATGATCAAATGAGATAATATTTGTAAAGCACTTTTAAAAGGTTAAAATACTACATAAGTTATTGTTAATACTATTACTACCACCATCATCCTTGTTATTTTAAAACGGTAATAGAAAACCCAGGATTTGAATCCAAATCCTCTAATTCTGAAATCTATTTTTTCTTCTATATGCTAATGGTTCTAATAGAATTTAAGTCTAATAAGTTACTAATTAGAAGAAATAAGGAATAAGTCAAGATCTTACACATTGAAGAATCTGAGGTAGTTATAGGAATCCATGGAATATAGAATTGGGTCTTCAGAAAGGCATTTATCTGCTGGTATATAATGCAAAATTATACATATAGTTGTAGGAGAAAGGCAAAGAAAAGAGAAACAGTAATAGCTTGTATAACCTTATAGTTGGTAAAACCCTTTAAAAATTTTATCTCATTTGATCCTTTTATAATCCTGTCAGCTTGGTAGTATTATTTTCTGTGTTATTTTATAGATGAGGAAATTGAGGATTAGAGACTTTAAATGATCTATCTAGTATCATTAAATAATGAAGACAATTAGTATGGCAAACTTCTTAGTGTGGAAATTAACTCTGGCAAAGCTAAAAGCTATTCCCAGGCACCTTGGTCTCTGACTTTATTATTGTCATTGATAATCATATTTCAATATAACGTTTTCTTTGGAGTATTACGTATTTTATCTTTCTGAGGTATACATAGGTGTCACTAAACTATAAATTAAGTCCATGAAGATCAAGAACCTCTGCCCTAGGAAATTCCCTAGCTACTTGATTTACCCAGGAATATATAGCTAATAAAAATGGGAAGCTGAATTTGACCCAGTTATTCCTGTCTCCAAATTTAGCATTTTTTCACTGAAAAATAATGACTCTCACACAAGTGAGAATTTTATAGGTTCAGCTAGCAATCCAGTCAGTCAAGTGAAGACAGAAAACTAAGTAGAACCTACAACTTATCCATTCAAGCTACCATGTGTAGCCTTCCTGCAGAAAATAAATACTGTAGAAAATCATGGTTCCCATGCAATGAGGGAATTTGACCTTATCATTCAATGTCAGTCATAAAGTGCTAGAAATCTGAACCACAAATCAATGTAATTTCTTCTTAGTAATTATTATAGCATTTTGAATAGAATGATGTTCAAAATAAACCAGTGAAAATAAAAGTAATAAAAACTACAAGAAATCAGAACTTTTAGTGGTTGTTGTTTTATGAAATTCTGACCATAATTAAGGGTTTTTTAAGGAGTTTATTTTCTATAGTTTCTTCACAAGAAGTAAAGAGTTAAATCTATAGCCCACTTACTCTTTCCAAGCTCAATTTGCCTAGTGGAAGCCTTACACAGCAGGTTGTTAATATAGCACATGGGGCAGTTCAGTTCATTAGTGCTCATTGATGGGCTGTTGAAATATATTAAAGTGGTATCAGGTTTTCAGCTTTTATTGAATTGCTGTTTAAGCTCTCTAACAAAGGCAGTTACACATACTGAGAATCTTTGAGAAACAGATGCCTTTCTGAATGAAAGAATCTGTTTTGACAGAGGAGTTCTAAGAGTATTAAGTTGACTGATTCTCTATGGATTCCCAGATCTGTCTCAAAGCAACAAAAGATTTACCTCTACTGTTTTACCTTGCATTGTTTCTGTTATGCAGAACCATCTCTGATGATACTCAGTTAAACTCTTTGAGTCAAATACTTAATGATTACTTAGGAGAATAGATTTATTTCAATAAGAATACAATTCTTTTCAAATTATAAAAGAAGTGGATACATTTTAAACATACATTTTTCTGTACATAATGTATGAGAATTTGGCTTATAGTGAAGTTCTGGGATCATATCTTGTCTCTGGCAAGAAACCGATGCACCAACTTACACTCTACTAATTGTTTGACTTCCATATGCCTCAGGCGGCTGAAAAGGATCTTATATACAAAGACACAGATAGATTGGTTACCATCTGCATTGGATTAGGGAATACCCAACTGGTACTGGAAACCACAGATCTTTCAACTATTCCATAGTTATTTTGATATATGAATAGAATGTCATCTCATTGATACGAATATTTTCTTCAATATTGCATATCATATGTATCTATCTACCACTTCTCATCTGGTGTGCTGTAGTATATATTCTCTTATAAATCTTCTAGTGGTAGGAAGGGGTCCACCTAATCTACCAGGGACCTACTTCAAGATAACTTGAAATATCCTGGTACTTTAATACATTTCCTGCTCAACCATTATCTCTCCTTCTTGCTTCTGAGTAACTTAAATTATTTAAAGTAAAATACTTGTGTCCAGAAAAAAGTTACCTTAATTTTTATACATAGTATATACAATTACAATATTATATATTATTATATTAATGATATGATATAATTAATGATTCATGATTAATCATTATTATACTAATGATAACCCTAAATCTAATATAACTTTTGTCTAGTAATTAGCTATAGGTGCTGATTAAAATAATATATCTAAGCAGAACCAGAAAAATATTGTACACCCTGACGGTGGTGTGGGGGTGATGATCAATCTTGATGGACTTTCTCATACCATCAGTGCAACAAACAGGGACAATTATGGGCTTCTTGCAATGGAGAATACCATCTGTATCCAGAGAAAGAAATGTGAAGTTTGACCAGACACCAAAGACTATTTACCTTTAATTTAGAAAAAAACATATGTTATCTTATTATGTAATTTTGCTCTCTCTTATACTTTACTTTTCTTCCTTAAGGATATGATTTCTCTCTCATCACATTCAATTGAGATCAATGTATACCATGGAAACCATGTAAAACCTGACATGCTTTCTGTGGAGGGTGGGGAGAGAGAAGCAAGAATGGGGGAAAATTGTAAAATTCAAAATAAATAAAATCTTTCCAAAAAATAATATATCTATAACTGTCTTTGACAGGCATATTCTACTCAAAATTTTAAAAAATCTTAATTAGAAAGAAGACAATGAAGATTTTAATAATTAAAAAATAATATCCACTTGTAACTAATTTTAAAGAGGCTTAGAAACAATCACATTAATATTTTCAATTACACTAATGAAAGTTTCACTTAAATGACGTATGCCTCTGGAATGAATATAGTATACCAGGAGAGAGAACATAGCAACTTCTGTTTGTCCTTGACAGACTTTAAATGCAAGCCATGGGTTCTAGTGCCACACATAAGACTCTATTTTTCATCTTTGTTTTCTAAAAGAGCATCCCATTCATCTTTATTACAGAGCAAGCAAGAGCCTGAGGATATGGTCTTAGGGAGGAGATCAGCAGAGTTCAGCAGAGAAGAAATCCATGTTTCTGAGTCACTTTACTAATGCTTTTCATTGTCCTAGGGTAATACTTTTCAAACACATACTCTATAAAATAATGCATATTTCTCTAAGAATGATAGACTCAGACCTGATGAGGAACAGGAATGTGTGTCATGTGTTGTCTAGAAAAAAAATTCAGTCTTGATCTGTCTCTAAGCCAAATAAAAGGGATTTTCCTATTGGTATGATACTCCCAAGCTGGTTTCTCCTAAAAGGAATAAGCAGCCCAAATGAAGAGGGGGTTGTTTTTTTTAAAGAGTCAAGATGAGGTAATCCAGGTCATGTCTATGAGGGGTAGTAGTTCAGGGACATAATCTTTTCTGACTATAGTAGGGGCTTTCAGGCCTGTCTTTTGCCTCTGGGCAGGGATTTGATGATGATGATGATGATGATGACAAGAAGAAGATCATGCCATCTAGCACATGATACCATGACATGTAAATGAACTGAATTTAAATGAGTTTTTCTTTGCAAAGTCAACAATCTTACTTTCCATTCTGGGTTCAGGGGAAAGATAAGGATCTTGAAAACTGGAGATGACCCTGGATATCAGTGGAGATCTTAGTCTTTTAAAGCTAGGTCTTTCCCAGGTGACAGTTTGAATCAGGGAATGCCCATTGCTAATTAAGGTTAGTAAGAGAGAGATGAAGCAAAGAAGTCAAGGAAAAAAACCCCTTAAAAAAAATTAAGGGGCGGCTAGGTGGCGCAGTGGATAGAGCGCCGGCTTTGGAGTCAGGATTACCTGGGTTCAAATCTGGTTTCAGACACTTAGTAATTGCCTAGCTGTGTGGCCTTGGGCAAGCCACTTAGCCCCGTTTGCCTTGCAAAAACCTAAAAAAAAAAAAAAAAACAATTAAGCTGGGAGGAAAAGACAATCACAGTTTCTGGCCAAAACAATTGCTATATTATTTACTTTGAACCAATTAGGGCACAAGCAATGATCAAATGGACTTAGGCTGAGACAGATACAAACACACACATAAGCAGCTAAGTGATGCAGTGGATAGAGCACCAGTCTTTAGTCTACAGTACCTGAGATCAAATCTGTAGTCAGACACTGGACACTTACTAGCTGTATGACCTTGAGGAAGTCACTTAATCCTGACTGTCTCACATTCAGGGTCTTCTCTAGTTGATCTGTCACATATCTGGCCATTAGGTTCAGATGACTCTGGAGAAGGAAGTAAGATTGGTGATTTACCACACTTTCTCCCTTGCTCAGATCTAATTCATATGCATGTCATGACATCATGTCCCTGATGTCTTATTCTTCTTCAAGAATGAAGAACAATGAAGAAGCTCCGCTCAACAGTCCCAGAGAGCTAGGATAATTGCATTTGACTGACTATGCACTATATTATCCCCATCCAGAGGAAGAAAAGCAAAGCAAAACAAAACATACAAACACACACACACACACATATACACATATACAGACACATACACACACATAAGCACACACACAACCCTTCTGAATATGATGAACACTTTATGAAAACAATGTCTTATGTATCTCTTTCCCTTAATCCTAATACCTCATAGTGAAAATTACTAATTTGTAAAACATGTTTATCAAAATATGTATGCACAATACTAACATGACTATTTGCCACTGAGGGGAAGGGAGGGTGGAAGGAAATTTTGCAATTTAAAAATATACATGTGCATATGGATGAAAGTAAATAAATAAATTTAAAAAAAGAATGAAGGATATGAGATTTCTGGGGCAGGGCTAAGATGGCAGTATGAATCTCACATGCTCTGGGACCTTTTCCCTACAAAAGATAAATGAAACCTCTACTCTGACATTTAAGTTACAGATCCCACCAAGAAAAAGAGAAAACCCAAAGAGGTTTTCAGTAGTAGACATTGTAGAGGATCTTCAGTGAAGGACTGCCCCTTTGGAGAAAAAAGGGAAGTAAATTCCAGTGGGAGTGTGGGTGGGTGGGGGAAGTCAGCTAGAAGCTTTTAGCCACAGTGTGATCCAGGTCCTGACAGCTTGACAACAACAGAGATTCTAGCATCAAGCTAGCAAACCAGCAGGGAGGATTCCCAACCCCAAATAAAGTCTGAACTTTGGAAACACCAGGCAAAAGACAAGACTGGGTTGGGAACAAACCACTGCTAAGTGAGAATATGGACATAAAGGAGTAAATAAAACTCTGCAAAGGCAAAGGTTGGAGTGCATAGGCAACATCTTGGCCAAGTCAAAGATCAGACCCAAGCCCAGCATAAAAATGACTGGATCTATATTCCTTATACCCCAGGAACAGAACTAGAACAAGAAAGATAAACAATAAAGCAAAAAGAGCTCACTATAGAAAACAATTTTACAGATAAAGATGATAACAATGTCTTGTCAGAAGAAGAAATCAGTGAAAAATCTATCACAGTGTAAGTCTCAAAATAATCTATTAATTGGATTCAAATCCAGAAGCTCATCAAAGAACTTAAAAAAGAATTTAAAGACCAAAGAAGAGAGGAAGAAAAATGGAAAAAAATGAGAGTCATGAAGAAAAATTATAGAAAATTGACCAAAGAATTTAACATCTTTAAAAAGGGATCACAAAAGGTAATTGAAGAAAATAAAAACTTAAAAATTAGAATTGAACAAATAGAAACCAATTAATCTATGATATTACAATAAACAAAATAAAAAGGTTGGAATAAATTGAAGAAAACAAAAAGTACCTTTTAGGAAAAATAGACTATCTGGAAAATAGATTCAGAAGAGATAATCTACAAATCATTGGACCACCAGTAAGCTTAGATAAAAAAAAAAGAACCAGAAAAACATCATGCAGGAAATTATCAAGAAAAACAGTCCAAATATGCTAGAACAGAAAGACAATATAATCAATGAAAGGGTCCACAGAATCCCTCCAGATAGAGACCCCAGGATAAAGGCTCCAAGGACTGTATAGCAAAATTCCAGATTTTCAAACAAAGAAGAAAATTCTCTTAGTAGCAAAAAAGGAAACAATTTAAATATAATGTCAACAAAAATCAGACTCACACTAGACTCATCAGCCTCAACACTGAAGGACCAGAGGACCTGGAATACCATATATCATGGGGCAAAGTAACTGTGATTACTACTAAAAATTTACTACCCTGCAAAATTCAGTATATACTGTCAATGGAAAAGATGGATGTTCAACAAAATAAAAGACTTCTGGAATTTCTTGACAAAAAGATCAGAACTGAACAGAGAATTCAATCACCAAATACATGACTCAAGAGATGCATAAAATGGTAAATGAAAAGGGACATTAAGAATAAAGACAAAACAAAACAGATGTTAGTCAAGACCATCAAATTTTATACAGTCTTAAAATGTAAGATATAACACTTCTGAGATTTGAGAATTTTATTTCTAATAAGATAATTCAAGCATTGAATATAATGGAAGAGATTGGACTTCCAGGATATGGGTATAGCTGGATTTGGTCTCTCCCTTGAAGAGGTCCAAGCTGACATCACTGTTTGAGACAAAATGCCCTAAAGAAAAGCAGGGGTGTTAACTCTAAAATTAAGTGTCTCAGTATCTGTTGACCCACTTCAAATCTGTTGTGCCAACAAAGCTTAGCTCTTTCTCTGATGAGGTTCTCGTAATCTGGGTGGCCTGAGTCAGTTTCTCCCACAACTTAAAATCATTTGTAAAGTTCTCAAAGGAGACCTTCCAAGCCTCCCAGTGCTTAGAGCCCTTAAAGATTCTTATAGTTAATTAAATCAGGGTTTGTCTTATTCCTTACTTCACTTAACAAGAGGTAAGTACATTGGATGCAGAGGGGGTGGTAAAGTGTGAGCGAACATAGGTTTGAGAAGAGAGGTACAAATTGTTCATGAAATTATTTGACTTTGGATGAGTTTGGCTCATGCAATTGTGTGTCTTTGGAAGGTACTTGAAAAGGGATAAGCAAAAGTGATTATAATTTAATGTAATTCAAAACTCTTGAAAAATATACTTTTAAAGAGACAAAAGAGTGGAGGGTACTGAGTGACTTTGAGACAAGGTGGCTTATCAAACAGACAAGAAATCAATCAATTAATCTGTGATTGTACTTTGATAACAATTTGTGTTTATCAAGGATTCAATTAATCAAGCTATGATTGATGATATCTGATTTTATCTGAGTGATAAATAATACCAGGTGAAGAGGCACAAAGACTTATAATTTTAGAGGAAAAGAAGGGTATGAACTTTGAGCCAAACTTTTGCCCAGAGAAGGATTAAGATACATTCCCAATTGGGTTTAAAAATCTATCCTACTCTAAGGAAAGGGGAATAATTGAAGAAGGAACTGATAAAAGGGAAGGTGAAAGTGTAAATGAAAATAAACTGAAAGTTAAATTTTAAAAGAAATATTAAAGGGAAAGGGGAATAAAACTTTGCTGAGGAAGAATGAGAGGAAAGAAAGAGAAAATTTCAAGGGGAAAGTTAACATGGAGGGAAATACAGAATTTGTAATCTTAACTGTAAATTCAAATGGAAAAAAAATATTCCATAAAACAGAAGCAGATAGCAGAATGGAATAAAAATCAGAATGCTACAACATGTTGGTTACAAGAAATACATTTGAAGCAAAGAGATACACACAGGGTAAAAGTAAAAGGGCTTCGCAAAATATACTTTGATTCATCTGAAGTAAAAAAATCAGGAATAGCCATACTGATCTCAGATAAAGCAAAAATAAAAATTGATATCATTAAAAGGGATAAGGGAGGAAGCTATATCTTCTTAAAAGACATCAGAGGTAATGAAGCTATATCATTACTAAACATGTATGCACCTAGTGGTATAGCATCCAAATTCCTAGAGGAAAAGCTGAATGAAATACAAGGAAACATAGACCCCAAGATTTTAATAATGGGAAACCTCAAACACCGTCTCTTACCAGATAGATAAATCTAACCACAAAATAAAGAAGAATAAGTTAAGAAGGTGAACAGAATCTTATAAAATTTAGAAATGGAAAAACTGGAGAAAATTTAATGAGAGATAGAAGAGAATGTCCTTATTTTTAAACAGGACATGACACTTAAACCAAAACTGACCATATACTAAGGCATAAAATCCTCTTAATCAAATGTATAAAGGAAGAAATAATGAATGTATAGTTCTCAGAACATGATGCAATAAAAATTACATGTAATAAAGGGTCACAGAAAGAGAAACCAAAAACTAATTCAGAACTAAATAACAATTTGAAATGAGTAGACAAAACCCACAAATCATTTAATGTGATATATATATATAGATAGATAGATAGATAGATAGATAGATAGATAGATATAGATAGATATAGATATATAGATATATAGATAAATATCAAAGTAAATGATAATAATGAGACATCACACCAAAATTAATAGGCTACAGCCAAGCAAGTTGAGGGGAAAATTTATATCTCTAAATGCTTATATGAATAAAATAAAGAGGAGATAAATGATTTGGGTATGCAAATAAAAAAGCTAGAAAATAACAAATTAAAGATTCCCAATTAAAACCCAAGTTAGAAATACTGAAAATCAAGGGAGAGATTAATAAAATTGAAAGCAAGAAAACTACTGCTCTAATAAGTAAAAGTAAATGTTGGCTTTATGAAATGGTCAATGAAATAGATAAACCATTGTTTAATCTGATTAGAAAAAAGAAAGAAGACAATCAAATTACAGTATCAAAAATAAAAAGGGTGGATTAACCACTAATGAGAAAGAAATTAAAAAGATAATTTGGAGTTAATTTGCCCAACTGTATGTCACTGAATTTCATAACCAGAAAGAAATGGATGAATATTTACAAAAATACAACTTACCCAGATTAACAGAAGAGGAAATAACATACTTAAATAATCCCATTTCAGCAAAAAGAAATTGAAGAAACCATCAATAAACACCCTAAGAAAAAGTCTCCAGATGGTTGAGATAGATTTACAAGTAAATTCTTCCAGACACTTAAAAAAACAATTAATTACTATTCTACATAAACTATTTTTAAAAATGGAAGAAGAAAGCATTCTACCAACAAAAGAAATTGAAGGAATCATAATTAGCAATAAGAAGCAAAGCTTTCCCTCTTACATATGCTATGATGTTATACTTAGAGAACCCACATAAATCATCTAAAATCTTCCTGAAACAATTAACAATTAAAGCAAAGTAGCAGGATATAAAATAAACCCACTTAAATAATCAGCATTTCTTTATATGAACAAGTGAGAGAGCAAGAGAAAGAAAAAGAAACGCCATTGAAAGAAACTGTCGACAACATTAAATACCTGGGAATCTACCCCTCAAGCCAAACCCAGAAACTCTAAGAAAAAATATAGTCAGATCTAAATAATTGGAAAATGTCAATTGCTCATGGTTAGGTAGAACTAATATAATAAAAATGACAATTCTACCCAAATTAAATTTCCTATTCAGTGCCAATCCAAACAACCAACCAAATAATTATTTTACTGAGCTAGGAAGAATAGAAACAAAATTCATCTGGAGTATAAAAGGTCAAAAATGGCATGGGAACTTAAGGAAAAAAAATATGTAAAGGAAGGTGGCCTAGTTCTACCAAATTTAAAACTGTACTAGGGATAGCAGTCATCAAAACTGCCTGGTAGTAGTTAAGACAGTTTGGTTCCATCAGCTTTTAGGATAGGTTCAAAAGAAATAGTACTAAATGGTTATAGTAATCTACTGTTTGACAAATCTGAAGGTAAATCCCAGTTTCTTGGTTATGAATTCAGTATTTGACAAAAATTGTTGGGAAAACTGGAAAATAGTGTGGCGAAAACTAGGCATAGACCCACATCTCACATTGGTTTCAAGATTTAGAAGTAAAAGGCAACACCGTAGATAAACTAATAATACAAGAAATTATGTATCTGATCTATGGAAAGGTGACAAATTTATGACCAAACAAAAACTAGGGTACATTATAAACTGCAAAATAATTGATTTTGACTATATGAAATTAAAAAGTTGTTGCACTAATAAATATCAATGCTGCCAAAATTAGAATGAAAGCAGAAAGCTGGGAAACAATCTTCACAGTTAAGAGTTCTGATAAATGTCTCATTTCTAAAATATATAGAGAATTACATAAAAGATATAAGGTTGCAAGTCATTTCCCAATTGATAAATAATCAAATGAAATAATAGGTTTCAAATGAATAAATCAAAGCTATATATAATCATATGAAAACTGTTCTAAATTATTAATAATTAGAAAAATGCAAATTAAAACAACTATGAGGTATCAACTCACACCTATCAGCTTGGCTAAGATGATATAAAGGGAAACTTATCAATGTCAGGTTGTGGGAGGATTGGGATATTAATGCATTGCTTGTGGAGTTGTGAACTAATCCAACCTTTCTGGAGAGTAACATGGAACTATGCCCAAGAAACAACAGAACTGTTCCTATCCTTTGACCCAGCAATTCCAATTCTAGGCCTATACTTAAAAGAAATCATAAAAAAATAGGAAAAGTTCCACCTTACAAAATATTCATAGCAGTTCTTTTTTGTATTGGCAAAGAATGGAAATTGAGGGGATTCCCATCAATTGGGGAATGGTTAAACAAGTTATGTTACATTAATATGGAATTATAGCACTATTGTTCTAAAAGAAACCATAAATGGGAAGACTCTGGAGAAGCAAAGAAGGAATTACAGGATCTGACTCTGAGTGAAGGGAGCAGAACCAAGAGTATAAAGTTCACATAAACAACAACATTGTGAGATGATCAATCCTGATGGATGCAGCTGCTGTGAGCAGTTCAGAGAGCTAGTACAACCCTATTAGACTGGCTATGGACATGCTTTCCCCATCCAGAGGGAAAAAAAATAAAATAAAATAACAAAAAATCCTTCAGAATATGAGGGAGGACCACTACATTCATTTTTTTTTTAAATCTCTTCCTTAATCCTAATTTCTCATATCTAAAATGGCTAACCTGTAAACACGTTTAACAGAAATTTTTAAGTACAATATTAACCTGACTGTTCATTGCTGAGGGCAGGAGGGAGGATAGGGAGGGTGGAAGGACGTTTTGTAACTTAGAAATATGCATAGACACATGGATAAACATTAAAAAAAATTTAATAACGTGTTTGGAAAAGCAACACATTAATTAAAAAATTAAAAAAAAAGACAATGGACAAGCATCATCATCTTTTTAAAACATATTGTTCATAAACCCAAAGAGCATGATCACAATTCAGCATCTAGTCAAGGGAAGGAGGAATATACTAAGGTAAAAGGAATATACTAAGCAATACACAATTTTAAGAATAAATGGTAGACTAGACAAAAAAAATGATAAAAAGACATTATAAGATTCTAGAGTTCAGATTTACTGTTGTATCCCTGACCCCTGACTGGGGATCAGGAATTTATTGAGTCCTGAGGGTGGGGTGGGGAGGTGGGGTGTAGAGACAAATTTTTTACTTTGGTCTTCTCACCTTCTCAGACCTAGAGGATAACTTAAAGATTACCTAAATCAAACCCTTCATTTTATAAAGTAGGAAACTAAAATCCCAACTTTTTCAGCAACTTATCCAGAATCTTTAAGGTAATGATAAGGAGATCAGCAATTTGAACCTTGTTTCACTAATTTCATATCCAAACCTGTATGTAGAGATCTTTCACCTTAAAACCTAAGGGCCTGTGTTTAGGTCCATAATTCTTGACTGGTTTGTTGTGGGATTATAGGAAATTCATTTAACTTCTCTGAAGTTCAGTCTTCTCTTTTGGAGTAGTGACATTTGCACTACCTACCTCAGAATTGAAGTAGAGAAAATGTTAAAATTATATGTATGTACATATGTATATATATATATATATATATATAGATAGATATATATATAGATATATATGTATGTATAGATGTATAGATGTATAGATGTATAGATGTATAGATGTATAGATGTATAGATGTATATGGCCTTAGAGTCAGGATGGACCTGAGTTCAAATTTGACTTCAGACACTTAATAATTGCCTAGCTATGTGACCTTGGGCAATTCTCTTAACCCCATTGCCTTAAAAAAATAAAATTAGGGAAAAAAATCTTTAAAAAAAGAAAAGAAAAGAAAAGAACTCTAGTGCCCCATCCCATTGTTGAAGTTATCTAAAAGAGGTCCATGAATATTCTGGTAAAGTACCCAGACAATGACTCAATAAATTCCTGCTCCTAGAAAAAATCAAACTCCTATCTGCAAAACAATGGATCCCTGACCTACTCTCTAAGGATTGTCTTTGAGCTACTGTCCCTCCTCAACAAATTCTCTCATTACCTCACCTCAGTTCTTTAATCTACCCACCCTTCCACCTAAATTTCCCTATGTATCCCTTAAAGTTCACCCTCTATTCAGTTGAACCACTTGTCTTCCAAGGAAGCTAGCAGACTCTTGGGGATATGATTCTTCAAGTAACCTCTCATGCTCCTATATCTTTCTTCATTGCCCATTGTCTCATCATGACTTAGGCCATCATTTGCTGCTGATACCCTTAGGGTATCAATGACTTCCAATTGTATTGACTCTCTTTTCCTTAGCTTCTACTAACCATAGTGATACTTCAATAAAATTTTTTTGTCCCTATTCTGGGACAGAGACAATCTTTTACATACTGGGGCATCACTGTTTTGACAGCATTTTATACAACTTAAAATGGTACATGGATGTGAGCGATCTGTTTTCTATCTGGATTTTGGTATTTTTTGTAAAATGATTTTTTTATTGTTTTTACCTTCTTGTTATTTAAAAAAAAACAAACACTACAAAAGAAAGAAAAAAGAATAGACAGAAAATGGTAATTCTTTCTTAGGTTAATTCTGTTCCCTTTTCTTCTCTTTCTGAACACATTTTTACAGATTGTTTTTGTCCCATAGTTCTATTTGGCTAGATTACAAAATTCTTGATTTTGGACACTAAAAACTGTATCTCTGGAGAGTAAAGTGGAATTTCATGACTTTTTTATGTAACTGGATTTATTATTATCATTGCAATTATAACCTGTAGATATAGAATTAGACTTTTCAGAAAGATTATAGAAAGTGAATGTTTCTAGTGAGTTTCATATAAATTGATTAATGAATAAGAATTTAATGGAACAAATCAACTCAAGATGTTAAATAAAAATATTGTCTTTTTCCCAACATCTTAAAGCCCTAATATCTCTGTTGAAGATTGTGTTAGCACAGTGTTTTCTGCCTTATACAGTGTCTCACAAGTAACATTTTTGCCTTTGGGAAATTTTCTTTCCTGTACTTAAGGCTGTATAGGGTCTAAACTTGGTGTATAATTTTAGTATACGTCCTTTGCAGCTAGAAAATCATCATTTATCCTTGTAATTCCCATCATAACCTGGCTCACTGCCAACTTTGCAGTCTTCTTTTACTTTACTCTACTGAAACTTCATCATGACTTCCTTCCCCAGGAATCATAGTCAATGGAAAATCTCATTTTGCTGCAAAATTGAAACTGACTAGTACTCATATCTTATCAGTAACCTTTGCTCCTTTGACTGAATCATATGCCAGGAGGGGAAAGTCATGTTCTCAAGGGGTTCCATCTAAAGTGGGTCTCAGCATGATTTGTTTTTGTTCATTTTCTTCAAGTTACAATAGTTTGGAATTCTGAAAGCTGCTATCTTGCCTCTGAACTGGATACCTTTTCTTACTCATTCTGTTTTGGCCTCCTTTTCTTTGTTGTCTTTTCACATTAGATTAAAAGATTCTTGAGGTTAGATATGGCTTTATTTATTTTTATATTTATATTCCCTGTATTTAGTACAGTAGTTTTTAAGTACAAAATACTTGAGAAAAAGTTTATTGATTAATTCATTATTCCCTTGTTACACTGACCTCTTTGATGCATCTCCAAACAAGACTCTCCATCTCCAGTCTATAGATATGGAGCACTTTCTCTGCTTCTTCCTTTTTACCTGAACTTCTATTCCTTCTCATCTCTTCCCCCCCTGAATTTCTTAAACTCTCAGATAAAAGTTACACTTTCTACAAGATGACTTTCCAGTTTATAATCTTAATGCCTTCTTTCTGAGATTATCTCCAATGTATCCTGCATATACCTTGGTACATAGTCACTTGCATGTTGTCCTCTGTTAAATTATGAGGTTTTTTTTTTTCAACAGAAGTTGAAAGAATATGATATAGTGTTAGAAAAGGCTTAATGTTACATGTTTTCTCTGGTGATTTAGTTACCAGTGATTTCAAAACACCATTTGATAACATTACAAGTCTCTGGCTACTAGCTATGCTGACTGTGTTTAATTGAATTGTTTGATTTTTATTTCTGATATAATACTATAGGTGGATATACTATGTATCATGAATATATTTGTTTGAATATTATGTTTCTTAAATTATACACTTGTGGAATCCAGAAAATATCATTTTAGCCTATTTTGAAAATAAACATGTACTGTGTCATATCATCTCTATCTTTTGATGGCACTGATGATAATGGCACAAAAGAAGCTACAAGGGCATATCTAAGATCTGGACCCATAGTTTCATTTTTTTTATCTCAGATTGATATTTTATTTTATATTTCCAATTACATTTTATGAAAGTTTTTCACTTGCATATTTATAAGTTACACATTTTTCTAACACCCTCCCTTCCCACCCCACTCCTGTTAATGGCAAACAGTCTGGTAAAAGTTTTATATATATACATTTGTGTTTAACATATTTACATATTAGTCATTTTGTATATGTGTAATTAGGACAAAGGGGAAAGAAAGAAAACCATGGGACAGAAAGGAAAGAACTTGAGATAAATTGATATGGTTTATTTATTTTATATTAACTAATCCCATTGTGAAAGTAAACATAAACCCCCCCTCCCCCCAAAATGGATAGAGGAACATCAAGACAAATAGTGAGAGAGAAAAAAAAGTATACTCTGTCTTCAGATTCCATGGGCTCTATCTCTGGAATGAGTTGCCTTCTTTATCATAAGTGCACCAGGGAAGTTGCTTTCATATCTTTTCCCACAGTCACTTTTACTAGTTATATTCCCCTCCATTCTGTTCCTCCCTACTTCTGTTTATTCTATTTTTCTGTCTCCTTTCACCTTGTCCCTGCTCAGAAGTGTCATGTATCTGAGTACCCTCTCCCACAATCTTCACTCTCCTCTATCACCTATTCCCTCCTCCCCTCCCCCAATTCCCATTTATCCCATCCCTTTCCTCTCATTTTTCTCTGGTGTAAGATAGATTTCTTTACATTATTGAGTGTGTAGGTTATTACCTCTCTGAGCCATTTCTAATAAGAATGAAGACTCACTCATTCCCTCTTACCTTCCCCCTTCCATTCCATTGCAAAAGCTTTTTCTTGATTCTTTTATGTAAATACCTTAGCCCCTTTTTCCTCTCATTTCCCTTCCTCCCAGCACTTTCCTTTATCTCTCATTGACTCCATCTTTTTACTATATTATACCATTTTATTCAGCTCCTTCCTGTGCCTTGTCCATATATGCTCCTTCTAACTGCTCTTATAAATAACAAGATTCGCATGAGTTATCAGTATCTTCTTCCCATGTAGGAATGCAAACAGTTGAACATTATTAAATTCCTCATAATTTGTCCTTTTTATCCACTCCCTCTATGCTTCACCTGAGTCCTGTACTTGGAGATCAAACTTTCTCTTCAGCTCTGGTTGCTTCAATAGGAAAGTTTGGAAGTCTCATTTCATTGAAAGTCCATTTATTTTTCCTCTGAAAGAGGAAAGAGGTGCTATTGCACCTATTCTATTCTACTGATCCAGCACTATATTTCTTAGTACCAGACAGTTTTGATGACTGATGCTTTATAATATAATTTTATGTCTGATAGGGCTAAGCCACCTTCTTTTGCACCTTTTTTTCATTAAATCTCTGGAAATTCTCAACTATTTATTTCCCCATATGAATTTACTAACATTTTTTTCTAACTCATTAAAGTAATTTTTTTGGAATTTTGATTGTTAGGGCACTAAACAAGTAGTTTAGTTTTCATAGAATTGCTGTTTTTATTATATTAGCTTGACCTATCAATGAGCATTTGATGCTTGTCCAGTCCTTTAAAACTGATTTTATTTTTGTAATAAAAGTTTTGTAATTGTTTTCAAAAAATTTTTGGGTATTCCTTGGCAGGAAGACTCCCAGGTACTTTATATTGTCTGAAGTTGCTTTAAATGAGATTTCTCTTTCTAGCTCTTTCTGCTGTATCTTCCTAGAGATATATAGAAATGTTCAGGATTTATGATGGTTTACTTTATATCTTTCAAATTTGCTAAATTTTCTAATTATTTCTAGAAATATTTTAGGTGATTTGGGGGGATTTTCTAGGTATACTATCTTGCCATCTGCAAAGAGAGATTTGTCTCTTCCTTCCCAATTCTAATTCCTTCTACATCTTTTTCTTCTCCTATTTCTGAAGCTAACATTTCTAATACAATATTGAATAGTAGTGGTGGTAATGGTCATTCTTGTTTTCCCCTTGAATTTATTGGGAATGCCTCTAGCTTATGCCTGTTGCATATAATACTTGATGATGGTTTCAGATAGGAACTGCTTATTATTAGAAGGAATAATCCATTTGTTCCTACACTCTCTAGTGTTTCTAGCAAGAATGGGTGAAGTATTTTGTCAAAAGTTTTTCAGCATCTATTGATATAATCATATGATTTCTGATGGATTTCTTATTGATATAATTATACTAAAAGTTCTCCTAATATTGAACCAACCCTATATTCCTGGGATAAATCCTATTTGATCATAATGTATTATCCTAGTGATAACTTGCTGTAATCATTTTGCTAAAATTTTATTAAAGAATTTTGCATCTATATTCATCAGGGAGATAGGTCTATAATTTTATTTCTTTTGTTTTAACTCTTCCTGGTTTAGGTATCAGCACCATATTGATGTCATAGAAAGAGTTAGGCAGAGTTATGTCTTCCCCTATTTTTCCAAAGAAATTATATAGAATTGGAACCAAATATCTTTTAAATGTTTGATAGAATTCACTTGTGAATCCATCTGACTCTGGAGATTTTTTTCTTAGGGGGTTCAATAATGACTTGTTAAATTTCTTTTTTCTAAGATAAGGTTATTTAGGTTTTTAATTTCCTCTTCATTTAATTTGGGCAACACATTTTTGTAAATATTCATCTACTTCACCTAGATTGTCAAATTATTTGGCATAGAATTGGGCACAATAATTCCAAATTATTACTTTAATTTTCTCCTCATTAGTGGTGAGTTTACCTTTTTCCATTTATGGTGCTAGCAATTTTGTTTTCTTCTTTCTTTTTTTTAATCAAATTGACCAGATGTTTATCAGTTTTATTGGTTGTTTCATAAAACCAGGTCTTTGTTTTATTTATTAATTCAATTGTTTTCTTGCCTTTGATTTTGTTAATTTCTCCTTTAATTTTTAGAATTTCTAATTTGGGATTTAATTGGGAGTTTTTAATTTGTTCTTTCTCTAATTTTTTAGTTGTATATTTAGTTCATTGATTTCCTCTTTCTCTAGTTTATTCATGTAAGCTTTTAAAGATATAATATATCCCCTGAAAGCTGCCTTGAGTTTATCCCATAGGTTTTGGTATGTTGTTTCATTATTGTCATTCTCTAGGATAAAATAATTATTAGTTTCTATAACTTGTTTCTTGATCCATTCATTCTTTAAAATGAGTTTATTTAGTTTCCAATTCATTCTGGAACTATAGCTCCCTGGTCCAATATTGCATATCATTTTTATTGCCTTATGATCTGAGAAAAATGTATTCACTATTTCTCCCATTCTGCAATTGATCATTAGGTTTTTATGCCCTAGTACATGACCATTTTTTTGTGTAAGAACCATGTTCTGCAGAAAAAAAAAGTATATTCCTTTCTATCCCCATTCAATTTCATCCTTGTCTATTAAGTCTAGGTTTTCTAATAATCAATTTACCTCCTTAACTTCCTTCTTGTTTATTTTATGGTAAGATTTATCTAAATCTGAGAATGGGAGGCTGAGGACTCCCACTAGTAGAATTTTGCTGTCTTTTTCTTTCTGTAGCTCTTACAACTTCTCCTCTAAGAATTTGGATGCTATACCATTGGGTGCTTATATAATTAATATTGAAATTACTTTATGGTCTATGGTACCTTTTAGGAAGATATAGTTTCCTTCCTTATCTGTCTGAGATCAGGGTTACTACCCCTACTTTTTTCACTTCAGCTGAAGCAAAATATATTTTACTCCAAATTATTACTTTTATAAGCATCTCTCTGTTTCAGATATTTTCTTGTAAGCAGCATATTGTAGGAGTCTGGTTTTTAATACACTCTGATATTCACTTATATTTTATGGCAGAGTTCATCACATGAACACTCAAAGTTATGATTACTAACTCTTTATTTCCCTCCATGCTATCTTCCCTCTGTTTGTATTTTCCTTTTTTCCACTTTTTTTCACTTTTTTTCCTTTTATTCATATTCCTCAGTATTTTGTTTCTGAATACCACCACCTTCAGTGTCATTGCTCGCCTATATCAACTCCCCTGCCCTTTCTTTCCCCTTCCCCTTTTTCCCCTCCTTCATTCCCTTACTTCTTAGTTCCACTTTTTCTCCCCTTCCTCATCCCCTCTCCACTTTTCCACTTTTAATACTTGACAAGTAAGATAAGTTTCTGAATGTAATTGTGTGTATGTGTGTGTGTGTGTGTGTGTGTGTGTGTGTGTGTGTGTGTGTGTGTATAAATTAACTTTAAGCCAAGTCTGATAAGATGAAGATTCAGGTGGTTCTTACCTTCTCCCTTTTTCCCCTCTATTGCAATAGGTCTTTTGAACCTCTTAATGCAATGAAATTAACCCCATTCAATCTCCTCTATCCTCCTGTCTCCTTAATGTACACCCTTTGTTCTTAAGTTTTTGCATGGTATTGGCATTAAGTGGCTTACCCAAGGCCACACAACTTGGTACTTATTAAATGTCTGAGGCCAGATTTGAACTCAGGTGCTCCTGACTGCAGGGATGGTGCTCTAACCACTGTGCCACCTAGCCACCCCCACTGTCCCCCTTTTTAAGGAATTATTGCTTTTAAATCATTCTGACTGAGTCACAGAAAAGTCATGGTGTCCATCGCTTCTCGTTAAAAATATTCTATCTAATAGAATTACAATTCTCGAGAATTATTACAGCTTTTCTCACAGGTATGGAAAGAGCAAGATTCATCTTACTGGATAGTAATTTTTTTTTTCTTTACCCCCTTTTTTGGTAACCTTGCCATGTGTCTCTTGAGCCTCCTGTTTGATGTCCACATTTTATATTTAAGTCTGGTCCTTTCATCAGGAAATGTTGGAAGTCTTTCATTGCATTAAATGTCCATCTTTTCCCCTGGAAGAGTAGACTCAGCTTTGCCATATAGTGGATTCTTGGCTGCTCTTCAGAATATCTCATTCCAGGCCATTTTATCCCTTAATGTTGATGCAGCAAGCTCATGTGTAATCCTTATTGTGCCTCTTTGGTTTTAAATTATTTCTTTCTGACTGCTTGCTGGATTTTCTCTTTTATCTGATAGTTCTGGAATTTGGCTACAACATTCCTTAGTGTTTTCATTTTAGAATCTCTTTCTGGAGGGGATCAATTTTTTTTTTTTTTAGTTTTTGCAAGGCAATGGGGTTAAGTGGCTTGCTCAAAACCAAACAGCTAGGTAATTATTAAGTGTCTGAGGTTGGATTTGACCTCAGTTGCTCCTGATTCCAGGGCTGGTGCTCTATCCACTATGCCACCTAGCTGTCCTTGATGTATTGTTTCAATAACTATTTTGCCCTCTGGTTCCAATACATCAAGGCAATTTTCCTTCCGTAAATCCTGTAATATTAAGTCTATGATTTTATTCTCTTTATTGCTTTCAGGAAGGCCTACAATTCTCAGGTTGTTCCTTCTTGATCTGTTTTTGAGGTCAGTGGTTTTGCTGATTAGGTATTTTACATTTCTTGTATTTTTTTTCCATCTTGTGGTTTTGTTTAACAGAATCTTTTTGTCTCATGAAGTCATTAGTTTCCACAGATTCCATTTTTTTAGAGAAGAATTTTCTTCATTTACCTTTTTCAGTTCCCTTTCCAGTTGGTCAATTCTATTTATGAAGCAGTTTTTCATTTGCTGAAGTATAGTTTTGAGAGAATCCTTTTTTCTTTTTGAATTTGCCCAATTGAGGATCTGAGCGTATTATTCTCATTTTGTATTTGTCCAATTGTATTTTCCAAGGAATTGGTTTTCTTTTTGCAAGATGTCAATTTTTTTCTCACAACATGTTAATTTTCTCTTGAGTTTCTTTTTCCAATTTTTCCAAATGATTTTTAAAACTCCTTCCTCAGTTTTTCAAAGAAATCTTTCTGGGCTGGAGATCAATTCATATTCTCCTCGGCAGTGCTAGATCTCTCTTAGAATCTATTTCTTGTAAGTATTTCTCCATTGGGCTCCCCTTTTCATTTATCTTTCTTCATCTTCCTAGGAACTTTTTGTTGGCAGGGAGGGGCACTGGTTCTCAGAGGTTTGCTTTTGAAAATCCTAGAGGCTTGGTTTACTTGACTTAGTAATTCCAAGGGTGGCCAGTAGGGAGCACTATTTGCTTTCTCTAGAGTATTTGAGGCCCTCAACAAAAGGGTCTGAGTTAACTTTGAACCACGGCTGGATCCTGCAGGAGGTAGTTAATCTCCCTTTTAGCTGATTGAACTCTGTTGCCCACACTGGAACCTGAGGGTGTGGGGGCCATTTACTATTTGTTCTGGGAAGAGGGCTCCACTGCAAGTATGAAGCTCAGATCTCTTGCCAGCTGGCTGTTTTCCAGGTGTGCTCTGAAATTTCCTGTGCTGGAACTCACCCTCCCTTCCATCCTCTCCCCTCAGCCAAAGATTCCATAGCTAAAGTTGATTCTCAGACCCACCAATCACAAAGCCTCTGCAGCTGAGGCTGGTCCTCTAGCTTCCCTCAGCTACACTCCCTGTGCTGGCCCTCTGCTGTCATCTCCTGGATCTACCCACAGTCCCATGAGACAGATCTTGTTGATAGGTATTCTTCTCATAGCTCTCTTTCTGCATCTTGTCGATTGAATTTCTGTTAAAAAGGTTTCTTTAATGGTATTTTTGAGGGGAACCAGATCACTTAGCACATTGCTTGTCTCCTCTCCACAATCTTGCCTGGAAGTCGGGGGCATTAATTGTATTAATGCAAAATAATTTTTAATTTAATGTTGCCAAAATCATCCATTTTGTAATTTATAATATATTCTTATTTGGTCATAAATTTCTTGTTTGGTTCTTGTTTGGTCATAAATTTCTCCCCATTCCATGGATCTTACACAAAGAATATTTCTTGATCTGTTAATTGAAGACCTGTATTTTCCATAAAGTCTTTCCCATCTATTTTTTATGTTGCTTAAAAATATACTTATTGCTGTTCAGTTATGTTTGACTCTGTGATTCCATATGGGGCTTACTTGACAAAGATACAGGACCAGTTTGTCTTTTCTTTCTACAGCTCATCTTACAAATGAAGCAAAATACATTCTAACTTGTCCAGACCAAAAAAAAATCTGACCTGAGTTCAAATGCAACCTCAGACACATAATTGCCTGACTCTGTGACCCTAAGTAAATCACTTACCCCACTGGCTTGCAAAACACACACACACACACACACACACACACACACACACACACACACACACATACACACATATATATATATATATGTATGTATTTCCAGTCCAGTCATATGATGTTGAGGAATTTGGAAAAACTAAGCAACAAAACCAAAAACTGCTTTCTTGAATATTCTTAAGAGCAAAGGTAGTCTTTACCTTTTATTTGTCATTTAGCATCTATCCACAAATTTATAGTTTTAGAAAAGACAATTATGTAAAGCAAATTGTGAGGAAACCCACTTATCCAAGCAAAAAAGTAAATAGGAATTAGAGTTCAAAAAGTTAGAAGATAAGAAATAATAAAGAAGCATAAATGAGCCCTGTTGGGAATCGTTTTGTATGGGAGCATTGTAAATTATCATTACCTGGTGCCTTTGAGTATCAGAACCTTATTTTGCTAAGTGCCATGCGAGTATGAGTGGATTAGGGTCTGGGAAGGATATTTAAGCTCTTTTATTCTGGTGAATAAATGAAGCACTTGGAACACTTGGAGATCTTGAGGGAGAAACTTATCTCCTTTGTCTTCTTTGTCTTCCACCCCTCCAACCCTGGCCTGGGAAAAGAATGAGGGAGTCCAGAAGTGGAATTCCACATATGAGTCCGGACAGGGACTTTTCAGAGCCCTTCTCCTATGAAATAGGAGCCAGGTGAGAGAGAGCAATTTTATCTAGGGGAACTGCCATGCCATGTCAGTAGACTTTAGAATTGCAAGTCTTTTATATCAAAGAATGATGATGATGATGATGATGATGATGATGATGATGGTGATGATGATTGTAATGATGATGACAAAAGCTACCATTTATATAGTGGTTTAAGGTTTAAAAAGCATTGTATATGATAAGGCTAGCTCCCATATATGTCCATGGAAACAAAACTTCCAGTATACTATTAAAAAGACTTTTGACTACTTTTTTGGAGGTTTTTGTAAGTATCCCTGTATGTATTCAAAGATTTTCTCTAATGTCTTTGCAAAAAAACTGAAGTAAGGCCTTTTTGAAACACATGAAGCATCACATTTTTCTCCACATTAGCAGTTTGCTAGATAGGACTTTTCTTCCACATAACTATTCAGATGGGTATAAGAAAAGTTAAATTAGAAATTCCTTGATTTTATAAACTCAGACTTTAAATCCCCTATTAATTTCCTTTTCTAAGTTTCATGTCTCACTTCTCTATCAGTAAAAGACAATTCTTATTGTATTTATTGCCAAAAGAGCCAAACAAACAAACAAAAAAACAATTCATGGGAGAATGTTGTTGGGAGAAAATCAGTATATTTGATGTTTTTTATATTTTATCAATGACTTTAGTTTCATTTTCTTCATAACACTCACTGATGCTAGTAATTTATTTCTGAATGATAGGGGCAAGAATTGTCCTGTTATCAATTTTAGATCCTTCAGTCTACAGTCTTACTAAAGAAATAACTATAGACAAGTCTTATGTCAAAAACATTCTGGGATTCATTAAGATAAACTACTTAAATCTAACAGTTTGCAGAAATGTTAAGGCAAAGAAGGTCAGAGTTTAGCATATTATTTCAGACCCTGAAAACCGTTGATTTACATGTGCTTACGATTGAGTCTACAGCCCATAAAATATACAATAGGGTAGCCTTTAGGGACCTAGAAAATGTACTAAACTTCTCCAGAAATTTCCACACACTTATGACTCAACAATAAATAGTTTGGGACTTGGTATGAATGAACAACCGCTGGGTGGTTTTTCATCTTTCCCTTCTGTTCTATGACAGTAATGCACAGTAGTGGAAGTAAAACAGGAAAAGTAGTCATTGGGCCTTATTATTCTTAGCCTCTATGAAATGCTCCTGTAAAAACTGAGCAAATGGAAGTTAAACCACGTAACTTTTCTGGACAAATCTGAGACAAAACTTCAGTGTCCCAATTGTTTCATTAATTTTATGTGGTTTCCTGAATATATGTGATTGAACAACAATCTTATCTAGCCTCAGAAGCAGTTTTGTGATTTTGAGAGTTTTGTTGATCTTGGATCCTCAGTTGGTATGGGAGATGTTCTCTCTATGTACACTAAAACAATTCTTTAGCAACCTAATAAAAGACAGGATAATCCTTGACCTGTCTTGCCAGGGGAAAAAAATTGAGCAAATTGTTTGAAAAGCGAGGTAAAATATAAAGTATCTATTCTGCATTCCCACAATATTTGATTTTCTGCTATTTGAAGTATCAAAATCCAGGGAGTTTTTTCTCTTTTTTTTGTTTCCTTCCATCCATCCATCCATCCATCCATCCATCCATCCATCCATCCATCCATCCTTCCTCCTCCTCTTCCTTTTCTTCTTCTTTCTTTTGCTTCTTTCTTTTTCTTCTTCTTCTTCATCATCATCATAATCATCATCATCACCTTCTTCCTCTCCTCCTCCTCCTCCTCCTCCTCCTCCTCTTTCCATTCTATTGGCAAGTATAGAATGCAAGACTGATATACTTCCACAGCCAGGATCAATTATTAGTGTTTCTTTGAGGGAGAGGCAAAGAATTAAAAGTGACTTTTGTCCAAGGTTACCCTGACATGCACAGGTCACATTTCATGTTCATGACTTCTTTCACTCCTCACCAATTTCTCAACCCTTTTTTAGATGTGTCAGACTTATTCACCTGAAATTATTCTCCCAAGTTATTCCTAATCTTTTGATTTTCCAGTGTGATAGTCTCAGAAATTCAGAGGTTTTCTCAGAAATCTCTCCAGATTCCCTTTTCTCTGAGCTTTCATGACACTATTCTCATCATTCTCTTCCTATTCTGAACATTCTTTTGCTAGATTACCTTCCCTTCTAGGTACTCTAAATGGAATTTTAACCCAAGTTTCTGTGTCCTGAGCTTTAACATCTTCTTTCCCTATTCTCCTTCACTCTAATCACATGCATTTGCTTCGCATCTCTCTATGCAGGCTCTTCATCTGACATTTCCATTCCTTTGCACTAACTATTCCCATGTATGGAATTTTATCTCTGTTCACTTCTCACCTCTTCCCTCCCTAATCTTATAATCTTCAAGGCTTAGCTCAAATGACACTTTCTACTTAAAAACTTATGATCATCCAAGAAAATTGTCTCTTCTCTCCCCAACATACTATTCATTTTGCATACATTTATATATGTGCATGCAATCTCTCCAAAGTAGGTTGCAAACTCAATGACAGGCTTAGATTTCCTTTTTTTTTCCATTTCCAGTACAAAGAACTGCAATAGGTGCTCACTATTACCTGCTCATTTACTAATTGAAGAAAGCATTAATATAGTTTCAAAAAGATACTGTGCTTCCCCAGTCACCAGAAATACTTATTTTACTACAATGGGACTAATTTTAAGGTCCTAAAACCTTATAGGGGGAAAATAAAGAGAATGCAATTTGGAATTAGGTCTTGACTTTCAATGATTTCATTGTCTCCTAGCATTAAAGAATATCAATTGTGTAATTTACATATGCCAAAAGAGTTTTACAGATTTAATCTAATAAGGGATTGGGAAAATAGACCTATGTTTTCTTATGCTGCTTTTATTTTTTCTACCAATGAGAATGGCAAGGGAACAGTAAAATGGAATCATTGCTGTTAATTGAATAAATACAATACATTATAATCTTCAAGGGGCTACCAAAAGATCTTTACTTTAATTATTGCCATTCAGTTAAAACTTTTTAAGTTAGTTTCTTTACAATGTAGCCTTATAACTCCTTTTCTTGATTTTGCTAATAACAGTGTGCATCACTCTATAGGCAGTTTTCACTTTATGTAAATTTGCACTCCTTGGCAGGCAGCAACAGTAATATGGCAGCATTCCAGGGGACCTCCAACCCAAGTACTTATGATACTTTGGCAGTGGGTCCCAGGCACTCAAGCAACTCAGAGGGAGTGGGGGAGTATGTGCCTGAAGAAGCGTAGGGGAAGTCTGCTAAATGGACCCCATATGCTAAGCAAGAACTTTCTTTACACAAATCTTTCATATTTTCTCTGAAGCCATCCCATGATATCAGTCAATTCTTCCTTAACATAAGTAAATCATTCAGTAGAATTCTCCCTTCCCTCATGGGTCTCCTCCTGACCTCTTCCTGGCCCTGATCACCACAATCATTTTCTTCAGTAACTTCCCCCAGGTTCTGCACCTGGAAAGGTTTCAGTGTCTGATGGAGGATACCTGGGAGAAGGGCTAGACCAATCTTATTGTCTCTGGAACTGGTTCTCAGTCAGATCTATGTAATGCAAATTACAAATGCAAAATGAGAACTATCTACAGTCATTCCTTAAAGTATATTATTATTGCCTTTCATTTATAGAAAATAATTTGCCCATTTCCTAATTGAGGAGTATTCTCTTTATTATTCCTTTCCACCACAAAAGAACTGCAATAACATTTTTGTATAAATAGAAACTTTATTGTTTTTTTTGGGGGGGGGCTGGTTGATCCTTTTAGGATATAGGTCTACTAGCAACATCCCTGGGTCCCAGAGGATATATTGCTTAGGGTATAACTTCAAACTTATTTCTGGAAGGTCAAACAATTCATGGTAATAATAGTACATAGTGTTGCCTATTTTCACAATTTATCATCATTTTTTCCTTTGTAATCCAATTTTCTAGACTGATGGAACTTCAGAGTTCCTATAATTTGAATTTCTCTAATTTTGATTTGAAAAATTTTTTCATATGAGTATTAATAGATTGGATTTTAACTTAAAAACTACCTCCTCATCCTCTTTGAACAATAATCAAGTGAGAAATGGCTACTATTCTTTTAAATCTGAATTTGTTATTTAAATATCAGAGAAATGTAAATTATGCCAAAGAAACTTGCTTCAAGATTTTTTCTCAGTTACCCATTTCCCCTTCTAATTTGACTATTTATTTGCTTGTGCAGTTTTAAAAGAAATTTACAACCAAGACTATTCAATTTATCTTCATTATCCCTTATTTGGTCATGAAACCTTTTTCCTATTCAAGTTTTAAAAAATAATTTTCCTTCTTCCTCTAAATTGTTTATTTTTTCAACCTTTATATATAAGTTGTATATCAATTTGGAAATTATCTTTGAGAAGTTTGAGTTGTAGATCTGTGAACAATTCTTGCCAAGATGAGGTTTTCCCAGCAGTTTTAGAAAGATTTTATTTATTTTGAATTTTACAATTTTTCCCCAATCTTGATTCCCTCCCCCCCTACAGAAGGCAGTCTGTTAGTCTTTACATAGTTTTCATGGTATGCAATGATCTAAGTTGAATGTGATGAGAGCGAAAGCATATCCTTAAGGAAAAAACATAAAGTATGAGATATAGCAGAATTATATAATAAAATAACATTTTTTAAAATGAAAGATAATAGACTTTGGTTTTTTTGTTCAAACTCTACAATTCTTTCTCAGGATGCAGATGACATTCTCTATCACAGATACCAAAAAAAAAATGCTAAGATCTTTTGGTTTGTCAAACATGAGGTTGCTCTGTTCAATTGCTTCCTTATTATATTTCTAATCTGTTGCAATGAATAAATTCTGTATTTTTTAATATTTTTATTATTGATTTATTTTTCATCCATATGCAGATGTGCATTTTTAAGTTACAGAATTCCCTCCCACCCTCCCTTCCCCCCCCTTCAGCTATGAAATGAAATGAAAAAGTTAGGTTAGCACTGTATATACATAGTTTTGATAAATATGTTTACAAATTATTCACTTTTTGATATGAGGAATTAGGATTAAGGGAAAAGAGATACATAAGAAATCATTTGTGTAAAGCACTCAGATTTGGAAGGGTTTTCTTTTGGGGGCGTTTTTTGGTTTTGTTTTGTTTTTCTTCCTCTGGATTGGGATGACATTGTGCATAGCTAGTCTAAAACAGTTGTCCTAGCTCTCTAAACTGCTTGAGAGATGTTGCTTCCATCAAGGTTGTTCCTCTCACAATGTTGTTGTCATGTGTACATTTTCTCTTGGCTCTGCTCCCTTCACTCACCATCAGATTCTGTAAGTCATTCCATGCTTCTCTAGAGTCCAAATCTTTATGGTTTCCTATTGAACAATAATATGCCATAGTATTCATGTACCATAATTTGTTTAGCTATTCCCCAATTGATGGGCATTCCCTCAATTTCCAATTCTTTGACTCTACTAAAAGAGCTGCTATGAATATTTTGGTACACATATCATACTTTTTCCCTTTTTTAATGGTTTCTTCTGGATATAGGCCTAGAATTTATATTGCTGGGTCAAAGGAGATGAACATTTTTATTGCTCTTTGGGCATAGTTCCATATTGCTCTACAGACAGGTTGGATCAGTTCACAACTCCACCAACATTACATCAGTGTCTTAATCCTCCCACAAACTCTTCAAGATTGATCACTTTACCTTCTTCTTGTCTTGGTCAATCTGATAGGTGTGAAATGATATTCATCATGAGTTAGTTTACGTTTCTCTAATTAATTATAAGGAGCATTTTTTCATATGATTAAACATAGCTTAAATATCTTCAATTGTAAACTGTCTATTCATATCCTTTGACAATTTATCAATTGGGGAATGATTTGAATCCTTATAAATTTGATGCATTTCCCTATGTATTTTAGAAATGAGGCATTTCTTCAGAACTCCTAGTTGTGAGTATTGTTTCCCAGTTTTCTGCTTTCCTTCTAATTGTTGGCAGTATTGAGTTTATTATTGCAAAATATTTTTAATTTGATATAGTCAAAATCATTCATTTTACTGTTTATAAAGGACTTCTCTAGTTTCTTAAAAAAATTAAATTGATATTTTATTTTTCCAAATATATGTTATAAACATTTATCAACTTGCTTATGCATATTTAAAATTTACAAAATTTCCACCCATCTTCCCTTCCCACTGTCCTCCCCTCAGAGTGAACAATCAGGCTAATATTTTATATATACATTTGTGTTAAGCATTTTTGGTATAAGGAATTATAATTAAGGGAAGGAAATACATAAGTGATTTTTAAAAATGTGAATGTAATATTCATCAGATCCTGAAGGATTTTTTTTTGTTGACTATTTTTTTAATAATTATTAACTCTTTTTTGAATCCTTCTTTGTGGCATAATTACAAGGATAACAGTCCCCTTCTCACTTTTTTCCCACTATTTCCCTTGAGATTTTAAACTTTTGTTCTTCCAACTCAATTTTATGGTATTTTTTTATGTTTCTGAAGTAAACATTTGACAGCTTGATACAACACTGAATAAATAAATTTACTTAGATAGCATTATTATTCTTATTATGTTGACCTATCCTTGAAAGGAGGAGTCTTTAAAACATGGGCCTTTGAACTTGAATTTGAATGATGCACACATTCTGTAACATATTATTAATAAAACTCATTTGTGAATATGTAGAAATGGAAATAATGACCAAAAATTCCAGCATAGATTCATCTATTTATGACAGAGTAGCTCTATTTCCTTCTTTTTATAGGATTATTATATTTGTAGATCAAGAGAATGCTTTAGACATAACATAGCCATATTTTGGCAAAATACTTGCCAAAGGCTATACTTATGGAGCAAGATAGAGAAATAAGAAGAAGATATTTATATAATCCAATGAAACTGAAACTGTTTAAGTAACTATTCAAAGATTAATTGGTAGTGCTCATATAAACTTGAAAAAAGATCCCTACTAATTGATGCAATCTATTAATACAATAGAATCATTTCAAAAAACTTCCAGGCTAACTTTCTTATTATGTTTTTTTCCAAATAGTATAGACAGTTTATTTATTGGTAATTGTTCTTAAATATGAGAAAGGTGCACCACCTACTTTGAGAGTCCTCTGCCAGCAGAAGACTATTCTCAGCTACAGTGAATGAGAATGGAGCCAGAAATGCTGAGCTCTCCAAATTTTATTAGGTTCACATAGCAGCTTATACCTTAGTCTACTTCTTGGGGACAACTTATGCTACCAGCTAAAGCACCAATCATGTTAAAGGTTACACATTGGTTGGTAAAATTATATATTGGTTAAACAGTTACACATTTTTATGCATACTTCATTGCTCCTGTGGTAGAGCAATCTTGATTAATGCCAGAAAAAACAAGGGAGTTGGGTCATGCTGGTCTCCTGAGAAACTGAACCAGTGGTCAGGAAAATCAAAGGAGCTGGGTCATGCTGGTCTCTGAGAAACCAAACCAGTATATTTGCAAAACCTTTACCCTTGTTATTTAACAACTGTGGTCCTCAAGGATCCCTAACAAATATATTTCCCCCCCAAATGAGGTGAACAGTTTATTTATTGGTAATTGAAAGGAGATATGTGTCCTTTAAGTATATAGTTCAAAATAATAATGTTGTATATGGTGATAGTTTTGTTGCTTCACTTGACTGACAATTTCTGTTCTTGTAGTCATTGTTTATATTCTTTTACTCTCCTTTCATCATTATAAATCACATCATATATTTTTCCTCATTTATTTCCAAATTTTTCATGCTAATCATTCCTTATTATGCCACAGTTTATTCATAAGTTCCTTGACCATATAAACAACTAAGAAAAAAAAAAGGAAAAAAGTTGATAAGCTTCAAAGCTAAACTCCAGACCACTCAAAATGAGCATATCTTCCTTCTTTAATGGATCAGCACATATCTCTTTGTTTCAGGCAAAAGCCAAGTTATTCAAGGCAAATGTAATTTTTAAGACTTTGTTAACAAATGATGACAAAATAAAATGTTATAAATATAATCTTGTTCATAGAACATGGAAATTTTATCCTATTAAATTCAAAACATACATAGTTAGCTAATGTAACATATTTACCCAGCTTTCATCCAGTACAGGTTTTGTATTCATCACAGCAACATAGATTTAGAGATGGAGAGGACTTAAGAGGTCATCCAGTCCAAAACTCTCATTTTCTATATAGAGAAAAATGAGATTCTAAGAGGTCAAGTATCTTGACTGGGATCACATCAGTGACCTTTTCATTTGTTCCATAATTCGTTTTATTCATTCATTATGCTCATTTTGAACATTGCCCTTCTGTGATGTCCTACTCTTTCACTTTTTATTCAAACTAGAATGTATTTCTGGCCACCAGCAATGTAGCATGATTCTTGGAGAAAGTTACTGCACTAGTTAACCTTTCTAGGTTAAAGTTGTATAGTTGTGTTCTTCTGTATCTCTAGATCAATGCCTTCAGTAGTAATGAACAAGTAAATACTTAAGCCAAGAACCTTTGACATGGAAAGAGGTGCAGATTTTCTTTAGATTGCTTTAATCCCAATATTACCCAGGACCCAAGTCTAAGTTTGTCCTCATTGCTGGAGAAAATAATTTGTCCATGCTCCATGTCTGTGTGAGACACAGAGTTAGTGAAAACGTGGGATAGAACAGTTGTTTTCTGGAGGTTTGATTTAAAGAGAGAACATATACAGTTTTTTTTTGGCAAGGAAATGAGATCAAATGACTTGCTCAAGTTCACATAGCTAAGTAAGTTTGAAGTATCTACAGCCATCTATAAGCTCAAGTTCTCTTGATTCCAGATTTGGCACTCTATCCCCACCATTGCCTAGCTGCCCTGAATATATTTAGTTTTTCAGACTCTTTTCTGAAACATGTAACAAGAAGAGATATTTAAAATAATTCTCCATAAAGAAGTCAACATATAGAAGAACCAGTACCATAAGGGCATTCTTGGTTGCATTTGCCAAACAAGTCTTGCTCTGTTTCTCTCTATTTCTGTTTTCCAGTTGCTATTTCTGTCTGTTTCTGTGTCTCTCCCTTTCTGTTTTTAACTGTAATGTCTAAACAGAAAAAAATAGACTACCTATATACCTCCAATCTCTTGCCCTACTCTTGTCAGAAATCAAACACTTCCTTGGAGAAGAATGTATATAATTCTGTGCATGCCTCCTTCCTAGCACAATTTGACAGATTACTCTACACATACCCATAAACTAAAAGGAAAACACACAAATATATATACATAGAATCACATCAATATCTTAGCTATTATAGCACCATAAAGTTTTGTTTTTGTTTTTGCAAGGCAATGGGATTAAGTGGCTTGCTCAACTTCACACAGGCTAGGTAGCCTTTGAGTGCCTGAGGCTAGATTTGAATTCAGGTCCTCCTGACTCCTGGGCCAGTACTCTACCACTATGCCACCTAGCTGCACTGTGATAAGTTCTTTTTTAAGTTACTAGCAGCTAGGGGTTTGGAAAAATTTGGAGACCTCATTGTTACCCAAAGGTGGTAACTGAGGCAAAAGTAATGGCTATTTTCCATTTCCATAAAATCAATAATTTAATTAATTTAGGGAAATCCCAGATGTTATAAATGGTTTATAATTATAAAAACTTAGCCTGAAGTGATTGAATGAACTTTTATTAATTAACTTTACTGCAGAAAAGGGTTATCTCCCCTAGTGGAAAAAACTCTCAATTGACTAAAATGTGCAGCCATTATAAGATTCTTCTAGATTCATTGTCTGTTGACTATAAATAAAAATTAAATGCCATAAAACAAAATGCCATAAAACAAAATGCCACCTAAAATATTTTCCTTCAACAAAATGCCTCTTATGTATATGCTACAATTACACAAATTTCTTAAAAATAGAAGACTTTGGATGACTTTCTTCCACCCTCTGATTATTCTCAAGTGAGGGCAATCAGTAGATCTATGATCACCAAAAGCACTTGACTCTCATAAAAACGTTTGTATAAATGAGTAAAGGATCTCATAGAGATGGCAATGTCTCCTTGACATTGATAATGTCAAGTATACGAACAGGGGAGGGTCTCCAAATGAGATCCATAATCACATGATTCAACTTAACTAAATACATGAGTAAAGTCATATGAATGGAGGAATATAATATGATCAGATTACACTATTTTAATGGACAACCCAGAGAGCTGATCTCTCAACACATATAGCTTGGTTAAACATTGTGGATGCATTATTAACTTGGCACTAAATTGAATTGGATTTCAGAGTGGTTTTAACTTAAGAGGTGCTCAGTGAACTCTGTCAAAGGGAACTTGGTATAAAAGAGAGAGAGAGAGAGAGAGATAAGTAGGGAGTTCATTCCTGGAATGAGAGTCATCTATGGACTGGTATGAAGATGGGAGATGATGTATGTAATTAAAAAAAGAGAGAAAACAATATTTAAGTTCTTAGGCTTATATAAGCATTAAGTACCTGAATCCAGATTTGATCTCAGCGTTTACTTACCCAAGATTTTGGGAATCATTTACGAAGAAACACATTCTTCAACTTGAAATACTACCAGCCAAGACCAAAGTATAGGGAGTGTTGCTACATGATCTTCTGTTTGCAGATGATTGTACCCTCAATGTAGCCTCAGAAGCTGAGAGACCACAAAGCATGGATTGATTCTCCATTGTTTGTGCTCAATTTGGTCTAACAATTAACACCAAGAAACCCAGGTGTTTCTTCAGCCAGCATCATACCATCCATATGTGGAACCATCAGCTACAGCAAATAGAGAAGTTTTTAATACTGTGGACAAGTTCACTCAACTTGGCAGTGTCCTTTCCAAGGAGGTACACAATGAAAATGAGGTTGATTCACACATTGCTGGTATTTTGGAGACTCCAAAAGAAACTGAGGGAGAGAAGAGGTATTAGACTAACTACCAAACTGAAATGTTAACCTCATGGCTATATGTCTGTGAAACCTGGGCAGTCTACCAGTGCCATGTCAGGAAACAAAATCTCTTTCATTTAAATTGTTTTGGGAAGATTCTGAAGATCACCTGGCTGGAGAAGATCCCAGACACTAAGGTCCTTTCTCAAGCTCAACTACGTAGCACTCCAACATTACTACATCCACTCTGATGGGCTGGACATGGGGTTACCTTGCCAAAAAGACTATTTAAAGGAAAACTCACACAGGTCAAGCCCTTCCTATGGGATTGGAAGGTGATATACTAGGACACAATGAAAATGTCTGTTAATAACTTTAGAATTGGTTTACAGTATGGGAGACTTTGTTACAAGACCACCCAGCATGTGGGGGGTGCACTCTATGAGGGAGGCAGAATTGAAGGAGCTCCATGGAAATTTGACATCCATAAGTTTAGAGTACCCACCCCAGGTGTTCACATGGACTTATATACCCAAGCTGTGGTAGAGTGTCCCAAGCTCGTATTGATCTGATCAGTCATAGTTGGACACATTGTAATTTGTCTCATACATAGCAATGTCATTTTGGTCTTCTTCAATGAGGAAGGACAAGAACCAACAATGAGGTTATATTTGAATCCGTGGGAGGTGAGGGGACCACCAAAAGAAAGTGTGTAAAATGAAAAAAGAAGAAAGGAGAAATTCCCAGTTTCTGAGGTATACCTATGGTATGAGATGCAGATAATGTTTTAACATATGAGAAGAGATAGAAAGAAAAGCAGGAGAGAGTAATGGAATGAAAATTCAAAGAGAGAGAGAGAGAGAGAGAGGTTATCCACAAGGAAGCAGTGATCTACAGTGAAGAGATTCAGAAAGTTGAGATTTAAGAATATTCATCAATAACTATTATTATTAGAGAAAGTAGATTTTTAATTTAATGATAATGATGAAAGTCAGACTTCAAATGACTGAGAAGAGACAATTAGCTTAGTTCTAGTAGTTTGAATGAGAAAGGAAGACTTATAAAGGATAATAGTTTAAGGAAATTTAAGGGTCAAATGAAGACTACAAATACTAGAGATTTTGTTTTTAGATTTTGGGCAAGGAATTGTAGATATGAAGAGATTAAAAATGTGTGAGAATGCAGATAATTGGTTTGAGGATAGTGTAAGGAGTTAAGATACAAAATGAGATGGATAGAAAGAACAAAGGACAAAGCAGAGTGTTTGTGCTTGGCAAAGAGAAAGGCTATCTTTTTCAAGAGACTGAAGCAAAGCAAGAGACTACTGGGGATGATGCCAAGGACTTTTTAGACACAGAATAGGGGAAAAGTGAGAACTCAGGTGAATATGCTCTTTTTTCCTCAGTAAAATAAGAAGTGAGGTCTGTTGGCAGAGGTTGTCTTTAGAGGTTTAAAGAGAAAAGGAATTCTGTTTCTAATTAGAACTATCTGAAAACAGCATGAACTTCCTTGTAAAGTAATGAGTTACTTAATGGTGGAGATGATTTTCCTGCCATCAAGGGAGGGTGATTGATTTTCAAGATCTCTGACCCCCATTTTAACAATGAGATTCTGTGATTCTATGGGAAAGTCAGAACAAAATATTAGAAATAGTCCCATCCTTTTTTTGGAGGTGACATGATGTTGTTCCTATTCTTTAGTACCCCAATGGGTTATAGTACACTAATACTGGATTTTATTGGCAGGGATACTGGAGTTTTTATCATTTCCTTCTCCAGTGGATTAAGGCAGATGGAGGTAAAGTGATTTACTCAGGGTCACAAAGCTAGTAAATGTCTAATGTTGAATTCGAACTCAGATCTCCTGACTCTAGGTCTAAAGCTCTATTCACTCAGTTGTGTATTCACTGACATTTACTAGTTGTTAAATATCAAAAATCAATATTTTTTTTATTCATAAATTCTGCTATTGGTCATATTAGAGAATTGGGAGCAGTGGAATAACCCAATCAAAGTACCTCCAGGAAATTAAAACAAAAACTCTTCTTTGGGAAATAGGCCCTCCAGGTACACTTTTGCATTCCTTTTCACTAGGATACCTCCTTCTTCCTCCTCTCCCTCTCTCCCTCTTCCTGGGTTTCCTGTACTTCTTTCCACACCCTGCTTCCTCCCTAACCTACTTTGGGCACTATTACCCTTCTTTGATTGGACAAATCTGAAGTGATGCTTCAGAGTTCACCTCCAAAAGGACACACTCCATCCCATTCATAAGATCTGTTCTACAGCAGATCTGACAAAGATCCAATTAGAATCGGGACTATTGACTCCTGACTTGCGATTTTATGTTGTTACCAAATATGATATAGACATATTAAATATTGGGATTTCTCTCTTTTTAAAATGTCATGATATAAGAATTTATTCAGTCTCTTACAGAGATAACCAGACCTGTTTCCTGCATTCTCTGATTGTTTACACAGCTATTAAAGTCCAAACTTGCAGATTCACTAAGAAGGGGACTAGGCTGTTTGTACAGACAGAACTTTCCTTCAGATTTATAACTGGAGAGATATGGACCTTGTGAAGTGCAGAGACTAATATTTAGAATTACAAATTTCAACTGGAGGCTAATAAAGCAGTTTTTTATCAGAAATATAAAATTAAAGAGGGTCAGTTAGGAGGGTGAAACAAGCTAGCCTGGCATTGGAACACTTGAAAAGTAGGGGCCTGCAACTTGCGTCAAGATATGGTTTTGGATTTGGAATTGGAACTAAGACACATTGAAGTCATATTGAAATACTATAAATTTCATCCCTTCCTCTCCTCAGAGACTGATATGGTAGAAGAGAGGAGGAGATTATGCCTTTCAGTTGTTGGGGAACTAAACTTGCATACTTTTGTTTATATCTTTTGAAATAAATATTTATATGTTAAAGCTAATCTTCCTATTAGTGGCTGAAGGAAACTTACAACTGGGCTAAGCACAATCACTGGGGGCTAGAGACATTAGCAAAGAGGATAGACCCTCCAATTATCTTAAGTAGACTGGAGAGACCCAAAGGTGGGGTAAAATTTAAACTATCTGACCTTTAAGTGATGGGGGTCAGGGTAGTCAGTGGTAAATATTATTATAATCAAAACTAACTATGGTGCTTTAAAATTTGCAAAGCACTTTCAAAACATTTTCTTATTTTATCCTTAGAAGATGCTTAGGAGATAGGTACTATGATCACCATTTTACAGATAAGAAAAGTGATACAGGAAAAAAAGTGACTCACCTAGTATCATATGGATATTAACCATCTAAGGCTGAATTATTTTGATTCCATATTAATACTTTATCTACAGTGCCATCCATTATTATATTTCTATTGAATAGTTCGATATATAAATTTTTGCCTCATTATTTAGCTTCTTGGTAGCTTAGCTCTGAGAGTTAGCATGGAGTACTATATATTTGACTTGAAGTCAGAAAACATGGGTTCAATACTTTCCTATTAATTGATCACTGCAAATTCTGTTTACTTGTAAATTGGGGATAATAATATTTGTTGTACCTCATAGACTTTATATTGCTGTCAGTTATTAAAGATTTAGAGATTGAAGACAGAAGATTTAAGGCCATTGAAAAGGTGAAGGAATTCACACATTCTCTGAGATGTTAAAACTGCTCAGGATTTTATTATGGCAAAATATTATTACAAAGTACATAGGTTAAAATTAATAAGAAAAGCAGTAAGCACTCTGATGACAGGCCAGGTGAAATCTGGGAGAGAGAGAGGCCAGGCAGCTCTGAGACTTGGCTTAACCTGGTCACTTGGTGAGAGGCCTATGGTGTTCCACATGGGTTAAGGAAAGGCATGAAAAAGTCCCAACCTGCCAGAGTCAAAGAAGAGGAAAACAAAGAGAGAGCTTAAGGCTTCTTGTTAAATACCATCTTGTGGTAGGCTGGGCAAGGGCAGTGTTCTTAAATCTTGGACCAGCTTTCTTCCAATGGCAAGCTACGTACTGGTTCTTCCTGTCTCAAGGTGCTTGACCCCCAATTTGAACATGTCATTTCTTATCACACCAGTGTCTATGGCCAAGGTTAGGTTAAGTAAAAACGGGGACAAGATACAAAACAAAAGGTTCAAGGGTTGACAGGATACATTCAATAATCAAGATCAGTTTACATCCCAGTCATTCACAATTAACAAGATTTTAACATCATTAAAGCTATATTCATAATTCTCTACATTTCCCTGCATCCATATAATAGTAAACTGTAGCACATGATTGTAAATATCAGCTATTATTATTCTTGATGTGAACATTTCTTTTCATTGACTTCTATAGTCTCTGTATCAAAACTCATAATTTTCCTTTGTTTTTCTGATCAGAAATTCTCCTGCCATATTTTGAAACAGTAGTTTTTTTGAAATTTGTTATATCCTTTTTTTCTTTATGCTCCTTCACATTCAGGATAGCTATGTTTTCAGGGGTAACAATTAATGTTTAAAGGTATACATGTCTTTAGGATGGCTTTCACAAAATATCAGCCAACCAACCACCTACCAACTCAGTATGAGTTATTGAAAGAATCTGGGGTTGTTGAGCTATGGGCTACAATGGGCAAGGTTATTTGTTTTAATGAGGGGAGAATCATCAGCATGCATGGTTGAATGCTTTACAACCAGCTCAGCCAATATATCTTTCTTGAGGGAAAGAAGAGAAAAAAGAATCTTTCAAATTCACTTGACAGTCCCTGATCAATGTGCCAGTTATGTTTAATGAAGAGACCTCTGGCAGGATTCTTCATAAACACCTCCCCCCCACCACCACTTACTTCTTCCTAAAGCCATCACAATGTGTGGAAATAATGGAGTATGTGTAGTCTGGGGAAAACTGGTTATGAGGAGGAGAGATAGGGATTATAGATGTGCATGAGGAAAAAGTACCGTCAAAGAGATGCCAACAACTGTGCAAAGCTAATCAGGGATCTGCTTTTTGAAGATTCAGTCAAGATGGGTTTGCCATGGCTGATTAAGGTTAATGGCAATCATGCATATCAGTGTCATATAAGTTGTTCTTTAGTAAAAGCTGATCTTATTTGTATAAATAGCACTGTCTAAAGGTTAGAAACTATTGCTTGAATTCCAATTCAGGTGTATTTTTTTCCCTACATTACCAAAAAATCTCCAACTTTGTAAGACTCTACCAACAGGGAAAAACTTTACATTTTACTCTTTTATTCTCTACTATTCAACTAATTATATGCATCTAAGACAGGTGAAAGAGAGAGGTCACAAAAGCTTTCATTTTAATTTCTGTGATCCCTTTTGTTAAACCAAGGAACCTTTAAAGTGTATTTAAAAATGAAGGTCATTTGATTTTTGGATATTTAAGTAAATCTGTGATCCAATCATAAAATTAGGGGAAAAGCACTTTGAAACTGGAAGGGACCTTAGAGGGTATCTAATCTCAGTTCCCCATTTTACAGAGTGATTAAATAGTTTTTATTTATGTAGATTTGTAAGGTTGAAACATGCTTTAAAAATACTTCTTTCATTTTCATAACCAACTATAACCATTGTGCAGATGAGAATACTGAGGATGATATAGGTTAAGTTACTTTTCCAGGACTATACATCTAATCCACATTTGACTCCAGGATTAGCATTTTGTCCACTGAGTCTTCTCCTTTCTAAAAAAAGCAAAATGACTTACACAAAGTCATATAGATGACAAATAGCACAGTCAAAATTTAAATACACTTTCTATGGTTCCAAATTCAGCTGCTTTGCACTGACGTATTTTACTTCATATAATTTAATATGGAAAGTCCCTCAAAAGATATAGATTGCCACCAATCAATGCTTTTTCAGTCTGAGTTAATCTTCAATTTTTTCTCTCAAAATCTTTCACAAAGAGTACAAAGTGCTTGGAGACTTTCTCAAGAACTATTGACAATTCTAAGATTCCAAGAGCTATAGGCTATCTTTTGGATACCATACTTCCTACATAACTGACTGAGAGTTGGAAAAAAAAAATCTCCTGATTATAAACTTCACTGAAACACCTGTAACCCATGTCAGTCTGTCTCTATTCTTGACAAGCTACCTCTTCCATTTTAACCACATACCCTGTCATTTTATGGATACTTAAATAACTTGTGATTTCTTTCCCTGTTTTATTCAATCAAGCTTTGCAAGATAATTCCTAGTGTCTCTCTCCTCATCACATCAGAGATGGGTATTAATAAAATATAGCAAAGAGAAAAAGACACCAATCCCCACATAAGACCCATGACCTATGAATGCCATTTTTGGGGGTGACAAGAACCTTAGAACAAAGACTTGACAAAACTTAGTTTGCTATATCATCACAGAAGAACAGTCATCAGGTATCTGTATCTCCTAATGCTACATGAGGAATCCCACACCTCAGATTATTTTAAATATTTGCCCTATTTTCAAGACATTATAAAGGGTATACAAGGTATGAATATACAAAATTATCAGAGAATGGAGGGAGCATTATTTAAGCTGTATGAGAGATGAAAAGGTACTAACATTTTTCTCATAATCTTAGATCTTACTCAAACCAAATAAATATGAATGAGAACTATAATAACAATATTATTAATAGCAACTGTAATTAATAAAACCCAAAGAAATTGTGGAATATCTCATGTGCCTAAGTCTAAGATCATTTTATAGTATTCCATCTCTATTTTTATAATTTTTATTATTTTACAGTATTATTCTTATTAATATATCAATTTTTGAGCCTATTATTTCCTCAGTGGGGATAAGACTTTCATTTCTTTCTGTTCTACTTCCTTCACTTTACTGAATCACATTTTTTGGAAGATGTATTCACAATAGATTTTTAGACTTATGCTTGATTATTGTGTTGAGCAAAGTTCTTTAGTTCACTTTTACAATTTTGTTGTTATATAAATTGTTTTCCTGGTTTAGTTAATTTCACTCCATTTCAGTTCGTCTAAGTTTTTCCAAATGATCTCTTGAAATTATCTCTTTCTTTTGTTCTTATGAGACAAGAGTATTTCATTACATTAATATACCATAATTTCTCCAGTCATATCCCAATTGTTGGGTAAATTCTTTCTCTCCAGTTCTTTGTTATTACACTTATTTTTATACAAAAAGTTCCTTTTCTTCTTTCTTTGGAGTATAAACAATGTAATTGTAACATTGGATTTGTACAGTTTATTAACTTTTGTTAAACTTTTATGGACAATTTTCAGAACTTTTAGTCACAAATGGAGTGCTTTTGGAATTATTTTCATCTACCCATGAATTAAAATATAAAGCATCCTCAATACAAATGACCTTTTTTATTCCAATCTTCATTCCCCTAATTTTTGTCTTGATGTGGTATTAATTTTTTTTTCACAGCAATAGTTTCCATCAGCTTATCTTTTCAAAAGTTAGTCTTGATATTCTTACATCTTCAAGAAGTGTGCACTGCAATGTACAGGAGTCACTCGCAACTTCTCTCCCCAACTGCCAGGTAACTCTAAATGTCTCTATTTCCTTTCTTTAGATTAATTGGACTTTCACAATAGTAGTTTTGTTAATGAGCAAGAGAAAGCAGATCTGGGCATGCATGGATATTTGCAAATATAGCTTGAAATGATTGTGATGGATAGTCACTCTTAAAAGATAGAAACTTATACTTTGAAGTCAGACTGGGGGAGTGGAGGTCTGGGGAGTCCCAGCATGGCTGGAGGGAGAGTCTCAGCATAGAGAGAGAGATGTACAGCATGGGTGGACATTGACCCCCTGAGTTCAGGGGACTGAGCTCCCTACTTTTAACAGAGCCCTATTCCCAGCACACAGTAACAGCCCTCCACCTGCTCAGGCTCAGCTGTGGGCAACAGAGCTCCGATAGTTGAAAGGGAAATTAACTCCCTCCCCCAGGGCCCAGGCCATTGTTCAAGGACAATTCAGACCCTGATTCTGCCCCTCACTCAATCCTTCCAGTCCTAGAGAGAGGGCCTCAAACACTCCAGAGAAAGCAACCAGTGCACCCTAATGTCCAGTTCGCTTGGAGTTACTAATTCAAGTGAAAAAAGCCTCTATGCTTTTCAATAAGCAAACCCATGAGAGCCAGGATCTCCACCAACACAAGATTCTAGGAAAATGAAGAAAGGCCAGCATTAGGGGTGGGTTTCCATTGGGAATTACTTTGAAATTACAGATCCTAACCCACAGAGATCTAGAATGTCTGAGGAGAATATGAATTGGTCTCTAGCCCAGAAAAATGTTCCTTGAAGAAATTAGGAAGCAGTTTAAAAATAATTCATAAAAACTGTGAAAAGAAATACAAGAGAAAATTAACATCTCTCAACAAGCAAACAAATCCTCGGAAAGTAAAATTGAACATCTACAAAATGAGACTAATTCTCTTAGATCCTCAATTGGATGAATGCAAAAACATAATAATTTTCTCAAATCATAAATTGGACCAATGCAAAAAGAAAAAGATTCTCTCAAAACCACATGTAGTTGAATGAAAAACTTCAAAAATAGAATTTTCCAATTGGAAAAGGATTTGCAAAAGATAAATGAAGAAAATTCTTCTCTAGAAAAAAGAATTGAATCTGTGGAAACTAAAGATTTAATGAGACAACAAGATTTTTGTTAAACAAAATCAAAAAATCTAAAAGAGAAGAAAATGTAAAATGCCTCATTAGTGAAACTACTGACCTTGAGAATAGATCGAGTAGAGATAACCAAATATTTATTGGTCTTTCTGAAAACATTGAAGAGAAGAAAAAAAAAAGCCTGGATTTAATATTACAGGATTTAGTGATGGAAAACTGCCCTGATATCATGGAACCAGAAGGCAAAATAGTTATTGAAAGAATACATCAATCCCCTCCAGAAAGGGATCCTAAAATAAAAACATCAAGGAATATTGTTGCCAAATACCAGAACTATCAAATAAAAGGGAAAATCCTGCAAGCAACCAGAAAGAAACAATTTAAATACTAAGGAACCACAGTAAGGATTACACAGGGCCTGGCTGCATGAAAACTAAAAGATCAAAGGTCCTGGAATTAGATATTCTGAAGAGCAACAGAGTTTGGAATACAGTCAAAAATCCACTATCCAGCAAAAGTAAATGTTCTGTTTCAGGGGAAAAGATGGACAATTAATGAAATGGGAGACTTCCAACTTTTCCTGATGAAAAGACCAGAGCTAAATAGAAAATTTGGACATCAAACAGGAGACTCAAGAGACATATGAAAAGGTAAAAATATGGGTAAATAAACCTGCTATCCAATAAGATGAAACTGGATATATCCCCATCTGGGAGAAAGTTTCTCAGAACTGTCAAGAATTGCAACTCTATTAGAGAGAATAAACTTAGCCAGAAGTTATGGACACTTGTGACTTTTCTGTGACTCAGATATAATGATTTAAAAACCATACCTCCTTAAAGAGGAGGACCATAAGGTGACAGGAGGATAGAGGAGACAGAATGGGGTAAATATCATTACATTAAGAAGTACAAAGGACCTAGTGCAATAGAGGGGAAGGAGGGAGGAGGTGAGAACCACCTGAATCCTGCTCTCCTCAGATTTGTCTTAAAGTTAACATACATACACTCAGTTAAGTTAAGAAGCTTATCTTACCTTTCAAATATTAATAGGGGCAAAAGGGATTGGGGAGGAAAAAGGGAACTAACAGAAGGAAGGGAAGGAAGAAGTGATAAAGGGAAAGGGGTTTGATATAGAAGGGCAAATACACTGAAGGAGGTGGTATTCAGAAACAAACTTCTGGGGAATATGGATAAAGTGAAAAAGGGGGAAAATGCATACAGAGAGAAAATAGCAGGGAGGACAATAAAGAGTTAGCAATTATAACTTTGAATGTGAATTGGATGAACTTTCCCTTAAAATATAAGCAATAGCAGAGTAGATTAAAAACCAGAATCCCACAATATGCTGCTTACAAGAAACTCATTTGAAGCAGAGAGATACATACAGAGTAAAGGAAAAAGGTTGGAGCAAAATATATTTTGCTTCAGCTGAAGTGAAAAAAAGCAGGGGGAGCAAACCTTATCTCAGACAAAGCAGTTGCAAAAATAGATATTGTTGAGAGGGATAAGGAAGGAAATTATAGATTTAGATAAATATCACTATAAAATAAACAAGGAAGTTAAGGAGGTAAACCTAGACATGATAGACCTATGGAGGAAACTGAATGGAGATAGAAAGGAAAATATACTTTTCTGCAGTACGTGGCACTTACCTAAAACTGATCATGTACTAGGGCATAAAAACCTAAATAATCAATTGCAGAATGGCAGAAATACTGAATACATCTTTTTCAGATCATAATGCAATGAAAATCGCATGCAATATTGGTGCAAGGAAATATAGATCTAAAACTAATTGGAAACTAAATAACCCCATTTTGCATAATGAGTGGATCAAACAAAAAGTTACAGAAAGAATCAATTATTTCATCCTCGATAATGACAATAATGAAACAACATGCTAAGTCAAATGAGATAATCCCAAGGTGGCTGTCAGGGGATATATTATATCTTTAAATGCTTACATGAAGAGAAAGAGGAAATCAATGAACTAAATATGCAACTAAAACATTAGAGAAAGAACAAAATAAAAACCTCCAATTAAATACCAAATTAGAAATTCTAAAAATTAAAGGAGACAATTAATAAAATCAAAAGCAAGAAAAATATTGAACTAATAAATCAAACCAAGATTTGGTTTTATGGAAAACACCAATAAAATTGATAAATCTCTGGTTAATTTGTTTAAAAAAAAAGAAAGAAGTTAACAAAACTGCTAGTATTATAAATGAAAAAGGTGAACTCACTACCAATAAGGAGGAAATTAAAGTAATGATTCAGAATTATCTTGCCTAACTTTACTCCAATAAATTAGATAATATAACTGAAATGGATGAATATTTACAAAAAATGAGTTACCTAGATTAAATGAAGAGGAAATTAAATACCTAAATAATCCTATTTTATGAAAAGAAATTTAATATGCCATTATTTAACTCCCTAAGAAAAAATCTGCAGAGCCAGATGAATTCACAAGTGAATTCTATCAAACATTTAAGGAATACTTGGTTCCAATGCTATATAAACTCTTTGGTAAAATAGGTGAAGACAGAACTCTAACTCATTCTGAAACCAATATGGTGCTGATACCTAAACTAGGAAAAGTTAGAACAGAGGAAGCAAATTTTAGACCTATCTCCCTGATGAATATAGATGCAAAAATCTTAAATAAAATCTTAGCAAAATGATTACAACAAGTTATCACTGGGATAATACATTATGACCAGGTTGGATTTATCCCAGGAATGCAGGCTTGGTTAAATATTAGGAAAACTGTTAGTGTAATTAACTATATCAATAACAAACCTATCAGGAAACATATGATTATATCAATAGATTTTGAAAAAGCTATTGAAAAAAATACAGCACCTATTTCTAGAAAAAAAAAAACACTAGAGAATGTAGGAATAAATGGAATGTTCCTTAGATTAAAAAGCAGTATCTATGTGAAAACATCAGCAAGCATTATATGTAATGGGGATAGACTAGAGGTATTCCCGGTAAGCTCAAGGGTGAAACAAGGATGCCCTTTATCACTACTACAATTCAGTATTGTATTAGAAATGTTAGCCTCAGCAATAATAGAAGAAAAAGAAATAGGAGTTAGACTTGAGGAGACAAAACTCTCACTCTTTGCAGATGACATGATGGTAGACCTAGAGAATGCCAAAAAACCCCTCTAAAAACACCTACAAGAAATAATTACCAACTTTACTAAAGTCACAAGATATAAAATAAACCCTCATAAATCCTCAACATTTCTATATATGAATAGCAAGATGCAGCAGAAAGAGCAAGAATGAGAAATCCCATTCAAAGTAACTTCAAACAATATAAACTACCTAATTGTCTACCTGCCAATTCAGACTCAGAAACTTTTTGAAAACAGTTAAAAAACATTTCTCACAAAAATAATATCAGATTTAAATAATTGGGCAAATATCAACTGCTCATGGATAGGCCAAGCTAATATAATAAAAATGACAATACTTCCAAAATTAAACTACTTGTTTAGTGGCATACCAATCAAAATTTCAAAAATTTACTTTAATGAGTTAGGAAACAAAATGTAAGTAAATTCATATGGAAAAATAAAAAGTGGAGAATTTCCAGGAATTTAATAAAATAAACTGCAAAAGAATGTTCCTTAGCCCTAGCAGACCTAAAATTATATTATAAAGCATCAGTTATCAAAACTGTCTGATATTGGCTAAGAAACAGAGTTGTGGATCAGTGGAATAGACTGTACAATAGTAGAAAATGATTATAGTAATCTGCTTTTTGATAAACCAAAAGAGTCCAACTATTGGGTTTAAAACAATCCTTTCAATAAAAACTGTTGAGAAAATTGGAAGTTAGTATGGCAGAAACTTGGATTAGACCAACACCTAACCTCCTTTGCCAAGATAAGATCAAAATAGATGCAGGATTTAGACATAAAAAACAATATTATAAGCAAACCAGATCAAGGAATAGTTTACCTATCAAATCTATGGAAAGGGAAGTATTTTATGACCAAGGAAGAGATGAAGAACATCATCAAAACAAGCTACAAAATTTCAATGACATTAAATTAAAAAGCTTTTGCACAGACAAACCACGGTAACCAAGAACAAAAGAAATGTAGTAAACTGGGAAACAATTTTTACAACTACTATTTTTGACACAGGACTCATTTCTAAAATATACAGAGAACTGAGGCAAATATTAAAAAAAAAAAGCCACTCCCCAATGACAAACGGTCAAAGGATATGCAAAGGCAATTTACAGATGAGGAAATCAAATTGATCCATTGTCATATGAGCAATTGCTCCAAATCATTACTTATTAGAGAAATGCAAATTAAAGCATCTCTGAGGTACCACCTCACCCCTCTCAGACTGGCCAATTTGACCAGAAAGGACAATGATCAATGTTGGAAGGTGTATGGGAAATCTGAGACACTAATACATTGTTGGTGGAGCTGTGAACTCATCTTACCTTTCTGGAGAGCAATTTGGAATTATGCCCAAAAGGCAACAAAAATGTGCATACCCTTTAATCCAGCAATACCACTACTGGGTCTATACTGAAGAGATTATGAAAAAGGTCAAAAACCTCACTTGTACAAAAATATTAATAGCAGCCCTGCTTGTGGTAGATGAATTGGAAATTACATGAATGTCCTTCATTTGAGGAATGGTTTAACAAATTGTAGCATATGTATACTATTGTTCTATTAGAAACCAGGAGGGATGGGAATTTACAGAAATCCGGAAGGATTTATTTGCTTGAACTGATGCTGAGTGTGAAGAGCAGAATCAGAAGAACATTGAATACCATAACAGCAACATGGGGGTGATGATCAACCTTGATGGACTTGTTCATTCCATCAGTGCAACAATCAATTTTGGGGTATCTGAGATGGAGAATACCATCTGTATCCAGACAAAGAATTGTGGTGTTTGAACAAAGATCAAAGACTATTACCTTTCATTTCAAAAACAATTATCTTATTATGTAATTCTGCTATCTCTAATACTTTATTTTTCTTCCTTAAGGGTATGATTTCTCTCTCATCACATTCAATTTAGATCAATGTATACCATGTTAAAAATGTAAAGACTAACAGACTGCCCTCTGTGGGGGTGGGGGGAGGGAAACTTGATTAGGGGGAAAATTGTAAAAGTCTAAATAAATAAATAAAATTTAAAAATGCATAGTGATTTTTTTTAAATTATATGTGTGTATACATGTATATATAAAGATGTTTTCACTTTCCCAGTCTTAAAAGTGAATGTATTGGAGAAGGAGAATTGGAACACAGAAATTCCTTAAAAAAAGAGGGCATGGTTTCCCTTCCATCAGGTCACAGTACTACCTTCCTTCATTGGTTCATAAAGTCTGCCTTTGTGAACCCCAGAGGTTTGCCTTAAGCAGCGTTTTCCACTCAGGACAACTCTAAGGCTTTACATTGTAGAAGTAAAAATTAGTCTTGACGGAATTGAATGGAGCAGAATTGTTGGAAATTTATGTCTCCTGAATGAGAATAAAGATCCTCTTTAAAAAGAAATAAAAATGTAAGGAGGGCTCATTCCTACTAATAAGGAGTGTGGCATGGCTCTGGTTTTAACACACAGCTGTGAAACATTTTTATGTGTCACAGGCAAATCTTTTACATCAGCTTCATTATCATGAATATCATTATCAGGAGAATTACTATTTACTGAATGAGTAAAAGTTTTCAAATAGTGGGAAAAAATGAGTCAGTGTTTTTGTTGCACAAATTGGATTGATGAATATAGATTTAGCAGCCTGTACTGAATGCTGGGATGCCTAAAGATACAGATGTGCATGGCTGGCAATCCTCCTCTACACACTGTGCACTTCTGATGACTGCCCTTGCAGTCATGGAAGGAACAGTGCAATTACCAATATAAATTTTACTTAGTAATGGGGATTATTATTTTATTATTGATCAAATTAAGAAATTTGGAATCATTAAAAAATTGACAAGCCATTATACTTTGTTTCTACTTTCTTTAAAAAATATTTATATTAAATATTATTACATGTTCTTTTTCTCTCCCATTCTCTCCTCTATCCACTGAGAAAGTAAATAATAAGGTATCAATTATAATTGTTAAATCATGCAAACCATTTATACATTAGTCATTTAAAAAAAAGCAAAATAAAGTTAGAAATTATGCTTCAATTTGTACTCAGAGTTCATCTTTTCTTTCTCTGGAGCTAGATAGAATTTTATCTTTAGGAATTCTTTTCGATCACTGTATTGATTAGAAAAGCAAAGCCTTTCACAATTGATCTTCATTACGATAAGGGTTCAGCTTAGATGTCTGAGAAAAGAATTCAGAGTCACTGGTTCTTTTCCAGGCAAGTAGGCTTTTTATTATGTCCTGGAATGAGACAGTGGTTTTAGAAGTGGGAGATGTTCTAGCAAAGAGGGGATTGAAGACAAATTGTTTATTTAGGTAAAGTGTAAGGAAGAAGAGAGAAAAAAATGTTCTGAATTAGATAAGTTTGTATAAGTTACCAGAAGTGCTCCCAGGAATTAGATGATGTCAATATGGAGAGTTAGAACTTATAATTAAGTAAGGTAGGTCAGATGCTGAAAATAAGCAATTAAGTTCCCTGATAGAATAGGATCCTAACATAACACAATATAAAATAAAGGACAAAATCTTAAACAATCTTGACCTTAAATGGATCAGAGTCAGAGGGTACTTATAAGAGCAGTCAGAAAACAGAAGGATCTTGGGTAGGGGTAGAGACAGCAGAGGGGTAGTGGACAGAGACAGGGACAGCAGAGCCGGTAATTAAGTCTTAGCTAGAATTCTGTGTTCTACCAAAGATTTTGCAAGGATGCTCAGAGCATATCAAAATGTTGTGGGGGGAGCCTCATAAATTGCAACCCCATCAACTACAGCATTGCTGTCATGGTGCAAAATAATCTTTCAATTCTTCGCACTCCACTTTGTATCAGTTCCTAGAGATCTTATCATGATTTTCTGACCCCCCCACATCATTTCCCACAGCACTAAATACTCCATCACAACTTTTTCAGCCACTTACCAATTGAAAAGTATTCTTTCAATTCCAGTCTTTGCCATCACATGCACAAAAAAGGTTTGTGTTATTATTTTTGTACATATAGGTTCTTTCTCCTTTTCTTTGTTCTCTTCAGCATACAAGGCTTCTAATAGTTGTATTTCTTGGTCAAAGGTTATGCACAATTTTACATTATTTTTTACCTTATTCCAAATTGTTTCTCAGAATTGTTAAATAACTACACTATACCAAAAACACTTTATTAATATAACTATATATATATATATATATATATATCTTAAAGTATTTTGGCTTTCTCTGATTAATAATGATTTAAAACAATTTTCCTTATGACTATAATTAGCTTTGGTTTCTCCCAAAAACAATCTATTTATATTATTTGATCATTTATCATTTGGGGAATGATTCATTATTTATAAATTTGTCTCAGTATTTACTTGAGAAATGAGTTCTTCATTAAGAGAAACTTTCTATATTTATTATTCAATATTAGGTTGACTTTGGTACTTTTTAGCAAAATGTAGCTTCTCTGATTATCTCTTTTAATTAGATCTATTTTACTTTTTCTTTATATGAAATCATGATTGTTACCATTACTTTTTTAGTTTAGTTGAAGCAAGATAGATTCTGCTCCAATTCTTTATTTGAATTTTTGATGTATTTTTCTGTTTCAAGTGTGTCTCTTACAAACAATATAGTTTTGGATTATAGTTTCTAATCCATTCTGTTATCCTTTTTGTTTATGGGTGAGCTCATCTCATTCATATTTGAATTTATGATTCTAACAATCCATTTCCCTCCATCTTATTTTCTTGTTTTCCTTCTTCTTATACTAACCTTCATTAAAAATCTACTTTGTCATGCAGTGGATAGAGCACCAGGCCTGGAGTCAGGATGACCTGAATTCAATCCTGCCTCAAATACTTAATAATTATCCAAATGTGTGATCTTGGGCAACCCACTTAACCCCATTATTTTGCAAAAAACAGATTAAAAAATCTACTTTGTTTCTGATCATTACCTGCCTTAATCTGTTCTCCCTTTTATGATTCTACTACTTATATTGAATTTTAAGGTCTCTGTAAGAGAGTGAGATTGAAAAAATCTGCTAAACTATTCACATGCAAGTCAAGATGTAACCCATCATCCCCTATTTTACTATTCTATTATTTTACAATCTCACTGTTTTACCTACTTTGAAATCCTATGGCAATGGATGAGTGATGAAGCAGCAGGTGTATATATACTCTGAATTGCAGTCACAACCCTGCACACATGTGACCCAGGAAATCAGATGCATATTCGGTGCTCTGAAATAGCAGTGGCATTAGGCAGTTTTTAAAAGGACCACACTGCTCACCTCATGGAGAGAGGAAGGCATTAAGAAAAGGTGCTCTAAAAATTGTCTACTCCACTCAATGCTGACCTTCTTTCCTCTGTAGGTGCAGATTCCACACAGAGCACAAAAATGTTTGTAAAGATGATCCCAGTCATAATTGGTATGAAGAATGTGTGCATGCCCATGGTCTACATGAAGTCCAAATACATCTAAAAGATGAATAACTATTTTTTCAAGATATTCAGCAGGTATGACATAGAGATAGCAGCCCTGAGTGAAACAAGTCTGGCAAATGAGATGAACTTAAGCAGAATTGGATACACATTTTTCTGGAGTGATTTCTGTAATGAGAAAGGCTAATGTAAGATTTGAAATCAGATCTAATCTAGTCAACAAGTTTGTATGCCTCACAAAAGAAGTAGAAGACAGGCTTATGATAATGCAACTGCCACTTACAGAAAAGTGGCATTCTACAGTTATCAGTGCATATGCTCTCACTATGATGGGGTCAAAGAAAATTTCATGAAGTTAAAGAACTAAATAAGGATGAATTGCTGCTGTAGCGTTCAGCAGTTTTACTCATGTCCAACCCTTTATAATCCCATTTTGTGATTTTCTTGGCAAAGATACTGGGGTGGTTTGTCATTTCTTTCTCTTTTTCACTTTACAGAGAAGGCATTGAAACAACCAGAGTTAAGTAACTTGCCCATGTCACATAGCTATTAAGAAACTAATTCTGAATTTGAACTCACAACGATAAATCTTCCTAATTCCAAATCCAATGTTCTCTTCATTAACTGCCCTAAGGATAAACTTCTTACATTAAAAAATGGAATGATAATACTTGCATCTGCTCATAAACCTATTTTGATCAGGGATCAAAAACAGTCTAATTGGAATAAGGTCTGGTAGTGCTTCTGTTATGTATGTTTTGATGATTTTAAGAAAAGAATGAAAAGAGAAGAAAGAGGAATACAATGGGGTAGAGGGGAATGGAAGAGTTAAGGCAAAAAATTTCACATAATCAATGTGCTCAAGTAAATATCTATACAAACAAGGAGACCAAATAATTAGTAACTAATACTTCAACTTCATTCTCATCCGAACTGATAATGATGAAATGATATTTGCTATTGTCCTGTAACAAATAATGGGGGAGATAGTTTCAAAATAAATCCAAGAATACTTTAATGACCTGATATATAATGAAGTAAATTGAGCCTGGAGAATAATGTAAATATGCAAGAATAATGTAAAGGTGAACATCTTTGTGAGAAATAGGAATGCTTAATGGGATATTGCTCAAACAAATTTTAAAAGACAAATAATGCCTTCCTATCTCCAGGAGGTGAGAAGTGCGGTCCTTTTAAAAACTGCCTAATACCACTGCTACTTCAGAACATTGAAGGGTATATATATAATATATATATATATATATATATGTATATATATATATATATTATATACATTAATAAGAAAAGAGAAAGAGATCAAACTATGAAGTTGTTGTTGTCCATCATCTTCAAAGAAGACCAATAACATGGTAACACATTGATTTAGCCTTGAATTAGTTTTAAATGAGGTAGAGTTGCACAAAGTCATCACCTTCATACACTGTTCCAAAAGTCATCAAAGTCCAGTGGCAAGACAGAAAGTCAAGATGACTGACAATCATCTAGGATGCTGTGGTAAATCTTGGCATCTTTCAAGTCTGACTAAGCTCTAAGTAGTTCATAGCAAATATGCTCTGAAGGTTTTGGACCATACTTTTTTATTTTTCCTCCACTCATTCCTCTAGGGGAAGTCTGCAGTCAACAGCCCTCTAACTCATCAACAGGTTTGGAGCCTGTCAGTTATCATCAACCTGCTTTAGTCTGTCCACCAATATGATTTATTAAGTTATGGCCACTGCATGTTCTACAGCATCTTGATCTACAGGTTTGAATTTGATAAAAGGTGAACATGAAACGTGTACTGAATAGGACCCAGCCAGCCCTTACATCAGAGATACTAGTTCTCCTTGAACATGTCCTGCATCTTATACATGAAGATTTATTAAGAGCACCCTTATTTGCTAATGATGTGATAGTTTACATAGAAAATCCTAGAGAAAATTTAAGGCCACTATTTGATAAGTGCCTTCAGGAAAGTCAAAATCTATTCTTAAAAAAATCCCTAATATCAATCACTTATTTTAAGTGGAATATAACAAAATTCTTAGCTTAAACATCTTAAAGATTTTATAGCTTAATCTCTATTAAGATTTTTTTTGATAAAACATAAAATTATAACATAATCCAAGGAGAAATAATAGAACAAGAAGTTTCATTCCAAAGAACTACATTAGATTAAATTATTTGGGGAACATTCTACCATTTCACATAAAACATTTGTATAAATTCAATTGCAAAGTACTCCTTGAATAGTTGAAGATTAACTTAATTACCTGCAGGAATGCTCATTGCCCATTCAGGTTTGGATTATGTTAATATAATAAAAATAGTAGTACTACTAAAGTTAATTTATGTTTTAATGCTCAAAGAAATATTTTAAATAAATAAAAATCATAAATTTTATTTGTAAAATTAAAATATTTGAATAAAGAAATAATGAAGAGCTATAGGGATGAATGAAGAATAGACCTTCAAGACTTCAGACTATTTTACATGACTATTAAAACTATCAAGTATAGATTAAAATATAGGGAGGTAGAACAATAGAAAACAATAGGCAAAAGAAAATCATAAACAATGGGACTCAATTATGCATTGTTCAATAAACTGGATAATCTAAAAAAATACTTGAGAAAGAATTCAGTATTTGATTTAAAAAAATTTGGGAAAAGTGGAAAATAATAGGGCAAAAATGAGGCTTGGTTCAGTAACTGACAAAATATTCTACAATACATTCAAATGGATGTGTCCTTAAAATACTGATATCATTTTAAAAAATAATAAATAAATCATATCTCTAGCACATGCAAAAGCATCATAAACTAAGAAAGATGGACAATTATAGAAGATAAAATCTAGCTTTGATTTCATCAAAGTGAAAAACTTCCATATACATAAACACACATGAACAGATGCAAACACAAATAATGGACTTGATTTAAGAAAGGAAATTATTCAAGGGAGGAAAGTGATCAAATTGTTCTGATAAGGCTTTGGCATTCAAGATATATAATTAATGCATATATCTAAACCTAAAAGCCATTACCCAACATATAGTAATAGGATGCAAATAAATAATTCCGAAAGGAATTATAAACTAGGAACAACCATATGAAGTAATGTTTCAGGTCAACAATAACAAGAGAAAATTATATTGTTATTATGTTTTAGTGAAGTTATAACCACTATGAAGTTTCATTTCTCATCTTTCATTTGTCAAATAAAATAAAAGGTGTGAATGGTAATTTTTGGAGAGAATTGGAAAGACTATCATAGTGGTATATCACTGGAAGAGGTGTGAATCAGTGCAATTTTGGTAATCAAGTTGGAATTATGGAAGTAACAAAGATATTCATTTGCTAAAATTTTACCTGAGAAGATCACTAATAAGAAGAAAGCCTCTCTCTCTATATATATATACAAATGTACTTAAAGCAACCCTTCTTGTGAAAACAAAGAATTAAAAACAAAGTACATGCTCATCATCTGGGGAATAACTAAATTGTGATACATGAATGTCATAGAATATTACTATTCTACTAGAAGTAATCAACTTAATACAGAGAAACATGGAAATAACTACATGATCCGATACAGAGGGAATAAAGAGCAAAGAAAACAATATACCAATGATTATAATAGTGAAAACAGAAATTAAAAAGTCTAAGCATGGAAAAATGGAGATATGGAAAGGACCCTCATCTCACTGATTTACAGAATTTGTAGCAAAAGTGTGATACTTTGCATTTATTTTCAGACATTTTTAGTTTTTTTAGTTGTTTTTTTTTTTGCAAGGCAATGGAATTAAGTGGCTTGCCCAAGGCCACACAGCTAAATAATTATTAAGTGTCTGAGGCTGGATTTGAACTCAGGTACTCCTGACTCCAGGGCTGGTGCTCTATCCACTGTGCCACCTAGCTGCCCCTATTTTCAGACATTTTTGAAGGTACAGTAATGGTTTTTTCCCACTTCTTTTTTTGTCTCAAAAATTATATACATTAAGTAAAATGGTTCTTTGCAAGGAAAAGAGAATACAAGGGGAAATTATGATTTGTGGAGAAAGTAAAAATAACACTGATAATACTTTTAAAAAACTATTTTGTTGTGTATATTTTTAGACTATAAAATTATTATCAGAAGCATTAGGTCTATTGAGACTCTTTGATTTTCCTGGTATTAGTTCATGTTGCTTCCTTCCAAGTCATCCAAATATACTTGTATTTTTCTGTTTATCTATTAGAAGTTCATTGGGTAAAAAAAAAATAGAGTCGTATTTAAAGTTGGAAATAGGCTCAGACAAGTTGAATATAAAAATAAAACGTTTTGTTCACAAAGTTGAACTCTTAATGTAGCCACTATGGCAAAGCCTATGGGTGTGGTAAATAGGAGGAATGTGTGGGGTGTGTATGTTGACTATACTACCTTTACAGTTATGTATGCCAATAACTACAGTAGATTGTAGTGTATTATTATCTTGTTCAGATATGGTCATCAATGAGAAATTTGGATGAAAGCAGCAAATGCTGTTATTATTATTTATATTTGATCTGACAAAGAACATTTGGGAGAATAATACCTATGTTGGGAATTCTGGTGTCTCAACAAGGCTCAAAGAAATATTCAAATGATAATGACAAAGTTAAGATTGAAATAATGTTCAAAGAAAATAAAAAGGAGCTATTCTTAGAGTGACTCAGTGATCTCCTTTAGAGATGTGGCATTGGGCAGGAATAATTTATATAATAGACAGTAAGTTATTTATTGACTTAGAAGATATATGCAATTAATTATATTCATTGAGATAAAAAAGAGGTCGTGATGATATTCATTAAGCATTTAGAATACTATAATGTGGTGAAGGAATAAGAATTTTTCTCTCAGGGGAAGACAGAACTGGGAACAATTGATGGGATGTAAAGAGAATCAGATTAAGGGTCAAAGGAAAGAAAAAACTTCCTAACAATTAGGTCCCAAAATAAAATGGGTTGCCACTGGAAATAAAGGATTTCTACATAGTCTATTGAGAATGGAACAGTGAGGATTCCTGTTCATGTAAGGATTTAACTATTATTGAATAGTATTGAACTTAATTGGTTTCTTCCAAGAGTAAGGTTATATGGTCTTTTCCAATGTTTTAGTGTAAAGGTGTGGTTATAGAGAAACTAGAAATCCTCCAAGGACAGAAACATGAAATCAATAAATCCCCAAATGAAGAGCTGTGGCTATAATGTCAAGCCAGGGTTTTTACTTTGAAAAAAACATTTGTCAGGGATTCAGTTAACTGTATATTGTTCAATACTGCTCATATTCCTGAATCTTGAATCCAAAATAAGTTTCTCAGATGTAAAATGAATGAATAAATGAATTTGATATTTTTATCATGTATAGATTTCAAATTTATTGTACTAGAATTACCTAAACTCTGACTCAACATTCAGTCACAATTTTTATTATCTTTGGATAGCTTGGCCAAAACACAAGAGATTAAGGGGTTAATCAGTCAAAATAGGATTGCAGCTGGGTTTCAGAGAGAATGCTGTACAATGGGGTTCCAGTTGGGATTATGTGTAAAAGACAGAAGACTAACCAGGAATAATGGGGAAACCGGAAACCCATAAGTAAAAGTCAAATACGAACCTTAATCAACTGGCTAGCAATAAAATGAAAGTTGAGGACTGAGACTATGGGACTGAAATGAAAAGATCTTGAACCAGAGAAGTATAAGTCAGTGTCATAGAAGCAGCTGAACACAATAGGAATAACATTGACTTTAGAGTCAGAGGATCTGTATTCAAGTTTTGCTGTTGAAATTTACTACCTATTTGACCTTAAAGAAATCACTTTACTTCTCTAACCTTATTTTCACATATGTAAAATGTTGGGGTGATAATAGATGTCTTTGAAGTTTCTTCCATCTCTATATGTATTGGAACCATTTGTGCATCCTCTTACTTAAGGTGAGATATCTGAGATTATAAATCTTTGATATTACTACCATATATTTGATCATTTTTGACATAAATGCTTGTGTGATATTGACTTTCCATTTGTATTATCTTGAATGGGCTGCAGCATAGAAGCCTCAGTTACTGATATTAGAAATCTCAAATATATCCAAAGTAATAATGTTTGTTTCTCTTTATATGTTACTTGGTAAATTTCTGTATATCTATACTTAGTATAGAATTCATCTATTACTTAGAATATAAGACTGAAGAAAATAAATTAAATTTGTACTCAACATATAAGAAAAAAGAATTATCAACTTGATAATATGTCTCTTTATTTTTCTAGCTGGGGAGTGATGAGTAGATTTTTCCCTTCAAGTATTACTACACATTGTTCCAATGCTTTTTTTTTTCCCCTAAAGTGTGCTTAGTGCTAAGCCCATGAAAATTGGTAAGTGATAGCTTAAGAATATAATTTATTAGAAACTCCTTTATTTGTTGACTCCTCTGTTGAACACCTAGAGAGGATACAAGACTCTAGCAACTCAATACTACCCTTTGAAAATTATAGTTATGAGATATCTCATAAAGTAAATGTCAAAGATTATAAAAAAAATCAGTGAAATTTTCTATTTTATAATTTAGGCAAAATTCAAGTGATAAAAAGAGGTCCAAAATCTCCAACTGTATGTGCATGTATGCATATGTGTACCTAAATTGGATTCAACAGTCCAATTATGATTGTTTGCTTTTGAAAGATTTTTCATTTATTTATATATTTTCATCCATATGCACATGTATATTTTTAAGTTGCAAAATTTCCTTCCACCCTCCCTTTCTACTTCTACCCCCCCCCAGTGAAGAGCAATCAGGTTAGCATTGTATGTACATATTTTGGAAACCATTTTTACAGAATAGTTATTTTTGATATGAGGAATTAGGATTAAGTGAAAGAGATACATAAGAGATAACTTTTATGAAATGTTCATCAGATTCTGAAGGATTGGGTTTTATTTTGGTGAATTTCATTTTGTTTTGTTTTTCTTCCTCCAGATAGGGATAACATTGTTGATAGTCAATCTAATACAGTTGTCCTAGCTGTCTGAACTGTTGAGAGGAGATGCTTTTATTACGGTTGTTCATCTCACAATGTTGTGTTGATGTGTACATTGTTCTCTTGGTTCTACTCCTTTCACTCAGCATCAGATCCTATAAGTCATCCCATGCTTCTCTAGAGTCTGATCATTTATGGTTTCTTATAGAATAATATTCCATAGTATTCATGGACAATAATTTGTTTAGCCATTCACCAATTGATGGACAAACCCTCAATTTCCAATTCTTTGCCACTACAAAAAGAGCTGCTATGAATATTTTGGGACATATAGGACTTTTCTCTTTTTTATCATTTCTTCTGAATATAGACCTAAGGGTAAGAAGAGTTTTATTGCTTTTTCAGTATAGTTCCATATTGCTCTCCAGAAAGGTTGGATCCAGTAACAACTCCACCAGCAATGAAGCAATGCCTCAATCTTCTCACAATCTCTCCAAAATTGATTGTTTTCCCTTTTTCTCATCTTGGTCATTCTGATAGGTATGAGGTGATACCTCATTGTTGTTTTAATTTGAATTTCGCCAATCAATAATTATTTGGAGCACTTTTCATATGATTAGATATAGCTCTAATTTTTTTTATTTGAAAACTGTTCATATCATTTGATCATTTATAATAATTAGGCAATGACTTGTGACCTTATAAATTTGATACAATTCTCTATATAGTTTAAAAATGAGACCTTTATCAGAACTCCTGGTTGTGGAGATTATTTCCCAGCTTTATTCTTTTCTTCTATTTTTGGCAGCATTGATTATTTTTTTAGTGCCAAAACTTTATAGTTTGATACAGTAAAATCATTCATTCTACAGTTTATATTTTGCTCTAATTCTTGTTTGGTCATAAATTTATCCCCGTTCCATAGATCTGATAGAGTATTTCTTGGTCTGTTAATTTACCTATGGTGTTGTTCTTTATGTCAAAATCCTGTACCCATTTTGACCTTATTTTGGTATAGGGTGTGAGATATTTAACTATGCCCAGTTTTTGCCATAGTATTTTCCAGTTTTCCCAACAATTTTTGTCAAATAAAGAGTTCTTATCCCAGAAACTGATGCCTTTGCATTTGTCAATAGTAGATTGCTGTATGTAGTCATTTACTGTGACTTCTTTTGATCCAATCCTAAACCACTTATCTATTGCTTGATTTCTTAACTAGTACCAGGCAGTTTTGATGATTGCCACTTTAAAATATAGTTTTAGATCTAGTAAAACTAGGTAACCCTCTGCTCCAGATGAATTTTGTTACTATTTTTTCTAGCGTGGTAAAGTAATGATTTGGCAGTTTGATTGGTTTGGCATTGAATAAATAATTTCATTTTATTATATTAGCTCAGCCTAACCATGACTTTTTTGACATTTTTCCAGTTATATAAATCTGACTGAGAAGTGCTTTATAATTGTGTTCATACAGTTTCTGGGTTTGTCTTGGGAGTAGATTCCCAAGTATTTATTGTTGTCTATAGTTATTTTAAATGGAATTTCTCTTTCCATCTTTATATAGAGAAATGCTATGGTTTATTTTATATCCTGCTACATTGGTATATTTGTTAAATGTTTCAAGGAGTTTTTAGGTGATTTTCTTGTGTTCTCTAAGTATACCATCATATCATTTGTAAAGAGTGAAAATTTTACTTCCTCATTGCCAATTCTGATTCCTTCAATTTATTGCTACTGCTAGAATTTCTAATACTATATTGAATGGTAATGGTGATAATAGACATCCTTGTTTCACCCCTGACTTTATTAGAAATGCACTGAGTTTATTCCCATTACAGATAATATTTGTTTATGGTTTTACATAGATACTCCTTATCATTTTAAGGAAACCTCCATTTATTCTTCAACTTTCTAGTGTTTTTAACAGAATGAATGCTGTATTTTATCAAAGGCTTTTTCAGCATCTTTTGAGATAATCATATGATTTCTGTTGGTTGTGCTATGAATATGTTGAATTCTGTTGAATGTTTTCCTAATGCTGAATGATCTACCCACCAGGCATAAATCCAGCTTGATCAACCTTGATGGAAGCAGCTCCTCTCAGCAGTTCAGAAAGCTAGGACAACTATATTAAACTGGTTTTGGTCAATGTTACCCCCATCCAGAGGGAAACAACTAAACAAAAGAAAGCTAAACAAAAACAAAACAACCCTTCAGAATCCGATGAACACTGTATAAAATTATCTCTTATGTATCTCTTTCCCCATATCCTAATTCCTCATTCAGAAATTTTCTAATCTGTAAACATATTTAGCAAAAATATGTACACACAATACTAACCTGACTGTTTGCTGCTGAGGAAAGTGGGGTGGAAAGGGAAGAGGAAGGAAATTTTGTAACTTGAAAGTATACATGTGTATATGGTGAAAAAAACTAAAAATAAATAAGTAAAAACAATGAATATTTTAATTTAAAAAAATACTAAGCCATGGCTGAATAGAAGTATTTGAGACATTGAAGAGGCAAAATGGACTATTCAATTTTTCATATTTAACTCATTATACAAGAGAGACAAACTAAGATTGTCCAGCCATAAGGAATAGAAATGCCTCCAAATAAAAGTTAATGTGTAGAAGGAGGAGATGCTATAGAAGCAGTAACTAAAGAACATTACCAGAGAATAGCCTTTGAGGAAGTGAAAAGTCAATGAGATGAAGGAGCAGAAAAGAAAATCTCTGAATCAACGAATCATTATTTTTGAAAATAATTCTGAAGAAAACTCAATATAAGAAAAGAAATTTATTTACAACAATAATCTCAGAAATCAATTTGTAATTTTGTAGAAAGAAATCTAATAAGAAAAATAACATGATAAAATATCAATAAATGGTAACAAAATAAAGATATCTATAGGAAATATAAATTAAATGAACTTCCAGGGTGAAGTCAAGATGGTGTAGTGAAGCTACCATGCTCCTGGAGTTTTCTCTACCAAAGGTAAAAGAAGCCTCTGCAAGGACATTAAGGCTAGAGATCCCATAAGAAAAAGAGAATATATCAAGTCGTGGAATATCTTCAGTGAAGGTCTGTCACTTTGGGGGAAAATACGAAGTAAGTCTAGGTGACCCTAGAGGGGGGGAAAGTCAGCGGGAGTCTGTAAGCCACAGTATAGACCATTTTGCCTGGGTATATCAGGGAAAAACATGGGACTAGGTTGGGAAGAAACCACTGCAGGCAGAACCTGGACATACAGGAGAGAATTAACCTCTGCAAAAGCAAGGCTAAGACTGCATAGGCAATATCTTGGCCAATGATAAGCAAGGGATCAGACCCCAGGCCTAGCAAAAAAAAAAAAAAAGTTGAATCTATGCTCTTCATACCCCAGGAGAAGAGCTAAAACAAAGGAGGATAAGCAAAAAAGTTAAAACAATTCTCACAATAGAAAACTATTTTGCAGATAAAGATGATAATAATGTAATGTTGTAAGAAGAAATCTGAAAAATTACTCAAAAGGGAAATCTCAAGAGTCTGTGAATTGAATTCAAATGCAAAAGGTAATAAAAGGTCTTAAAAAGAATATGAAAACCAAAGAAGAGAGAAAGAGGAAAAATGTAAAAAAAGAAATGAGAGTCATGTAAGAAAATTATGAACAAATGACCAAAGTAATCAACTCTGTTAAAAGTAAAAATAAGCAACTGGAAAAGGAAACACAAAAGTTAATTGAAAAAAATAAAACACTAAAATCAGAATTTAACAAATAGATGAATCTATGAGACTACAGGATTTTATCAAACAAAATAAAAAGGCTAGAAAAATTGAAAAAAATATAAAGTACATATTAGGAAAAACAAATGACCTGGAAAATGGATCCTGGGAGAAATCATTTACAAATCATGAACTACCTGAAAGCTTACATTGAACAAAGAACCTAGAAAACATCATGCAGGAAATTATCCGGGAAAACTGTCCAAATTTGCTAGAACAAGAAGACAACATAAAAGAATATATAGAATCCCTCCAGAAAGAGACCCCAAGATAAAAATTCCATGGATGCTTATAGTCAAATTCCAATAATCTCAAATAAAAGAGAAAATTCTGCAAACTGCAAAAAAAAAAAAAAAGAAACAATATGAATACAAAGGAAACCCAATCAGACTCAAACAGGACTTATAAGTCACAACACCAAAGAACCAGAGGACCTGGAATACCATATATCTGAGAGCAAAAGACCTGGGATTGCAATCAAGCATTTACTACCCTTCAAAATTCAGCACATACTTTCAAGGGAAAAGATGGATCTTCAGTGAAAAAGAGGACTTCCAAAATTTCCTGAGAAAAAGACCAGAACTGAACAGAGAATTTAATCGCCAAATATATGACTCAAGAGATGCATTAAAAGGTAAATCAAAAGGGGAAGGACAAAGCAAAGCAAAATAAATGTTAGTCAAGACGATCCAAATGTATTCAAGTGAATTCTACATAAACTATTTAAAAAATAGATGAAGGACTTCTGTCAAATTCCTTTTATGACATCCACATGTTGCTGATGCATATACCAGGAAGAACTAAAACAGAGAAAGAAAATTATAGATCAATCTTCTTAATGAGCATTGATCCAAAAATCTTAAATAAAATTTTAGCAATGAGATTACAGCAGGTTATTATTGGGATGATAAATCATAATCGACAAGATTTATACAAGTAGGCAGGGATGGTTCAATATTAGGAAAACACTCAACATAATTGAACACATCTATAGCAAAACCAACAAAAATCATATGATTATCTCAATAGATGCTGACAAAGACTTTAATACAATACAGCAACATTCCTATTAAATATACTAGAAATGTTATGAATAAAGGGAGTTTCATTAAAATAATAGAATTATCTATTTAAAACCATCAACAAATATTATATGAAATAGGGATAAACTTAGCATTTCCAATAAGACCAGGGCTGAATCAAGGAAGTGAATTATCACCATTATTATTTATTATAATTTTAGAAATGTTTGTTATAGCAAAAAGAGAAGAAAAAGACATGGAAGGAATCAGAATTGGCAACGATGAAGCAAAGCTTTCACTCTTTGCAGATGCTATTATGGTATTCTTAGAGAAACTGAGAAAAGTCATCTAAAAAATTCCTTGAAACAATTAAGAAATTTAACAAAGTAGCAGGATATAAAATAAACCCACATAAATTACCAGTATTTCTATATATATGAACAACAAAGCCCAAGTGAAAGAGATAGAGAGGAATTCCATTTAAAATAACTATAGGCAACACTAAATACTTAAGAATCTACCTCCCAAGCAAAACCAGAAACTGTATGAACACAATTATAAAGCACTTCTCTCCCAAATAAAATTAGATCTAAATAAGTGGAAAAATTTCCAAGGATAGTTCGAGCTAATATAATAAAAATGACAATTCTACCCAAATAAAATTACTTATTCATTGCCATACCAATGAAACTACCAAATAATTATTTTACCAAACTAGAAAAAATAGTAACAAAATTAATCTGGAGTAACAAAAGGTCAAGAATAGCAAGGAAACTGATGGAAAAAAATGTAAAGGAAGGTGGCCTAGCTCTACCAGATCTAAAACTATGCTATAACGCAGCTGTCACCAACACTGCCTGGGACTGGATAAGTAACAGAGTAATGGATCAGTGGATTAGGATAGTTTCAAAAGAAGTCACAGTAAATGACTACAGCAATCTACTATTTGACAAATGCAAAGGCATCAGTTTCTGGGATGTCACTAGGTATCAGAAATTGTTGGGAAAACTATAAAATAGTATAGCAAAAACTAGGCACAGAACCACATATTACACCCTATACCAAAATAAGATCAAAATAGGTATAGGATTTTAGACATAAAGGGCGACATCATAGATAATTTAATAGAATAAGAAATACTCTATTAGATCTAAGAAAAAAGGGGACAAATTTGCAGCACACATGTAATAGAGTACATTATAAATTTCAAAGTGAATTATTTTGACATATTAAATTAAAAAAGATTTTGTATTAAGAAAATCAATGCTGCCAAAATTAGAAGCAAAGTAGGGAGCTGGAAAACAATCTTCACAAATAGTAGTTCTGATAATGGTATCCTTTTAAAATATATAGAAAACTGCATCAAATTTATAAGCTTACAAGGCATTCCTCATTGATAAATGGTCAAATGATATGAATAGTTTTCAAATGATTAAATTAAACTTAAATATAATCATATAAAAATAGTCCAAGTCATTATTGATTAGAGAAATGCAAATTAAGACAAACTCTGAGGTATCACCTCACACCTATCAATCTTGATTAAGAGGAGAAAAAGGGAAAATGATCAGTGCTGCAGAGGTTGTGGGAGGACATTATGTGGGATATTGTGTGGGACACTGATGCATTGCTGGTGGAGTTGTGAAGTGATCCAACCTTTCTGGAGAGTGATATGGAATTATGCCCAAAGAGCAAAAAATTGTTCATACCCTTTGACCCAGAAATTACAATTCTATGTCTATATCCAGAAGAAATCATAAAAAAATAGGACAAGTTCCTCATATTCCAAAATGTTCTTAGCTATTCTTTTTGTATGGCAAAGAACTGGAAATTAAGGTGATACTCATCAGTTGGGCAATAGTTAAACAAGTTATGGTTCATGATTATTATGGAATACTATTGTTCTATAAGAAACCATTAATTGATGGACTTCTAAAGAATAAATTACAGGATCTTATGCTGAGGAAGGGAATAGAACCAAGAGAACAATATTAACAACAGCAACATTGTGATTTCATCAACCCTGATGGATACAGCTGTTCTTAGCAGTTCAGAGAGCTGGGACAACCTTAATAGATCCATTATGGACAATGCTTTCCCCATACAGAGGAGGAAAAATAAAACAAAACAAAACATCTTTCAGAGTCTGATGAACACTGCATTCACTTTTTAAGAAAAAATATTTTTTATATATTTCTTTCCCCTAATCCTAAATCCTCATACTGAAAGTGACTAATCTTTAAACATGTTTAACACAAATGTGTTTGTTCAATATTAACCTGACTGTTCATCATTGAAGGGAGAGGGAAAGAGAAAAGAGGAGGGAAGAAAACTTTGTAATTTAAAAAATATCCATTAGGCAAATGGATGAATGTTGAAAATTTTTTCTAACATGCAATTGGAAAAACAAGATATCAATTAAAAAAGAAATATAAATCAAAAAGTCAACTGATCCAAATATTTTGAAGAGCATTCTGAAACTATGTCCATAGGACTATAAAACTGTATAAACACCTTTTGATCCAACAAACTTACTGCTATGTCTATATCACAAAGAGATTTTTAAAAAAAAGGTAGGGGAAACCTTCTTGTACAAAAACATTTATAGTCATCTCTATGTGGTAGCTGAGAATTGAAAACTGAGAGGATGCCCATCAATTGGGGAATGACTGAATAAGTTATGTTATATATTTTTGATTAATTATTGTTCTATTTTAATGTGTAATTATGGGAAAATATTTAAAATACAGAAAGAATGAGATATGGAATTTCAGCAACATAGTAAAATAGCATAAGAAAGAAACTCATCAAAGCAATGAAAATATGTCTTGGTAACTATATAAATAAAGAATAAGAAGAAAATGTGAAGGGAAATAATTTAGATATCAGCAAATTATTCTTTTAAAAAAATCTGAAAGTCATATTTCAAAGAAGGCAATAGGAAAGTTCCTATAAGAACATCAAGGGATAGATCAATGATCAACGAAATGCACTCAACCTTAAGAAGAATCAGATTAAACTCTTCCAGACACCATTTTTTTTTTGCTGTTGGCCAAATGAAAGATGGTGTTTTTCAGGCAGTGATGGAGACAAACAAATTAAAGCTATCAAGGAACACTAGTTCTAACCATATAGTATTATTCATCAATGAATCTTGAGAAAAGCATGAGATTGAACTTCATTTCAAGTTCAAACAAGAATATGAACTAAACAGTATTTAAAGACATAAAATTTGAGCTTGTAATCCTACAACTCTTCTAACAGTTATTAGAGAACTGAGTCAAATTTATTTACAAAAAGTCATTGATAAATGGTTAAGGGGTATGGAAAGGCAATTTTCAAAAAAAAAAAAACAAATCAAGGAAAAACTATCTATAGTCATGTGAAAATCTAAATCATTAATTAGAGAAATGCAAATTAAAGCATTCATGAGGTACCACCTTATATCTCTCTGGCCAATGAGACTAGAAAGATCAATGTTGGAAGGGATGTGGGAAATCTGGTGCACTAATGCATTGTTGGTAGAGTAGTGAAGTGATTAGTAGTGGTGGAGTAGTAAACTCACACTTTCTGAGGAGCAATTTGGAATTATGCCCAAGGGGCAATAAAAATATGCAAATCATTTGATCTAGCCATACCAATACTGGGTCTCTATCCTAAAAAGAAAATGAAAAGGGGTAAAATCGCCACTTTTACAAAAACATTCTTAACAACTCTTTTTGGAGTGACCAAGAATTGAAAACTGAGAAGATGCCCATCAACTGGGAATAATTGAACAAATTATAACATATGTATGTGATAGAGCAAAATAGTTCTATAAGAAATAATGAAGGATGAGATTTCAGAAAAACCTAGAAAGACTTGCATGAATTGATGCTGAGTGAAATGAGCAGAACCAGGAGAACATCATAGATACTAACAGAAACACTGAGTGATGATCAACCCTAATGGATGTGTCATTTCAACAACACAATAATCAAAGACAATTTAAGGAAATTGTGATGGAAAATACCATCTGTATCCAGAGAAGGAACTGTGGTCTTTAAATGGAGACTTAGGACAAGAGGTAGAAAGAGGAAATTGCATTTAAAGTAACTGTAGACAACATTAAATACTGAGAAATCTGCCTCCCAAGACAAACCATAAAACTATATGGACACAATCATAAAACATTTTTCACATAAAGTCACACCTAAACAAATGGAAAAATGTCAATTGCTCATGGTTAAGTAAAGCTAATAATAAAAAAGGATAATTTTATCCAAATTAAATTACTTATTTGGAGCCATACCAATTGAACTACCAAGTAGCTTTTATGCCTAGCTAATAAAAAAAAGTAATAAAAATATGGAACAACAACAGGTCAAGTATATTAGGGAACCTGATGAAAAAATGTATAAAGTAAGGTAGCTTTGCTCTACCAAATCTAAAACCATATTATAAAGGAACAGTCATAAAAACTGCCTGGTACTAGTTATGAAATAAGAGTGTTAGACCAGTGGATAAGAATAGGTACAAAAGAAACAGCTGTAAATGAATATAGTAATCTGTTGTTTGATAAACCCAAAGGTATAATTAGTTTTTGGGACGAGAACTCATTATTTGATAAAAATTCATGGGAAAACTGGAAAATAGTTTGACAAAAACTAGGCATAGACTCATATCTCACACTTATTCCAAAATAAAGTCAAACTAGGTACAAGATTTAGACATAAAGGTTATTTCATAGACTAATGAACAGATCAAGACTGTCAGATCTATGGAAAGGGAGAGATTTATGACCAAAAAAGAAATAAAAGTCATTATAAATTGCAAAAGGGATGATTTTGACTATATTAAATTTTTAAAAAATTTCACCAATTATACCATTGATGCCAAGATTAGAAGAAAAATATAATGGTAGGAAAATTTTTTCTAAGATATGGATTTTGATAAAGGTCTCATTTCTAAAAATACAGAGAAGTGAATGAAATTTATAAAATTACAAGGTATTCCCCAATTGATAAATTGTTGAAGGGTATAAAGTAGTTTTCAAATGAAGAAATTCAAGCTTTATATAATTATATGGAAAAATATGCCAAATGATTACTTATTAGAGAAATTCAAATTAAAAAAATTATGAGGTAGTACCTTAAACCTACCAGATTAACCAAGATGACAGAAAGGGAAAAATGGTCAATGTGGATAACTTGTGGTAGGATTGGGACATTAATGCACTTTTGGTGAAGGTGTGAACTCATCCAACCATTTGGAAGAACAATATAGAGCAAAAAACAGCAGAATTGATCATATCCCTTGACCTAGTAATATCAATGCTAGATTTATATTCAGAAGAAATCATAAAAAATGGGAAAAGTCTCACATGTTCCAAAGTATTCATGGAAGCTCTTTACTGAAGTGGTAAAGAATTGGAAAATGAAGGGATGTCCAGCAATTGGGGAATGATTGAACAAGTTATGGTATCTGAATATTATGGACTACTATTATTCTATAAGAAACCATGAATGGTCAGGGACTAGAGAAGCATGGAAAGAACTACAGGAACTGATATGGAGTGAAGGAAGAAGGACCAAGAAAACACTGTATAATAACATCAACATTTTGAGTTGATCAATTTTGATGGATGCAGCTCCTCTCAAAATTTCAGAGAACTATAATAATCCTCAAAGACCTATTTTGGGCAGCACTATCTATATCCAGAGGAAGAAATAAAATAAAACAAAACAAAAAACAGATTGAGAATATAAACACTCTGTCCCCTCTTCTAAAAATGTTTTATATTTTTCCTTCCTATCTTATGGTTTTCATTCTTTTCACTTAGTCCTAATAACTCAAACAGAAAATGGCTACTATGTAAACATGTTAAAAACAAATGTACATGTACAATGTTCACTATACTGTTTGCCATTGATGAAAGGGATATGGGAAGGAAAGATGGAAGAAAATTTGTGTAATATACATATATATATGCATGGTAAATGTTGAAAAACTTTCATAAAATATAATTTGAAAAAATAAAATAAGAATGATTGACAATTATGGGAAGTAGTTCTACCTCATAATGTGGATGGGGGAGGTCAAATCACTCTAAATAAAAGTTGACAATACATCCAATTAGGCAAAGGGAAATCAAGGATAAAAAAGGAAATTTATGTGCACATACACATACCCACATATGTATATATACAGGAAAAAATGGAATTAAAAACGTTATAGCAAATTTTTCTGTATCAATTAGAATGGAAACACTGTACCTGGATTATAATACTATAGTCCCTCAAATTCTTATGAAACAAATTGGAATATCAGTGAAGATAAATGTGACCAAAGCAGATAGATTGTATCAATATATATGCATAGTAGTGTATGTATATTTATTTTGTATATATGCATATATACAAAACAATCTTAGGTCTTGCTGTTGTAAAAAGAAGAGAATGATGAACAAACTATTAAATAACAATAATTAAGCCTATCCTCCCATTTAAGTTGTCCATGTGGTCTAAATCTTTCTAATGTAAAAATTAGCTAGTTTTTTCTTTCCATAAATAATTTATCTTTTCATGTTTTTGAAACAATGAGTTATTGAGTTCATTTTGCTTCCTGATTCTTGTTTTTCCTGTTGTACTCTACCCTTCTATTAGTCAAATTTTTGAACCAGTATGAGATCTATAAAAGCTATCTCCCATTCATTTCTAATTATTTTGCTTCACTTCCTTTGAGATTTTTAAACTTTTGCTTAACAAAATGTAGTTTTATTATTTTGTTTAGTTCTATAGTATTTCCTTGGTAGTTCAACTGCTACAGCACAGATTTAAATATGGGTATTATTTTTATTATATTGGTAAGGTGCAAGGTTGAGCAATGGATATTTTTTTGCCTTATTTAGCTTTATTTTATTTTTTATAAGATCGAGAATTTATTTTCTGGCATCAGAATATTAATAAGAGATTCTCCTGACAACTGTTCTTGCTCCAGATGTTTCCATTCTCTTCTATCTCCATGCTCCACTGTGTTTATCTATCTCTTATAGTGAGTGTCTGCCATTCTGACTCAGACAGGCCATCTCATTAATAATGTATGATAGTAGACTAGATTCCTAATTTTTTGTTTTTTATTCCACACTAAGATTAGATAATGATACTGATAACTCGATTGGTTGTCATTGGTTTCAGAGATACTTTTTTTAGAGGTTTTGATATTCCTCTTCGGGGAACATAAATTAAAATGTCAAAGGAATTTTGGAATTTATCATCCAACTCACATTTTACATAAAAAGATATTGGGGCCCAGAAAGATGAAATATTTATCCATCATCACACAAATATGTGAGAAACTAGAAACTAAACAGAGGTATTTTGACACTAAGTTCAAGATTCTTTTCCCAGTAACAAATACTGACACTTTCCAGAACTTTAGCAGTTTTATTTATAAAATTATATATCTTAGCTGTTTTATTCAAAATTTAATATGAAATTATGATGATGACGATGACCATTATTGAAGTTATAGGCAACCAGTAAATTGTTTATCAATAGTAGGCATAATATTATTACTTTATGTTATTTTCATCTCAATAATTTCAATTTTAAGAATAAATTCCAGTCCAATTTGATCCAATTTGGATAATCCACAATGTGCAATGTACTATGCTAGAGACTGGATTTTTAAAGAGAAAACAAATAAATACTATTTACTCTTAGATAATTTGTATTCTACTAAGGAATAAAACTATAAATCATATATTAATGAAACAATGATAGATTTTTCAAATCCCCATATATCCAAAAGACCATATTGGAAACAATCACTCTAAATAATATATAAACTATATAAATATATAATATATAAACTATAAATATAAACTATAAAAATGTGATACAAATATCAAGAGAATTTTGCAAATGAGATACTCATAATTCATATGATTATCATTTGAAGTGATATCAATGGGAAAAAATTCTGGTTATAGTTTTACTCATATCTATTTGATTTCCAGAGATTTCCTCTCCTAGAGGTAGAGAAATATTTTTTGAACCTACAGTTCAACATAGTTTCAAAAAAATACTGACAAAGTAGTCATTATCTCCTGTTGTGACTTCTCCCAGTCAGTGATAAAAAATGTCATTTATAATGTCCCTTTGTACTTCTCTGTCATAAACAGGTACTGTAAGTAGGCTATAATACATGATGGACAATAGCATTATATAATACTGCTGAGTATAGTCTTTCTTTCCAATCTTTGGTGTCTTTAAATAAAAAGTGAACTTATCATAAGATGCAACATCCAGCTTTAAATTGAGGCAAATTCTTTCCCTGGAGGTCAATAGACCTTGATCAGTTAAATGTCACCAAATGGAAAATACTTCTCCTGAAAATGCTGAATCTTGGTATGAGAGGCTTAGCAAAGTATTCAACAGATTCTGTGCAGATAAATTCTAGGTCTGTTCACTTCCACTACATCTAGAAAATGTTTTGAGTTGAATAAATATGAAATATATGCAAGCAGATTACATTACTCTAACCCATATTATTCTGGAATCTTCCTCCATTTAATAGATTATTACCTATTGCTATCCTGTCCCTTTGTACATTTATACACCTATCTATGTTGCAGCATTCCCTTTTAAAGTCAACAGGAGTTCCCTGACTATAACCACTGGAGAGCTGAGAAGATTGAACTTTCCCAGAAGTGATAATTCTGCTTTTCAAGATTACCAGGTTCAAACAAAGAGAGAGGCACATACACACATATACCATACTATAATAGTCTTCCTCTCTCGGTCTGGCTCTGTCTGTCTGTCTGTCTGTCTCTCTCTCACACACACACACACACAAACACACACACAAACACACATATACACCACACACACACACACACACACACACACACACACTTACACACACAGACATACACACATACCTTCATGTCCTGGCCTTCCCTGAACAACGTTTCTATCCTAATTATAATTTGTTCTGTTATATAATTCTTTTTAACATATATACTGTTTATCCTTAGCCTTTCTTGTTTATATATAACAAGATTTCCCCTCAAGCTATTTGTAAAATCCTGTATCTAAAATGTTCTACATAGAATATATATAATATATATGTGTATGTATGTATGTATATATATATATATATACACACATATAACATACATATACATTTTTCCTTATTAGGACCATAAATACTGAAATTATAATTTTATTAAATTATTAAATTGGTAGTAACTTTCTTTAAAAAAAAACCCTTTATATTAACAGGAAGGGTTCAAGGGTTTTTTTAGGTCACTGATGAATACTTGGAACAAGTATATCCTGCAAACTCTGGGAAGGCAGTCTCTCCTCAATTAAATCCATTTGTTGATCAACTGTCACCATGATAGTTCTTCAGCATCAGTCTAACCATGTCACACCCTTTCTCACGAAACTTTATTAATATCCCATAACTCCCTATTTAAACTTGACTAGGTATCTTTAGGAAGGGTACAGAACATAGTAATAATTATAATGACAAAAATTATAATGCTAGTTGAGAAATCTATATTTCAGAATTTTTGTTCTTTATTAGGTCCATAAACAAATCAACAATAACTTACTAAATACCATTGTTTTAGGAGATAAGAATCCAAAACCAAAATTAAACATTCCCTACCTTCAAGGAACTTCTAGTCTAGCAAAATGCAACAACTTGTTACTTTTGCCCTTATTTCCCAAGCATGCAAAATAATGAAGTCTGATAATCTTGAATAAGTGCTTTGCCATAGTAAATATGGTGACTTTTTTAAATGTGAGCTTCACAGCTTTTATTGTTATTACTATTATTACTACTACTATTATTATTATTAATTATGCCTTCTCCCTTTCTTGAAATATTCATGGTTAAGTTCAAAATAAATCTTCTTCAGAAACAGAGTATACTATAAATACTTTCTGCAGCACTTAGGGTGATAGTCTCAATTATCACCTTTTTATTCTGTGAAGAAAGGAGAAGAAAATTTGAAGGCAGAAACATTTTTTTTCCCATTTATTTTTTTAAATATGTTTGCAGTAAAATAGTATTTTTTGTGATGTTCAGAGATATAGACACTTTTTTCTGTACTAAATTAATTTTCTGATGGGTAAACAATTCTTTGCAAACTAATCTTTTCTTGAATATGGATAATTCTATCAAAGTGAAATTTGAGTTATATATTTTTCTATCTCTTTTTCTCTTTTTTCCATATTTATCTCCTTAGTGATAGTAATGGTAAAATTTTATAAAGTAAAGTTCAGTCATGTCTTTCACTCATGAAAGATCTCTTGTTCAGATACTCTGGACCAATCTAACCTCAATACAAAAGATAATTACAATTCCACAATATTTTCTCATTAATAAAGTTCAGAAAAGAGGAGTACCTGAGGGAAAAAAGTCAGAAACATATTCATTTAAGACTGAGAGATTTATACTTCTTTATATGAATGACTTATTCAGTGTTTGCAGGAAAAAAACAAAACATTTGTCCTGGATTTTCCTATATATCATTTATGCTTATATTCTTTAATCTTGAGGATTCACCCAAATTCAGGTCTTTGAATTCAGATAAGATGACACTACCTAAAGTGACCACTCAAGACGACACAGAAGGTTAAGTGATAAAAGATTTCCAAGATTTTAGTGTAATTGATGAAATATTGGTCTTGATAAAATCATCAGAGATGTATGAACAGAATTGAAAGCGTGTTAGTGAGTATGGAGCCTAATCCTCCAACCAGGAATTGGACAGCAGAGAGAGACAATAAGTCAGGAAAGAAACATTTATTAAAAATTTTAATCTGAGCCAAGATGGTGGTGCAAAGCTAACAAGGTCCTGGAGCTTTTCCCTACCAAAGGTAAATGAAGCCTCTTCTCTGACACTCACATTATAGATCCCACCAAGAAAAATAGAAGTTTCAAAGAAGGTTTCAACTGCAGACATCATGGAGGATCTTCAGTGAAGGTCTCTCTCTTTGTGGAAAAGGGGAAGAAAATCTAGGAGGCAGGAGAGCAGGGAAAAACAGCAGGAGGCTTTTATCCAAGTGCAATGCAAGTCCTGACAGCTTAATAATCACAGAGGTCCTGTCAGCTGGATACAGCAGGGAGGATCCCAGCCCCAAACAAAGTCTGAACCCCCAAAACACTGGAGTAAAAGACAGGATCAGGATCAGAAATAATCCTCTGCTAAGTCAGAACCTGAAGATAAAGGAGGAAGGAAAAAAAAAAAAACTCTGCAAAGGCAAGACCTGGACTGCATAGACAGCATCTAGACCAACAACAAGCCAGGAATTAGCCCCCAATCCCAGGAAAATAAAAGCTTGGATCTATATCCATATACCCTAGGAGCTACAACAGCAAAGGTGAGCAAAACAGCTAAAAGAACACTCTATAGAAAAATACTTCACAAATAAAGGTGACAGCAATGCTATGTCTGAAGAAGAAAGCAGTGAGACATCACTCACAGGAGAAATTTCAAAACAGGATATAAATTGGACTCAAATACAAAAGCTCATCAAAGAACTTAAAAAAGAATTTAAAAATCAAAGAAGAGAGGATGAAGAAAAATGGAAAAAAAGAAATGAAAATCATGCAGGAAAATTGTGAAAATTGACTAGAGAATTCAACAACTTTACAAAAGGAAATGCAAAAGGTAATTAAAGAAAATAAAATCCTAAAAATTAGAATTGAATAGCTAGAAACCAATGAATCTTCAAGACTACAAAATTCTATCAAAAAAAAAGGCTGAAAAAACTGAAGAAAATGTAAAGTATCTTCAAGGGAAAACAAATGACCTGGAAAACAGATCCCAGAGAGGCAATCTACCAATTACTGGACTAACAGAAAGTCAGGACCAACTAAAGAACCTGGAAAACATCACGCAAGAAATTATAAGGGAAAACTGCGCCAATCTACTAGAACAAGATAGCAATATAACAATTGAAAGAATCCAAAGAAGCCCTCCAGAAAGAGACCCCAGGATAAAAACTCCAAGGGTTACAATAGCCAAATTCCACAACCTTTCAATAAAAGAGAGATTATTGCAAACATCAAAAAAGAAAACAATTCAAATATAAAGGGAAGACAATCAGACTACACAAGACCTATCAGCCTCAGCATTGAAGGATTGGAAGAACTGAAATAACATATTTCAGAGAGTTAAGGACATGGGATTACAACCCAGAATGCATTACTTTGCAAAATTCAGCACATATTGTCAGGGGAAAAGATGGATATTCAATGAAATACAGGACTTCCAAAATTTTCTGACACAAAGAACAGAAGTGAACACAGAATTCAACTGCCAAATATATAACTGAAGAGTTACATAAAAAAAAAAGTAAATGAAAAAGGGGACTGAAAAAAAGAAAACCGTTTTAAACAAATGTTGGTCTCTAAAAGGGAAGATATAACAATTCATTAGAACTTTACTTCTTTAAGGAGAATTAGAGGCTATAATTGAAGAGAACGAACCTAAAGGATATGGATTTAATTGTGTCTTTTCTTTCAGTTTAAGAGGTCGAAGATCACATCACTAAATCTGAGAGGAAAAGCAGGAGTGTTAATTTTCACTTAATATCTCATTATAACTTGACTCCCTTTAATCACAAATTGCTAAGCACCTTGTCTAATGAGAGCATCATAAACTATGAGGATCCAAGACAGTGCCTCAGTTACTTACAATCTTTTGTTAGGTTCTCAGGTGAGACCTCCAGAGCCTTCCAATAATGAAGAGATCTTCCTGATTCTTTCAGTTGATTAGATTAGGGTTTGAATTAACAGGTGCTTCACTTAACAAGATGTTAGGTACCTTGAGGGGGGAGGGGAGAGTAAAGAGGGATACTCAATAGGTTTTGGTTCACTTAACAAAATGTTAAGTACCTTGGGTAGGGAGGGGGGGGATAAAATGAGAGAGACAATAGGCCCTGGACCACTTAACAAGGTATTAAGTATTCTGGGTGGGGACAAGGTAAAGTAAGAAAGAAAATAGGCCTGGGGGAGGCACTCAAATAGTTCAAGGAATGATATGGCAGTGGATAATATTTTGGCTTATGAGGAGGTTTGTGTATACTTGATAGATGATTATAATTATAATTTGATGCAATTTGAGTCAATGCTGCTTATCAAGCAATCAAGTAAACAATCTATAATGATATCTTGATAGCAATAGGAGCTTATCAAGCAATTAAATAACAACTATTATTGAAACTTGATTAATAATATTAGAACAACAATGGAAGAGGCAAGAAGATTTAAAATTTTAAAGTGAAAGGAGAGAGAATGTGAATACTAAGTAAATTCTGTTCAATAGATTTAGCACAGGTGGGTTATTAAGATACATTCCCACTTGGGTTTAAAAATCTAACTTAATATACAGGGAAGGAGGGGACTGGGAACAGGGAAAAATAAGGAAAGGACTGATAAAAGGGAAGAGAAGGTAAAGAAACAGATTTTTAACAGAAAAATCAAAGGGGAAAATTAGTAAAATTTTGGTGAGAAGGAATAAGAGAAAAGGAAAGAGATAAATATAAATGGAGAAAGATAGCATGGAGGGAAATACAGAATTAGTTATCTGTAAATGTGAAAGGGATAAACTATCCCATAGGATGGAAATGGATGTCAGAATAGATTCAAAATCAGAATCCTACACTATGTTGTTTACAAGAAACACATTTGAAGCAGAGGGATGCAGGGTAAAGGTAAAAAGGTTGGAGCAAAATATATTATGCCTCAGGGGAAATACAAATATCTGGGTCAAGATCCTAATCTCAGACAAAGTAAAAGCTAAAGTCAATTTTATTAAACAGCATAAGGAAGGAAACTAATTCTTCTTAAAAGGCACCATTGGAAATGAAACTATATCATTACTAAATATTCAGGCACCTAGTGGTATAGCAACCAGATTTCCAGAGGAAAAGCTGAGTGAATTATAAGGAGAAATAGACAGCAAAACTTTAATAATTGGAACTAAAAAAATCTAACAACAAAATAAACAAGAAGGAAGTTAAAAAGGTGAATGAAATCCTAGAAAGTTTATATATGATAGACCTCTGGAGAAAACTTTAATGGGGATAGAAAAAAAATATACCTTTTTCTCAGCAGTATATGGCACCTTTACTAAAATTGACCATGTACTAGGGCACAAAAAACTTAAAATCAAATGTAGAAAGGCAGTAATAGACACAGAAGTACACACGTCTAAGACCATGATGCAATAAAAATTACATGTAATAAAGGGTCAGGGAAAGATATATCTAGAACTGATTGGAAATTAAATAATTATCTTATATAATGGGTGGATCAAACAGCAAATAATAGAAAGAATAAATAATTATATCCAAGAAAACGATACTAATGAGACATCATACCAAAATTTATGTGATGCAGCCAAGGCAGTTCTGAGGGGAAACTTTATATTTCTAAATGCCTATATGAATAAAATAGAAAAAGATGAGATCAATGAATTGGGTATGCAAATAAAAAAGGTAGAAAAAAGTGCAAATTAAACATCCTCAATTAAATACCTAATTAGAACTTCTGAAAATCAAGGGAGAGATTAATAAAATGGAAAGCAAGAAAACCATTGATCTCATAAGTAAAACTAAGAGTTGGTTTTATGAAAAAAAGTCAATAAAATAGACACACCTCTGGTTAATCTGATTAAAAAATGAAAGAAGAGGGGTGGCTAGGTGGCTCAGTGGACATAGCACCGGCCCTGGAGTCAGGAGTACCTGAGTTCAAATCCAGCCTCAGACACTTAATAATTACCTAGCTGTGTGGCCTTGGGCAAGCCACTTAACCCCATTGCCTAGCAAAAACTAAAAGAAAAAAAATGAAAGAAGATAGAAATGAAAGATCAAAAGAAGATCAAAAATGAAAAGGGTGAACTCACCGCCAATGAGGAAGAAATTAAAGAGAGAATTTGGAGCTACTTTGCCAAACTATATGCCAATAAATTGGACAACTTGACTGAAATGAATGAATATTTACAAAATAAAAACTGCCCAGATTAACAAAAGAGGAATAAAATTACTTAAATAACCCCATTTCAGAAAAAGATATTGAAGAAAAAAATCAATAACCTCCTTAAGAAAAAGTCTCCAGGTCCAGATGGATTTACAAGTTAATTCTCTCAAGCATTTAAGGAACAATTAATTCTTATTCTATACAAACTTTTTTAAAAAATAGGAGAAGAAGGTGTTCTGCCAATCCTTTTATGACACTGGCATGGTGCTGATACCTAAACCAGGAAGAACATAAACAGACAAAGAAAATTATAGACCAATCTCCATAATGAAAATTGATGCAATAATCTTAAATAAAATTTTAGCAATGAGACTACAACAAGTTATTACTAGGATAATATGCAATGATCAGGGTGGATTTATATCAGGCAGGCAGGAATGGTTCAACATTAGGAAAATACTCAGCATCATTAAACATATAAATAATAAAATCAACAGAAATCATATGATTATCTTAATAGATGCTGAAAAAGACTGATGAAATACATTTTTTCCTATTAAAACACTAGAGAGTTTAGAGATAGAGTTTTCCTCAAATTATTGAATAGAATCTATCTAAAACCATCAACAAATATAAATTCAGAGCACTTTCAATAAATTCAGGAGTGAAACAAGATGGCCCATTGTCACCATTACTATTTAATATAGTAATAGAAATGCTGAAAATAGTAATAAGAAAAGAAAAAGAAATTGAAGGAATAAGAATTGGCAATAAGGAAGCAAAAATTTCACTCTTTGCAGATGATATGATGGTATACTAAAGAACCCAAATAAAGCAAAGTAGTGGGATATAAAATAAACCCACATAAATCATCAGCATTTCTATATATGAACAACAAAGCCCAAGAACAAGAGATAGAAAGAGAAATTCTCCTTACAATAACTGTAGACAACATTAAATACCTGGGAATCTACCTCCCAAGACAAACACAGAAACTGTATGAACATAATTATAAAACTCTCCTCATACAAATAACATCAGACCTAAATAATTGGGAAAATGTCAAATGCTCGTGGTTAGGTTGAGCTAATATAATAAAAATGACAATTGTACCCAAATTGCATTACTTATTCAGTGCCAAACCAATTAAATTACCAAGTAACTACTTTACCAAGCTAGGAAAAATAGTAAAAAATTTATCTGGAGCAACTAAAGGGCAAGAATAGCAAGGGAACTGATGAAAAAAAATTAAAGATTTTAAACTACACTATAAAACAGCAGTCATCAAAACTGTTTAACAGTGGTTAAGAAATAGAATAATGAATCAATGGATTAGAATAGGTTCAAAAGGAAACACAGTAAATGACCAGCAATCTACTATTTGACATACCCAAAGACATCAAACTCTGGGATAAAAACTCACTATTTGACAAAAATTATTGGGAAAACTTGAAAATAGTATGGCAAAAGCTAGGCATAGATCTACATCTCATACCCTATACCAAAAAAAGGTCAAAATGGGTAAAGGATTTAGACATAAAGAGCAATACCATAGATAAATTAATAGACCAAAACATATTCTCTCCATCTGATCTATGGAAAAACTGATATATGACCAAACATGAATTAGAGCAGATTATAAACAGTAAAATGAATGATTTTGACTATATTATATTAAAAATGTTTTGTACTAATAAAATCAATGCTGCCAGAATTAGAAGAAAAGTGGAAAGCTGGTAAACAATCTTCACAATGAGGAGTTCTGATAAAGGTCTCTTTTATAAAATATATAGAGAATTGCATCAAATTTATAAGGTCACAAGTCATTCCTCAATTGATAAATGGTCAAAGGAAAGGAATAGATAGTTTTCAAATGAAGAAATTAAAGCTATATATAATCATATGAAAAAATTTCTCCAAGTCATTATTGATTAGAGAAATGCAAATTAAAACAATGAGGTATCACCTCACCATTATCAGATTGGGTAAGACAGAAAAAAGGCAAATGATCAGTATTGGAGAGATTGTGGGAGGATTGGGACTTTAATGCATTGTTGGTGGAAACTGATCCGACCTTTCTGCAGAGCAATATGGAATTATGCCCAAAGAGCAATAAAATTGTTCATACCCTTTGACCCAGCAATTCCAATTCTAGGACAATATCCAGAAAAAATTGTAAAAAATTGAAAAAGTCCTACATGTTCCAAAATATTCATAGCAGCTCTTTTTGTAATGGCAAAGAATTGGAAATTGAGGGAATGTTCATCAATTGAAGAATGGATAAACAAGTTATGGTACATAAATACTATGGAATATTATTGTTCTATAAAAATCCATAAAACATTGGACACTAGAGAAGCATGAATGACTTATGGGATCTGATACTGAGTGAAGGAAATAGAGCCAAGAGAACAATTTACATATCAACATTATGAGCTGAACAACTTTGATGGAGGCAAACCCTCTGGGCAGTCCAGAGAGCTGGAATAACCATATTTGACAGATTATGGACCATATTAACCCCAACCAGAGAAAGAAAAACAAAACAAAACAATAAAAAAACACTCTTACCTAGTCTGATAAATACTTTATTCTAATTCCTCATTCTAAAAATTGCTAATTTGTAAATGTGTTTAAAAAAATTTATGTTAAAATGCTAACCTGACAGTTCCCAATTGAGGGCAGGGTGGTGGGAAGGGAAGGTGGGGGGAAACTTTGTAACTTGGAAACATACATGTACAAATGGATGAAAATAAATAAATAAATATATATATTATATATATACACACACAGATATATATATATATACATATATATATATATATATATGTATATATATATATATATAAGAATTCTGAAATTTGGCCAAAAAAAAAAGGATTTTCATATGCTAGATATTCTTCTACATACTGAGATTACAAAGACAGGAAAAAGCATTGCCCCTGATCACATTTTAATGAGGGCAATATCATGTAAACAACTATGTGCATCCAAAGTATATATACAGTTTAAATGGAAGGTAACTGAAAAAGGAAGACACTAGCAGTGCATTTTTGGGTGAAGGAGAATGTGACAGGAGAGGCCTATAGATCTGAATTGAGATGCATCTTCAAGGAAGACAGTGAAGCTGGTAGCTAGAAGTGAGCAGGGTATCACATTCTAGGACAGAGGGATAGTCAACAAAAAGGCATATAGGTAAGAGATAATATGAAGTATTAGAAGAAGGCCTGGCTTGTTTGATTATAGGATATGTGTTATTTTTTTCAGTTGTATCTGACTCTTCATAACCCCATATGGGGTTTTGTCGGCAAAGATTCGAGAGTGTTTTGCCATTTTCTTCATCAGTTCATTTTACATATTCTGAAACTGAGGCAAATGGAGTCAACTGACTTGCCCAGGGACACAGTAAATGTCAGAGTTCCAATCTGAACTAAAAAACATGAATCTTCCTGTCTCCAGGTCCACCACTCTATCTACTGTCCCACCTAGATACTCAGAGACTATGCAGAGAGGGAAGGCTCTGCTCAGTAACAGGAAAATTCAGAAGAGAGTTAGACCTGTGTTTTTAAGGAAAAATAATGAATTAAGTTTTGGAAGAGTGAATTTTGATGGTCCTGAATGACATGCAGTCTGAAATGGACAATGAAAATTAGTGATGATAGTTTGGATGTAATTTAGAAGAAAAACTAGGTATTAATATACAGATATAGGAGTCATTGGGATAAAGATGATATCTGAATCTGTGGGAGATAATGAGACACTCATAAGAGAGAATACATTAAAAAAAGTGTCAGCTCCTCAAAGCAAACTCACAATGAGTATGTGTGTATGTTCGTGCATGTACTTATGTGTGAGAGAAAGAAAAAGAGATAGACAGAGCCACACAGATCATGAACCAACAAAAGAGACGAAAAAGATGCCATCAAATAAGGAAGAGAATCAGTAGACAATAGTGTCATGAAATCCCAAAGAGAAAGAACTATTCAGGACTAGAAGGTGATCAGCGATGTTACCTCAAATTCAAGAGGATCAAGGATTAAGAAAAGGTTGATAGAAATGACAATTCAGAAATATTTTGCCAGGTTTGAACAAAGATATTTCAGTTAAAGGATTCAGTGACAAATTATATTATGAAACATTTGGCAATCTAAGTTTAATAGATCTGTGATGACTATTAAAAATTTTTTCAAGTAACAATTGAATATATATATATAATATATACATGTATATTTTTGTACACACATATATGCATATGTGTGTGTATATATATATATCATGGAGAGAATTTACTTGAAAAAGAATCCATGAAAATGCATGTCAAGATTCAAACTAAATTAATGTTATGGTTCTTGACTCGATTTCTAGACATGGCAACAGTAAGATAGCAATTCTGCTACTTCTTTCTCAGGTCTGTGTTGAGGAAGGTAATTTATAAACTATACAGTGCTACATAAATGTGAGTTATTATTGAAGGAGATAAAGTCAGGAAGATAAGAAAGGCAAGCACATTTTGCAATCTGTTTTGAGGGCAAACATAAAAATGATTAGGCCTGGTTCAAATGAAAAGATGAATGGAGATGGCCTCATGAGAAAGAAATGGAAGCTTCTGAGGGCATCCCCTGTGGGCCTCCAAATGTTTTCTTCTATAAACAGAACAGGAGAATTCTATTGTCCATCATGTCATTCTTGCTGGTAAAATTAAAGGCTGGAGGATTCAGGGGAGCTCCAGGGAATCTCTGACAAATTGCAATGGAGTAGTAGAAACAGACCAGTCCAGCTAGTAGGGTGTGAGAGGAAAAAATACATTCTAAGGTGCAAAGGCACCCCATGGGCTAGTACTGTCAGAACCTAATAAGATTTAAGTATTACCATTTCATTAAATTGTGTTTCCTTCTGTTCAGTTATTCTACTTAGCTTGGGATTACACAGCTCAAGTGACAAGATAGCGATCAGGAACAACTCTAGTTCATTAGTCTGGAAAGAGAGACTTTCTGAATGAATGATATTTTTAAATCATTCCACAATTAATCATTTACTTAATATTTGATTCTGACTTCATCTCTGAGAAAGAAATACCATCTTTTCCATGAAATTGTGCTTTGTCTCTCTTTTTTATGTTATTTTTAACTTCACCTAATGAAATCCATCATAAATAAAGGAGCATCAACTGCATCATAGAAAAATCTTTGAAGTGATCTCATTTGAAACTTCTTAATGATGTTATCCTGAGCCAGTAAAGACCCAATGGTTATTAAAATGTCATAATTAAAAAAAATCAAGACAAGATTTTTTTTAAAATAAAAAGACATATAGGGAAAAAAAGCCCTGCAGAATCAAGGATAAGAAAGACTTGTTAAATCATGTACCTAATTATCTTTGAAAATAATTAAATAACTATTGGTAATTGTTTTTCACTATTTGATTTTGTTAATATAGTTCCGTACACTTTTCTTTCCAATGTGACCTAAAAAGAAACAAAAAGCTCAGAAGACACCTGGGGAAAATGTTAAAAATTTCTCGATATTATTAAGTAATATTTGAAACAGGCCAAATTGCAAACCATTTGTAAAAGTTGGTTAAATATTAAAAACAATTGATTTGTCTATCAACACAATTTATGTAGAGAGTGAAAGAGTTTAATTCAGAACTCAAGTGGACATTTTCATTCTATATCTTTATATGTCTCAAAAAATACTCATATTTTCCAGCTATCTATACTAAGTCAAGGAACTGTGTAAGAATCAGATATATATCTTTGAACATAGAGAAAATATCAACTTTATAATAAGCAGGAAAACAGGACAATGGTTACTAGGTCCTGCAAGACTGCTTCCAGTTCTAGCCCCTAGGTTGATTGGAATGGATTATATTAGCATGATAGGATCAGAAAGAAGTTGAAATTTTTCTGCCCCAAGTCAAATAGCAGACTGAGTTCTTTAGAGTGATATTTCAGACAGAATCAAAAATGTCCAAAAGTTTAAGCCTGAGATCATCTGCTGCTTTTCAATCTGGGATATAACTAACATAAGCAAATTATCCCCCTGAGTTTATGGGCTAAAATAGTTAAGATCCTTCCCTTAAGGGAATTTAGAATGCTATAAAACTTCTACAGTACCGAAGATTTCTATAGACTTAGGGTGAAGATACCTTGAATTCCCTACAGAAGGTTAAGATCCATTCTCTGTACGCCAACCACTTTGCCATGTTGTTACTTATAAAATAAAGACAAAATTAAAATAGTGTAAAAATTTACAGTATGGTATTTAACATACTTATGATTCACATCTTTTATTTTTATTAATCATTTTTCAGGTTCCTCTTTTTTCTAGTATAGCCTTTTGGAAAAGCCAATGAAAGTCATTTTCATGTTTCATTCCATAAACTATCTGAGAACATGTAATCCAAACGTTCAAAATATTTTCTCTCATAGAAGGGAATGTTTTTCAAAATAAATGACCTTTAGTCAAGGTACAGTGTTCATGGAAAAAAATGTTAAAATGGTCATTATCACAAATTTCCACTGAATTACAGATTTCTCCATTGCTATCCACCAGTATACCCACAGCAAAATATTAGGTTCACTTTAATATTTTCAGCAAGAACATAACATGATTTTTGAGCCCATGGGTAAAATAAAACATCTCAACTTTAGCATTTTAAAAAAATATGCATAGTTGTGCCTCTATCGATATTAAATATAGCATTTTAAATCATCACTTCACTTGATTTATTTTGTACATTAGACTAAACCTTGCTCAAAACTGATTCTTTTATTTTCTCCAAGTCATAACTGTCATCAATTGTTAGTAAACAAGGAAATTTTTTGAATAAATTACCAAATTTGATTCAGATCTTCTTACAAAAAAAGGACAATGCACCTGGAGTAAAAATTTACAAATGTATAAATAGCATCCAGTGTTGGGTCAATAGCTCACTTGGAAACCCATATTCATCAGTTGGAGACCCAGAGTACAGGTAATGAATAATTCTTTCTTGAAGAAACCCTCAGTATGTGGGGTTTCTAGTGCTATCATTTAAGAGTTCACATTATTTTTTCCTGTCCACAATCAACAAGTTAACTGTAACTTTTAGAAAAGTGATGTATTAAAAAGGTATAATATGAAGAATAGGTACAAGTTGTTTCCTACAGGATTCATAGGAAGAGAAGACGCTAAGGAATGTGTATATACATACATCTCTGCTGAATGGGTCAATATTTTTCTAGGCCAAATAATTTCTCTACTAGATTACAACTTGATCAGTTATAATGACCTTTAATGCTTCATCTCTAATCAGCAGTAGGATTTCTGAATAAAATCCCATGAACTGGCAAAGTCAGTCCTTGGATACAAATGTCATTAAATAATTATTTTACTAATATCAGCAAAGTATAAATTACAGAGCCCAAGATGGGCATGTGCTCATGGTAGAATGGCCAGGTGACAGAGAGCAGTAACCCTTTTTTTTCCCTCCCTGGGTCTCAGGTGCAACTCCATGTTTTCCCTCTTTGTCTCAGAGTCACAACAGAAAATGACAAAAGCATAAGGCACTCATTATGTAAACCACTCACTTGTGGTTCAGTAACCCCTAAGACATCTGTTATTCTGGCTCAGCAGATAATTAGATGACTTTTTATTATTATGCAGCACCTGAATGAGTCATCCATGGAATCACTTGAACTGAATGCAGGAAAGTTGATCTATGTAGACTTTAAGAACTAGTCAACCAGTCCATTCTGAGGAATAAGAGAACAGAACTAAGTGATTATTTTCTTTGTTCTTTCCAAAAAAAAAAGTTAGCATGTTTTAGTGGAATGAGAGGTAGAATTTCTCACTTATGATTTCAGCTGACACCATATAAAAATATATGATCTCAGGAAGTCATTCAAGCTATCTAACCTGTCTGTCTGTCCACGAAATGAAATTTATATCTATAAAAGACCCTTATGAAGAAAGGTACCTAGGAGGTGGATACTGCTGGGGGACGGGGCTTGTAAAGACCCCTGGGATTTCATTTATAAGTGAAGAAATCACATGACTCTCTGACCCAGGTATATAAGAAAGGTCATAAATTTTAATTTTCAGGTTACCACAGAAAGGTTACAAATAAATTTAGGATTCTTTAAGAGGACAGCAAGATAAAGGAAAGATAGAGAGATCACTGGAAAAGCAGAATGTCTAAGGAAAGATAGACAAAAACTTACATAACAGCTGGCGATAACATTATGATAGAGAGGAAGGGCAAAATTTTTAAAGGAAACCTAGAAGGCTGTGAAGAGTTAAGGGTGGTACCAGGTAGAGGCTGATGGGTGGCTTAATGTGAGGATATGAGATGTAGCAAGGGTCCTTAAGGAATTTTGTAATACCTTAATATGGATTTACCAATTTCAGAGTCTTTTTTTAGCCCAAGATATTTTAACCTAAAGGTATTTTTGGTACCTTGGTAATCAGTATAACTGGGAATTATTAGCTCAAATAAAATGGAGAAGGATTAACTATTTTAAAGATTAACTGTTTTAACAGAGTTTCTGTTTGGGGTAGAGTTTGAAGAGGGATCCTTCTTTGGTAGATTTCTTGCTAATAGGAAACTTGCCTTGACAGTCCAAGGATAATACAGAAATGGATTGTAATATTTTTATAAATTATAACATTTGTGACTAATACTGAAAAAGGAAAAAAAATAGATTTAGGATACTTTTTCCTCTACCCAGAGTTCCCTTGTTTTACTTAGATATCACCTAATCCACCTATTTTATTTTATTTAGATAAAAATTTTGACTCAAAGAGTTTAGATGACTGAACCAAAGTCACTCAGGCAATTGAATTAAAGGCAAAAATTCTTTTCATTAGTCTATGTTATCCTGAATAACACCAAATGGTTCATTCAACCATAAAGGTTGCTACAGAGATCAGATGTGATAATTTGTTATCTCTCCAAGGAATAATGAAAAATGAAATACTGAGTGATTGGCAAAAAGAAGTAGGCAAATAGAAACCAAATTATAGTGCACCTATTGGTGAAGAAAATTTACAAATCTGTAAAGTAAAATAATATTGAATAAGAATGAAAAAAGATACTTAAGAGAGCAATAGGTTTTATTATTGCAATATTTTTTGATGTTTTAGAACATTCTAACTTTTTCCTTTTACAGAAGACACAAATGAAAATTTGTGTTTCCATTTGCAATTATTATCCCATGCTATTTAAACTATTTTCAAAAAAGTAACATTTTGTTGAAGGCTTGTGGGCTTGCTTACATTTGTATGCTGAATTAAAAAGCAACAAATACATAATATTTGGGGAAGTATTCCAGAAACTTAAATACTTGCAGAAGTGTCTGTTATGATCAAAAAGTAAAAAAAAAAAGTTCAAATTTATTACGCAATCAGAATAGTCATGAAAGGTATATGTTATTTCATCATTTCAATTCTAAACAATCAATCATTGTTGGGTGAAAATTCATCAAATATAGAATTTGTTCCTGAATTAATTTTCTTATATTTCTAGGATATATTTAAGAAGGTCCTTACCTCCTTTCCCCCCGTTTATTCATTAAAACTTACCCACATTTCAAGTCATCTTCTAAAGATCTCCTCTACGACAAAGCTTTCTAAATCACCAGTATAATAAATAAACCTCACCTAAACTGTGGTATTGTGGAAATGACTGAATTTAGTCAGAAGACCTGTATTAACATCCTGATGGCCTCTGTTACTTCTAACCTGCATGACTCTAAGTACTTTGGGATTGTTTCTTTTAAAATTTATTTACTTATTTTTCATACATAGGCACATGTATACTTTTAAATTACAAAATTTCCTTCCACCCACCCTTCCCAACACTTTTCCTCAGTGGCAAATAGTCAAGTTAGCATTGTACATACATGTTTTTGATACACCTATTTACAAATTAGTCATTTTTGATATAAAGAAGTAGGATTAAGGGAAAGAGATACATAAGAGATAACTTTTATAAAGACTGGTTTTGCTTTTTGTTTTGTTTTGTTTTTGTTTTGTTTTTCTTCCTCTGGATGGTGGGATTGTTTCTAGATAAATGCTTGCATTTAGATAAACTTTAAGGTTCCTTACAGCTTTCTAAATCTCTGACCTTGTATAATACTTTAGGTGTTTATATGATTCTCATGTCTATTTAGGCTGATAGATATATTTGTACTTTTATTGCACCTTTCCAATTAACCTGAAATCCTTCGCCCTTCATGCTCGAAGAAGAGCAAAATTACATCATGATGTTGTGGTCAATGTAGAGTGTGTCTGATTGTGACTGGTCATATCAATAAGAACTCGAAACCACCTCAAGTCTAATACAAATAGTCTATATGACCATTTGGGATGGAGATGTCTCTGAATTTACATATCACGTGTTTCTCTTGAATCACTGCAATTCTGCTTTGTTCAGAGGGTAGTGCTTTTGTTGATAAGGGCATGCACTTTTGAGAGTGTCTCCTATGTGCCAAAATCAAAACCAACATTTTTTCAGAGATTCCATGACAGCATCATTGTCTCACTTCTGATCTCCTTGTGAGAACTTCTCTTGTGTAAGTTTTCCATAAAAATAACCTTGTAGGCAAGTATACATTTGCCATTTGAACAACATGTTCACTCTAAGTGAATACTACTCACTGAATGTAATCATGAAAATGACTTACAATAATTAAGAATTTCTACAGTCAACCCAATTTTGCAAGGATCTTCCACAGGTACTTGTGACTGATAGTATCAAAAGTCTTAGTTATACAAACACACATTGTGCACAGACCTCTGATGTGCTACTGGAATTTCTCCTGCACTTGTCAGACAACAAATACAATATCATCTATTTCTTAGTCTATTCTGAAGTCACATTAACTCTCAGGAAGGTCATCTTCCAGGTGAGGAATTAGACTTTCAGGCAAGTGGCAATTATATTTTCTCAAGCCTATCATTTATGCCTTTTGGTTGGTACAAGGCGTGTTGAATAGATTAGTTTTGATTGCAAAACCTACGCCAGTTTCATGGCACTCCAATTTCACTGCCACGGCTCCAGAAAAAATGTGTATTCATTTCTGACTTCAGTAAACTGGCATCCATTTGCCAATCTTATTTCACTTATGGCTGCTATTTGGATAGGATATCCACTGAGTTCTCTTCCAACAAGAGTTGTTAATCTTTCAGGTCTATTAAAATTCACACATTCCATGTACTGATGATGAGTGGAATCATCTTACAAAAGTTTTATACATTTTGTGTGTGTGTGTTTCAACCACAGGTTAGAATTCATGCCAGCTGCAGTAAAAAGACCAAGGACAGCTGAAGCAGACAATTTTAAAAATTTTATTTATCTTTTATTTTTCCAATCTATGCAAAGATAGTTTTTAGTATTCATCTGTTTGCAAGCTTTGGAGTCCTACATTTTTCTATGCCCCTCCCTTCCCTCCCCCCACCAAGGCAATGAACAGTTTTATATATGTTGTACATGTACAATCCTATTTTACACATTCCCTTATTAATCATTTTGTGAAAGAGCAATTATAATGAATGCTAAATGACACCCTGAGAAAGAAAGAAAAAATTAAAAAGTGAACACAGTATGTTTTACTTTGTATTTAGACTCCAGATCATTTCTTTGGATGTAGATGGTGTTTTCTATAACAGGTTGCTCAGAATTTTCCTTGATCCCCGATCTGTTGATAATCAGTTGATAATCTCAAAATGTTGCTCACAATGTGTACAGTGCTCTCTTGATTCTTCTCATTTCACTCAACATCAATTCATACAAGCCATTAGAGGTTTTTCTGAAGTCAAACCTTTCATGATTTCTGACAGAATAATAGTATTCATAAGTTTTTCAGTCATTCCTCAATTGATGGGTATTTTCTCAATTTCTAAGTCTTTGCCACTACAAAAAGAGTCACTGTAAGTATTTTTTGCATGTAGGTCTTATTCCCTTTCTTATAGTCTCTCTAGTATAAAGACCTAGTAGTGTTATTATTGGATGAAAGGGTATGCACAGATTTATTGTCCTCCAGAATTGCTCTCCAGAATGGTTGGATCTCTTCACAATTCCACCTACAGTGTTTCAGTGTTTCAGTTTGCCCATGTCCTGTCCAGCACTTACCATTTTCCTTTTTTCTGCTTTTAGCCAATATCTTAAACTTGTTTTAATGTGCATTTCTCTAATGCAGGACTGTTCAACCTTAGATTATTTTAGGGTCCCATTAAAATAAAATAATTATTTGAGGGCTGCACCCAGAATCAAAACTAAAATACACTAATATAATAGTTAATTTGTAGTTTTACCTTAGTTAGCTTTAGTAAGCGCTATGAAAAGTAATGGTACTTTTAACTTCTTAGAAAGTGTGGGAATGCACATCATAAATAAGACAGGTGAACAAAACAACACTACAACAGTTATAAAGTAGGTGCATACTAATTTGTCTGCATCATATAGACAAAACGCATGCCACAGACAGGTTGAAAATTCTGTGTCATATGTTTCATCCATAACACAGTTAAAAATCACCAATGGAATTAACATCAATGAGATTATTTATTAGTGATGGAAATAAAATATCTAATATGCATTCCATGCAAATTATTATTTGCTTTTTTCCTGAAAAAATTAAAACCCACATAAAATCACATTGAAGGCTGCAGGTTTTCCATGGGCCATATTTTGGACAGCCTGACTCTAATACATAATAAATAATTATTTGGAGCATCTTTTCATGTCTACAGATAGCTTCAATTTCCTCATTTGAAAACTGCCTATTTATATTTTAGCATATATTAATTGGAGAATGAATTGTTTTGTTATAAATTTGACTCAGTTCTCTCTATATTTTAGAAATAAGTCCTTTATCAGAAAAGCTAGCTGCAAAAAATGTCTCCCATATTTCTGTGTTCCTTCTAATCTTAGTTGCATTGGTTTTATTTGTGCAAAATCCTTTTTTTCATTTAATGTCCAAGGTCACACAGCCAAATAATTCTTAAGTGTCTGAGGCCAAATCTGAGTGCTAGTGCTCTATCCATTGCACCTCCTAGCTGTCCCTCCACTTTTCTATTTCTTAGTTATTGCCATAGAGAAGACTGACACTTTATAATATAGTTTTAGATTTGGTACAACTGGGTCACCTTTCTTGGGAATTTTTTCCCCCATCAATTCCCTGGATATTTGGGACCTTTTAATCCTCCAGGTAAAGTTTGTTATAATATTTTATTGCTCTGTAAAGGAATACTTTGGGAGTTTGGTTGCTATGGCATTAAACAAATAATTTAATTTAGAGAGAATTTTCATTTTTATTACATTAGCTCTGCCCATGATCATTTGACATTTTTAAAATTATTGAATTTGAAAAGTATCTTATAATTCTGATCATATATATTCTGAGTATGACTTGATAGTTTCCCAAGGATTTTATATTGCCTACAATTATTTTTACATAAAATTTCTTGTTCTAATTCTTGCTGTAGTTTTCTTACTTTCAATTTTAATAATTTCTCTTTTGAATTTCAGAATTGGATGATTTTTCATTTGTTCTTTTTCTAGTTTGTTGTAGTTGCAGGTCCAATTAATTTATCTCCCTCCTCTATTGTACTGAAATAAGCATTTAGAGATACCACATTTTCCCTAGTAAATGCTTTGGCTGAATTCTACTAGTTTTAGTATGTCATTGTTTTGTATGTATGTATTAATATGTGACTGCTAATGTCATAGTTTTTGTTGAAAATATTTATTATTTCTATGATTTATTGTTTTATCAACTCATTCTTTAAAATCAGGTCATTTAATTTTTAGTTTATGTTTTCAATGCTTTATTACAAGTAGTTTTTATTGCATCATGAATTGAAAGGGATGCATTTCTGCTTTTTTAAATTTGTTTGTGAAAAGTTTATGTCTTAATACATGGAAACTTTTTTTGTTGATGCCATGTACCACAGAGAAAAAGGTACATTCCTTTCCATTTCCATTCAATTTTCTCCAGAGGACTATTATATCTAAATTTCTAAAATTCTATTCACCTTCTTAACTTTCTTTTTTGTTTATTTTTTTAGTTAGATTTATCTCCCTCCCTTCCCCCTTCCCCAACAGAAAGCAATCTGACAAAGGCTCTATATTTATAACCATGCTACACAGTAGCATACATATTGATGATGCTATGAAATCAAATGCAAATGGAAGAAAATATTATAGAGGAAAAAATGACATAATACATAAGACAACTTTTTAGAAATTGAAGATAATAAACTTTGCTCTTCATTTAAGCTCCACAGTTCCTTCTCTGGATATAGATAATATTTTCCATTACAATTCCCTTAAAATTGTCTTTGATTATTGTGATAGTGAAATGAGCAAGTCCATCTTATTTGATCGCCATCTCCTGTTGTTATTAATGTGTATAATGTTGTCCTGGTTCTGCTCATTTTACTCATCATCAATTCAGGTAAGTCTTTCCAGGTTTTTTAGGAAATCCCATCTCTCAGGATTTCTTAGTGAGTATGACACACATATATACCACAATTTGTTTAACCATTTCTCAATTGATGGTCACCACTTCAACTTCTAATTCTTTGCCACACCCAAAAGAGCTGCTATGAATATTTCTTTACACATGGTATTTTTACCTTTTTTCATGATCTCTTCAGGATCAAGACCCAGTAGTGGTGTTGCTGGATCACAGGGTATACGCATTTTTATTGCTTTTTGGCCATAATTCCAAATTGCTCTCCAGAAAGGTTGGATCGATTAACAGGGAGGATAAATTGCTAAAAACAATTTGGAATGACTGTTATTCTCTCTTTGAACCAAATCTGTTGAAAGTAAGGTTTATTCAGTGTTCACACATTTTTTCATGTCTTAATTTGCTTAATACCTTAATACCCTCTATCTAGGTATAATCTTTTTAACTATGCTAATAGAAGAATCATTCTCATGGGTTATAAATATCATCAAATCATACTCAATTTATGCCTCTGCACTCTGTTCAATAGCACTCCTTTCAACTGTGCTAATAGAAACATGATTCTTCAACTTATATTCATAGCCTCTGTCCAAGTATTCCCTTCAATTGTCCTATTAGAAATGAAATTCTCAAGAGTTATAAATATCATCACATCATAATCAATTTCTACCTACACCCTATTTCTAACTATTCTCCTTTCAACTGTCCTAGGAGAAATGCAATTCTAAAGAGTTACAAGTATTGTCTATCCAAATAGGGGAGTAAACAGTTTAGTCTCATTAATATTTTTTTCTTTCTGTTTACCTTTTTATATGTCTCTTGAGTCCTGTGTTTGATGATCAGTTATCTTTTTGTTCAGTTCTGGTCTTTTTAACACATAAATTTGAAAATCCTCTATTTTGTTTAAAATAATATTCCAAATTTTGCAGGATAGTTGATTCTTGCTTGCAATATAAGCACCTTTATCTTCCAAAATATTATTCCAAAACCTTTGATCCTTTAATATTGAAGTTGAAGCATACAATTTTTAAAGGACCTTTTCTAGGTCTTTCTTCATACCAAGAGTTGGACAGCATGTTCTTTCAAAGGTTTCTCAGACTGTCAAATCTCATTGATACTTCAGATAAATTATAAGATGGCCACCTGGACTTCCTGTGTACAGAAATGTTATAAGATCTCCTGGCTTATTGCACCTACTGCTTCATCACTACACTTTGAGGTGGGTAAAAGAGTAGTAATAGTAGCATGAAAAAATTATAAAATAGCAAAATAGTTGAATATTAAAATAATTAAAATAATAAAATAAAATATTTGAATAATAAAGTATCAAATAGTAAAATTATAAAAGGGTAAAATGGTATGGGTGATGCCTTTTGCTTTATGTATCAAGTGAGGCAGAGTAGTGCAAATTATTATCCTTACTCTTTCTTTCAGACTCATCCAAATTCAATGAAAAAAATCAACTATCAATAGCTTTGGGTACAGTGAATGAATCTGGTGTCTTCAGTACCTGAATAAACTCTAAAGCACCAATATCTGCACCATTGAAACAATATATTCAAATTTACCTATTCCATTCAAGAAGTCTTCACATATTTTGGGGTAGACAGCACTCCCCACCCAAAACTCATACAGGATTTGAGACCTTTCAGTTATACTTAATCTGGTTACTGGGTTATACCCATCATACATGCTACAGCTTCTTGGAGCCCTACTTTAGA